>NC_056624.2:199571003-199913320 GCF_002870075.4 Lactuca sativa
TTTGTGATTTCTCAAATTTCTTTTTTCTTGAATATGTGTTCTAAGCAAGCTATTGACAATTAACTGAGATAAAGAAGCAAGACTTAGAGTTTCAGACAAGAATATTGAAGAATGCAACTCTTCACAACGACTGAAAGCAAGGTATTCATTTCCATCTTTTTTTTTTTTTTTTTTTAATTTCTTTTTTAGTACTAGCAGTTCTTGAAATTGTTTTTTGATTATCAATGTTTGAATTTTTGTTTTCACAACAATCAAACATAATTCATGCATTGATTTGAGATTGATCTATCATAGTTACATTACTTTCTTTGATCAAACAAAGTTATCTTTTCAGACTGGATTCAGTAGTTTTCTAGACACGATTATGGATGAGCCAAAATTAGTGATGATTTTACCTTTTCGCAGGTAACTTATCTCCAATTTATCTAAATTAGCATTTAGCTTCATATCATTCTCTTTTTTTTTTTTTTTTTTTTTTTTTTTTTTTTTTTCATTTTCTACAACCACTTCTTCGTCTTTTAACTTCATATATAATATTTCCTTATTACGTCCTTTTTGGTTGTATGACAGTGCAGAAGCACTTAGAGAGAAGAAGAGATTGCCTGAAAAGGCAACGATAAATTCAACAGACGAGAAAGAAAAAGAGTTAAGTGTTTCTTTATTAAAAATACAGGTTGGATTCATTCCTAAAGCCTCCAAACATCTCTGAGATGTCAGTCATAACAAATTAATCCTTTATTTCATTATTTCCATTCATGTATCATAACATTTTGATTTGACCTTCTTTTTTTTGGACTTTTGACTTTGATGACTTATTAATGGAGGAAATAGATGTTGGGGAGGGTGATAGTTGTTGGATGGAAAGAAATGAAAATGTACTACCATGATTTGTTTAATTCGATACATCTGTACTTGTGTTTTTTCTTTAGCGTATCCAATCCCGCAAAGCGGGTTTCTTCCCTAGTTAAATCTAATCTTGTTAGTTTGTCTTTTCTTTTAAGTAAATAAATAAATAAATATTATAAAATTTGTGATTAATTTTTCTTTACAAAATGATATCAACATTGATATATTTTTTAATATGAAATTAGATTGGTTTGGATTGTTAATGAAAAAAAAGATTTGAGTTTAACTGAGTTATTGATGTGGAAGAGAAAGAAATTAGTTTTTAATAGAAAATTAGGTTTGATTGGGTTGTGAACAAAAAAGGAAAATGTCACAAACCTTATAACAGTTTGACAAAAACATATAATTTTTTTATTGAGAAAAATCCATTATAAAGAAGGAAACTTAAATAAAATGAAAAAAAAAAGACAAAAAAAAAAGTATAAACAAACAACTCACAAAATCACAAAAAGAGAAACCAAATAAAAAAACAAAATACAAAATAAAAAGCCCAATGATAAAAATTGAAAACAAAAACAAACCGTCCGAAAATCAATACTACAAAAATACAAGAAGCTGGAGAATAAAAAAGCACGTTTCCAAAGAGCTTTGGCGTCTGCCCATCTACCAGTCCAATAGAGCCCAGTCTACTTAAAAGTATGTAATTATAACCTAATTATTAAAAATAATATTAATTAACTAGTAACAAATATGACATGATAACCTAATTATTAAAAAATAAAGGAGTTATTATTCCTACCCGTTTTTCTCTCCGTTATTGTATTGTCCTATCCTCTCCATTATTACATTTTAGGTAAAAATATAATAATCTGACAGTGTTTTCCGTGTAAAAGTCTTTTTTTTTTCTCTTTCTCATTATTAGATAAATTAATAATTATTTTAATATTTATTTAATTTAATTTTTTTTAGAACCGACAAATAATATATTAGAAAAGAGGCCAAATAGCAAGAAACTATAGGCCAAAAGTCTAAAAGTACAAACTACAGACAAGAAATATTTACATACAATAGGAAGGACTAGAGCACCAATCAATCCAATTATAAGAACAATTAACTCTCCTATGTTTAATCCATGAAAACACCATGGATTGAATGTTCCCCGCCAGTTGGTTGGGTGATATCCGAATCTTATTAAAGACAAAATTGCATCTTGCTCTCCAGATTAGCCATGCAGTACCATAGCAAATGCTAATTAGGTTCCTCCTCTTTTTTAAGCATCTTCCCCATGTAGAGCAGAACCTCACCACGTCACTTATATTCCCAAATTGAGGATGAGGAATGCCAAACCACCTGAACATCTCCTCCCACACCTTTGCTGCCATCGGGCACTTGATCAAAGCATGATCAGTATCTTCTCTTTCCAGATCACAATAGTTGCACATAACTGAGTTGAAGTTGATTCCTCTCTTTTGGAGAGCACACGCAGTTGGGATACCATTTAAGACCGCCCTCCAAATGAAACACCGTACCTTAGTCGGAACCTCCGGAATCCAATCGATCTTCCCTCCTTCAATACTCGAGCCCACCGTATCTATCAGTTCCCTTACCACATTGACGTGGTAAACCCCATCCCCAGAGATGCTACATACCCACCTGTCTGGTTGGGAGTTTGGTAGAAATGATTCCACTTTGAGAGCCAACTCAGCAAATTCACATGCTTGAGAGCTAGAGGATGGACTCGATTTCCATTCCCATGTTATTCCCCCGGTGTTTATCCTGTCCCTTATTTTGCACTTTTTAGTTTTCTCTAGCTTGTACAATTCTGGGAACATTGATTTTAAATTTTCGCTGCCAGCCATTTATCTAACCAGAACAACGTGCAATCACCTTTACCCACTTGCTTTTTGATTACTTCATCAAAATTGATTCCAGCTTTTGAGAACTCGCTTTTTACCCCTGCTATATTGTTCCAAACACCCGGAATGGACTTTTTTGAGATACAGTCAGCAGCTTTATTCTTGAGATTATGGATACCCATAATAGACTCCCGAGCCAAAGTTTTTGCAATTATCTTGTATAAACAGCCAATAAGACTTATTGGTCTATAATCTCCAATAAATAGTCAAATATGATTTATAATTAAGATTAATATTTATTAGTTACGTGTTGGTGTTAATTTTATTAGGTGGAGAAAATAAGTGTAATAATAATAATAATAATAATAATAATAATAATAATAATAATAATAATAAAGACGTCAGAAAGCGGTGCCATAGAACCGATGGTTAGGGATAATGGAAGACGGGAGATGAAGTCATTTTTTGTTCCTGGACGGTGGGCTTTATAGCAGGGGATGGAACAAATAGGTATATATGCGATGTGAGAGATATTTGAATCAACATGCTAAATTTAAGGATATCTAAAAGGGTTCAAAATTTGAATAAATCCGGTATTTGAGGGAACAAAATCAAATTGTTGAGAAATATAAGGAGATTTGATGAGGAATATTTGAATTCAAAATGTGGTTAAAATTTAATATTATTTTATTAATGGTTACTTGTAGTATCAGCTTTATCATTTGGACATCTTAAAAAAATATTATTTTTATAATCAATCTATTTTTAGAAATAGTTAGATTTCTTTTATAAGATAGTATATATATATATATATATATATATATATATATATATATATATATATATATATATATATATATATATATATATTACGGAAATGAAGCTTATGAACAATAAAATTGCAATTTCTTTGTCAGTTCTTGCCCCTCACGTGCATTCATTGTATTTATGATTTGAATTTTATAATAATTTATTAACATTTTATTCGTTTATATTATAATGCACCATAAATACAAACTAATAAAACATTAAAAATATATTCAAACATCAAACATTTTTTTGTTTAAATATGTTTTTCAACAAAGATTCAAAGATTTTTTAACTATACAAAAAATAATAAAAATTTAAAGAATTTTTGATCATACAAATAAACAAACGTCATATATTTTTTTTAAAAATATAAGCCATATTTTTTTAAATTTGTCGTCCGAAACAAGAATACATTTTAAAAATAAAATTTTTGAATAAATACAAACAAACAAAACTTAAAGATATGTATTTGACCAAAACGTAAAGATTAAAAAATGAAACAAATGTGCCAAAAATATGAAACGGCAACATCCGTGGTCAAACATGACTATTCATAAACGTGAGATGATTTAAAATGTTATATTAATATTCAAACAAAATATTAAAAAAAATATATAAAAGAACAAAACATCAAATAAGTTTTTTTTATGTTAAACAATATCTTCAAACAAAATGTCAAACAAATATTTTTAAATCATAAATACCAAGGTAAATAAATAAATTAAGTAAAAAACTAGATTAATAAAAAAAAATAATAAGCTAATATGTATTAAAAGAAAATAAAAAAAAAACATAATAATTAATTAATCATTAGTTATTTAAGGAAAAAA
The DNA here is from genome assembly GCF_002870075.4 of Lactuca sativa. Taxonomy (NCBI): domain Eukaryota; kingdom Viridiplantae; phylum Streptophyta; class Magnoliopsida; order Asterales; family Asteraceae; genus Lactuca; species Lactuca sativa. The sequence goes on from NC_056624.2 coordinate 199,575,346, forward strand.
ATAAAATGTAATTATTAGGGGTATGGTTAAGTGGAAAAGGGGTAGGGATAATTAATGCCAAAAATAATCATTTAGGGGTAGTGATAAGTATAAAAGAGGTAGGAACAAACTTAGGGGTAGTGATAATAAGTATAAAAGTTCGTAGGAATAAATGATGTCAAATAGTTAATATAGTCTTTTAAAGGCTTATTTGAGGACTGACCTGAGTCCTGACCACTGTCTAGTCCAAAAAAACCTAGTTTTAATTTATTTTAGGGATAATGACTTGAGAGGGTAACATACTATTCCATTTTGTCACATTTGGTCACTAAACTTTTTTTCGTGCTTTAATAGCCATTTAACTTGTTCATTCGTGTAAAATTTCCCCCTATGACTGATTATAGCCGGTTTCAACGATTGCATGGGTCTGGTGTGGCTTTTTTTTTCCTAGGTAGCCAATGATATGGCATGTAGGCCCCGATTTTGCCTCCCATCCTCATTAAAGTTAAGAGTGAAGTCTCGTTTGGTCCTTAAATTCGATTAGGGCACCAAGTCTCATTAACCCCCGATTTTTTCTCCTTCAATCTTCAATCGGTCTCTGTAATGGCTTCATCTCAATGTCCCATTGATCGAAACTTCATTGTAGTGGATTTCCACTATAATGGAACGTTTGCACCCAACCCATTAGTATACTTTGATCCCGACAAACAATCAGTAGGAGATGTTGACTTCAGTGCATTTGAGTAGGAGGAGTTCATGTAATTCCTTCAAAAGCTCACCAGAACTAGAAGCAAAGAAATTTACTTCTGCCTTCCACAAGAGTCTTTAAGTCAGGGAATTCATACACTGGTGAATGACGGTGATTACAAAGAATTTTTGGATTTGGCTTATGAAAATGAGAGGAGAATGAATGTGTATGTGGACGACTATAATGAAACAATCTTCGAATGGATTGAGGAAGAGGAAAATGAAGATCAAGACTACAGCTGTGAAGAGGATGAAGACTCAGTATTTTCGGAGACTTATTTTGTTGACCATGAAGAAGATGATGTTGAATATCCATTCCCAGCCAACAAAACCAAGGGTGAAAGGTTCTTAAACAAACTTTGTCTAGACACATTAGATGAAGATGTTGAATATGTTAAACCTCGATACCCTGTACAGGATGATAGACAACCATGGAATCAGATGAAACCACTATTAGGTATGCGATTTTCTAATCCTGATGAGCTTAAAAACATGTTGAGCAACTATGCAGTTGCTAATGGATATGATCTTTGGTTTGAAAAAAATGACTCCCAAAGGTTGTTAGTTAAGTGTTGCAAAAAAAAAACAAGTCACCTAATTGTCCATTTAGACTTTGGGCCTCTTGGATGAGTAAAGAGAGGACTTTTCAGATAAAATCTTTAGTTAGTGAACATAATTGTAGCAGGGTGTTTAAGTTTGGGTCCATAGTAACTTATAAGTGGTTAGGAAAACAGTTTATGAGTGAAATTATAGAGAAGCCAAAAATGAGTGTTAGGAACATGAAAGCTAAAGTTTCAACAACATTCAATATAAATGTGAGTGAGGGGCAATGCAGAAATGCAAAGAAATTTGCATTACAAGAAATTGAAGGAAGTCTAATTGAACATTATGGGAGATTATGGTCATATGGTCATGAAATTCTGAGGACAAACCTTGGGTCTACTGTGAGGATGGATGTAGACATCATGCCAGATTCCACAACTTTGTTTTCTAAGTACTATGTCTGCTTTAAAGCTATAAGTGATGGTTGGAAGGAAAGGTGCAGTCCTGTGATTGGCCTTGATGGTTGCTTTCTAAAGGGTATTGTTAGGGGAGAAGTTTTGGCAGCTGTAGGGAGGGATGCAAACAACCAAATCTACCCTATAGCATGGGATGTAGTTGGAGTTGAGAACAAGGCCACATGGAAGTGGTTCATAGATCTCCTCATGGATGATATTGATGGTGGTCTTGGTGCAGGCATTACCCTTCTTTCTGATGGACACAAGGTGAGCATTGGTTCATATTTATACATATGTTTTTATGCATGTTTCACTAATTTTGTTGTTGTTATTTGTAGGGGTTGCTAGAAGCAGTAAAAGAAAGGTGTCCAGAAGCTGAACACAGACAATGTGCCAAGCACATTGTGGCTAATTTTGCTAAAAGGTTTACCGGTCAACATTTCAGGAAGCTTTTTTGGAGGGCTGTTAGAGCTAGTACTGAACAAAAGTTCAAACATGTAATGGAAAAGATCAAATATGTAGATACTCAAGCATATGAGTACCTTATACACAGAGATCCTACTACCTGGTCTAAGGCATTTTTTAAAGAGGGCAGAGATTGTGATGTAGTTGAGAATGGGGTGAGTGAGAGTTTCAATTCTGCTATCAGGCATGCTAGAAGGAAACCAATCATCACTATGCTAGAGGAGATTAGGATATTTGTGATGGAGAGGATATACAGTCAAAGAGTAGAAGGAATTGAATGGGATTTGAATATCTGTCCAAGTATTAGGAAGCGTATACAAGATTTGAAGGTTAAACAGAGGTAACATGTAGTTTTACAATTCATCTATCCAAGTATTAGTTTGTGTTATTAGTTATTAATTTGTAGTCATTATTGCCTTATACAGATTGTAGGGGGTTACTCCTTGTGGTTATCAAAAGTATGAAGTTAGGTTCAATGATGCAGCATATGGAGTGGATCTAATTGCAAAGACTTGTGCATGCAGAATATGGCAACTTACAGGGATACCATGCTTACATGGAGTAGCTGCAATCTCTTCCCTGAATCAAGATGCAGAAACATGTGTCCCAATCATACAGTAAAGAGGCTTATCTAAAATGCTATAATTATAGCATTAACCCTCTCAATGGTAGTGATATGTGGGAAGAAGTTCCTTATCGAAAGCCTTTGCCTCCCAAAAGAAGAAGATTACCTGGTAGGCTATCAGTGAAAAGGAAGAGGGATGCAGTAGAAAGGGAGTTGAGTGGACCAGTTAGCCATTCTGTGACAAGAAGGGGATCCCTGATAAAGTGTAGTATTTGCAAGGAACCAGGTCATAACAAGAAAAAGTGTCCATCTAAGCAGCAAACAAATACATCAGGTAAATGTCCCAATTATCTGAACATAATACATCATTTTGATATGTAATCTTGAGACTTCAATTTTTTTGCAGCACCAAGTTCATCCAAGGGTAGTGGAGCAGGACCAAGTCAACCACCAAGTTCATCATGGAGTAGTGGAGCAAGACCAAGTCAACCACCAGCAGCAGCCCAACCACCTCCACCACCACCACCACCAGCAGCCCAACCACCTCCACCACCACCACCACTACCAGCTGCAAGGCCTGTCCCAAGAAGGGTCCCAATTGGTAGAACTGGACGGAGGAAATATTCTGAAAGGATTGTCAAAATGGCATTGAGGAGGAACATACCTGGGGTTGGGAGCAGTGTAGAGAACCCTACAGTCCTTAATTAAGTAGGTGTGTAGGTAGTGGGTGGGCACATCTTTTGTTATCAAGTTGTGATCTAAAGACAATACTATGTGTTATTTATGCTTTTCTTTTGGGTTTGTGGGCACATGGTGGCCCTTCTTTTGTGGTCCCTAGAAGGAATCTTTTGTCCTATCTTTTGTGTATGCAGACAACTATTCACCCTTTATTTAATTTAGAATATTGATGGAGTATTTGCAATGAATTCAACCACCGTATTCAATTAGTTTCTTATTATTTCTATACATTGTTGTCTCAATGATTCCATTACAGTCAAAGAATGGAATCCTATATTGTTAGATAATATGACAGTTAATCAGTTTTGACTACCAAGGGTAGTTTCGTCAATTCCTATTTTCTAGTCTGTTACAAGTTATTTAAACATCTTGATGTGTAATGTTATTAATTGAAATATGACAGTTAATCAGTTTTGACTACCAACGGTAGTTTCGTCAATTCCTATTTTCTAATCTGTTACAAGTTATTTAAACATCTTGATGTGTAATGTTATTAATTGAAGGAAGTCTAATTGAGCATTATGAAAGATTATGGTCATATTAGCTAAGATGTTGACTGGAATTAGCTAAGCTTTTGACTGGAGTTAGAAAGAAGTCTTTGATGTGTAATGCTATTAATTGTACATATATGCCTTCATTCCAGTCAACATTACTACTTTGTGATTCCATTCCAGTCAAAATTACTACTTTGTGATTCCATTCCAGTCAAAATTACTACTTTGTGATTCCATTCTAGTCAAAATTACTACTTTATGATTCCATTCCAGTCAAAATTACTACTTTGTGATTCCATTCCAGTCAAAATTACTTCATTCCATTCCAACAAGAAGTTAAGATAATACATTCATTCCATTCAAACAACATCTTTCAATACATGATTTCATCATATACACGATGATCAAAAAAAGAAATCCTATGGTAAACTTATATATTTTTTCCTTCATTGCAATGGCATCAGAGTACTTTTCCTTCTTCATTTGTTCCATGTCTTCCTTCACCTTCTCTACTTCGGTCTTTAATGCTACTAATTCAACTTTCTTTCCCTCCACCACTTCCATTAGAGGCATTTCTACAGGTTCTACATCCAACCATTTCCAATATTTGCATTTACCCTTCAACACGAAAAACTCATAATGAGATTTCAAATTAGGAAAAAAGAATCAGAAAAGGGAGAAGATTCAAGTGAAATAGTTTACCTCATTGCACACCATGAAATGCCTCCCTGGATTCTTTGGTGTTTTTGATGTTAGAATACGTGTAGGGAACCCACAATCATAAGTTTTTGTATCGTGCGCAGTTGATTTCTTGCTTGATCGATTGAGGGATGATGAGAAGCTGCAGGAGAAAGCCATCGGCGGTATTAGGGCACAATCAAGGAACCGCATACACCTCTCTTTTAATAACATTAGCCCTACATGCCACGTAGGATCATACTGACACGTAGGATCGACCAGTCCATTGAAACCGGCAAAAAGCAGTCGTAGGGATGAAATTTACACGAATGAACAAGTTAAATGGCTATTAGAGCACGAAAAAAAGTTTAGTGACCAAATGTGACAAAATGGAATAGTATGTTACCCTCTCAAGTCATTATCCTTTTATTTTATCGATATTATCACATGCCATCATGTTCTTTATTTATTGTAATGCCAAGATTTATTCCAATGGCTAAATTTTACAATAACAAGCTTCAAACTTACACAAACAACCCACACAACTACGAACATATTAAAACCAACAACACCCCCAAACACTTATAAAAAAGATCAAACAACAACAGGTTCAACCGGCTTTTCAACCGGTTCCACCGGTTTCTCCACCTCAGCAGATGGTGCAATAACAGGCTCCACCGGTTTTGCAGCTTCACTAACTGGTTTTCCGGCGACACAAGATGGTGTTGCCGCCACAGGGACAGGGTCCACCGTTTCTCCGGCTTCACTAGATGGTGCAGCAACAACAGCCTCCTCTGATTTCTTCCCTCCACAACATGACGACGCTTCTTCTGTTGGCCAAAACTCCGTCTTCTTCCCTGTCTTGGAAACTGTTTGAAAAACTAGATCTGGCTCCACGTTTCCTTTCACTGTAACCTTTTTGTGCTCCAGATCAATGTCAAAAGTTTCCACCCCTAATTAAACGAACATTTTCATATATTTATAATTGCTTCTGAAATCGGAAAATAGATTCTGATAAAGAAAGCTAAAACTTTGTGCTTCACACAACTCAGAATTCCTGTGTTCCAAGAGATAAAAAGGATCTGATCCTCAGTAAATGGAATCGGATTCATATGTCAATGTCAACCCATTTTTTCGATCAAAAGATATTCCGACTTCTCAAAAAGCAATACCCACTAACTTTCTACAGGTAAAGAGCATTCATGCATGAATTAAAAAGATGAACTACAAACCTTCCATGTTGGTGAGAACCCTCTTCACGGCACCAGCACAGCCTCCACATGACATGGCAACCTTGAGAACGACGGTCTAAATTTCCATCCATTTAGATTTATAAGTTTGGTGTCATGGAATTAAGTAGTCATAAATCAAGATATAAAGTACAAACAATATAATATAAAACAAGCTACGAGAAGAGAATTTGTCAACTAGCTAGATGAAGTAATTAACTTCTTCCGAACAGTTACAAAGTATAACTTGTTTTGTAAAATTTGAACCCAGATATATAGAATGTCGTAAAAAATATAGGTTGGACGGTTTTTCATGGTGAAAATGAACAAATTCAAACTATAACTTTTACTTGTTAATTACTCGAGTACATCAAAATTAACATGTACGTCAAGAAATTGAAATTAACTTTTGTGTGGAGACTCGTCACTAACATGGTAGCATAGTGTGTGTGTGTGTGTTTGATCGTTTCAAAGAAATCTACCACGTGATCGTACTTGACCATTATTAGCAAGATTAGTTGTAGCTGATGAGCGATGACAATGAAATTATCAATCCATTCTTCAACATACATAAATTCAACCAGTCTAAACTCAAAATAAGAAAAAGGTTTATCGAAAATAAAACAGAAAGGCGTTTCGAGAGCAGTTTCAAGATATCAAAGTTCAAACTTGTTTTTCAAATCAACAACTTCAGACGAGCTTGCTGTTCATGCAGAATAAAACGAGGGGAAATAGAGAGAATTAAGTACCTGAGACATGGTTGATTCGTGGAATGAAATGGAAGAGTGTTTAAAAAATTTGGGGGAGAGTAATCGATTAAAATAGGGAGAAAGAAGGATTCGATTTTACGTTTCAATTTGGAGTCTGAATCAGCGTTCGTGTTGGCTAGCATCAGATCCCACAATTCCCACGGAGTTGATATTGTTATAAAGATAATTGCGGGGAGTTACATGAATAGCCCCTCAACTATGTCAAGAAGTTCAGTTCTAGGCTAATTTAAGCAAGGTTCTAAGTGGCATGATTAGGGGTGTAAGTGAGTCGAGCTATTCGTAAGCTACTCGGGATCGACTCGTTAAAAGCTCAACTCGAGATCGAATTAAACGAGCCTGAGTCGAGCTCGAGCCTAAATATGAGGCTCGCTTATTAAACGTCCTCGAGCCGAGCTTCAATTAATGGGCTCGCGAGCCTAAACAAGCTTAAACGAGCATATATATATATATATATATATATATATATATATATATACACACACACATAAATGCTCGTTTAAGCTCGATTAGGCTCGCGAGCTCACTAAATTGTTCACGAGCCGAGCTCGAGCTTCCTCAAAATTAAACGAGCCGAGCTCGAGCTTGGTCAGACTCGGGCTCGACTCGGCTCATTTACACCCCTAGGCATGATATATAATGTGGCAACAAGGTCAAGCTTCAAATTTTATAAGTCATGTCGAGTTATGTTGTTTTTCAAAACCCGACTTAAGAAATCACATAAATATAAATTTATTTATAATAAATCAAAATTTAAAAGAATTATTTCAACAACTAATAACAAAAAGGTTAACGAAAACTCAATAATTTCATGTTCGATCAGAAAAAAAAAATCGTGTTTTGTAAAAAACTTGGGACTTGACGCACCTTGATCAGTCTTGTTACATCTCACAAAGAAAAAGAAAGAAGTTTTGTTCATTGAAAGCGGAATGGAAATTTATAGAAAAATAAATCTTAATGAACACTTTATATATATATATATATATATATATATATATATATATATATATATATATATATATATATATATATATATATATATATATATATATATATATATATATATATATATGAATTAAGTTCAAATAAAAACAGGGGTTCTGCCCCTTGGACTCCGTCAGGGGCTGCCGCCCCTTGGACTCCGCTCCAAGGGGCGCTGCCCCCGGACCCCCGTTCGTTTAAGGTTTCGTCCTTAAATGACAGTGTACTTTGAAACTTGATCAAACTTAAACAAGTGTGTACTCCACATCTTCCTTACTTGTTTAATATTTATCAAGATCACTTTTGGTCAACAAAGTAATCTCATTACACTTAAATAATATTGATGATAACAAATCACTAACAAAAACAAATCTTTCTCCACATTAATCATATGTGATTAAATACATATAATTATATGTGATTAAATACAAGAGACCAACTATTGAATCAAAAACGTGAAAATTGAATATTGTCCACATACATCATATATGATTAAATACATATAATCACATATGATTTATATGGACAATATTTGTTTTCGGTTTTTCGACTCAATAATTGTTCTCATGTATTTAATCACATGTGATTATATGTAATTAATCATATATGATTTATGTGCATAAAGTTGTTTTTCGCGTTCTAGATTCAATAACTTTTCTTTATCCACATTAATAATATGTGATTAAATACATGAGAAAATTATTGAGTGGATACGAATGTCAATATTCTCCGCATAAATCGTGTATATATATATATATATATATATATATATATATATATATATATATATATATATATATATATATATATATATATATATATATATATATATATATATATATATATATACACACACACACACACACACACACACACACACACATATATATATATATATATATATATATATATATATATATATATATATATATGAAGTAAGTTCAAATAAAAACAGGGGCTCTGCCCCTTGGACCCTGTCAGGGGCTGCCGCCCCTTGGACTCCGCTTCCAGGGGCACTGCCTCCGAACCCCCGTTCGTTTAGGGGCTTCGCCCCTAAATGACAGTGTACTTTGAAACTTGATTAAACTTAAACAAGCATGTACTCCACACCTTCTTTACTTGTTTAATATTTATCAAGATCACTTTTGGTCAACAAAGTAATTTCATTACACTTAAATAATATTGATGATAACAAATCACCAACAAAAACAAATCTTTGTCCACATTAATCATATATGATTAAATACATATAATCATATGTGATTAAATACAAGAGACCAACTATTGAATCGAAAACGTGAAAATTGAATATTGTCCACATACACCGTATATGATTAAATATATATAATCACATATGATTTATATAGACAATATTTGTTTTCGATTTTTTGACTCAATAACTGTTCTCATGTATTTAATCATATGTGATTATATGTATTTAATCAAATGTGATTATATGTAATTAACCATATATGATTTATGTGCATAAAATTTGTTTTTCTTGTTCTAGTTCAATAGTTTTTCTTTATCCACATTAATTATTTGTGATTAAATACACGAGAAAAATTATTGAGTTGATGCGAATGTCAATATTCTCTGTATAAATCGTATGTTATTAGCTACATATAATTACCTTTTCTTAAACACATAAGAACAACTATTGAATCAAGAAAGTGAAACACAAATATTATTTACGTAAATCATATGTGATAGGTGGTGGTAAAGGGTAATGAGGGGTGACAAGTAGGTTGGTGGGTGGTTGTGGGGATGGTGGTTATGGTGGGTGGTGGGTGGGTTGGTGTTGATGGCATTGATGAGTGGGTGATGAGGAGTGTTTGTTGGTGGTAGAGATGGTGGTGACATGTAGTGGTGATGGTGGTGGACAGTAAGTGGGGGTGATGGTGATGATTACGGGCGATGGTTGAGACAGGTGGTCGTGATGGGTGTTGGTGGTGGTAGGGGTGATGGGTGGTGGGTGGTGGTGGTAGTAGTGGAAAGTGGTGGTGAAGGCAGGTGATGGTGATGGGTGGTGGTGGTGGTGATGTGTACTGATGGTGGGTGAATGGTGGTTAGTGTTACGGGTAGTGATGGTGGGTGGTGGGTAAGGTGATGGGGGTGTTTGTTGGTGGTAGAGATAGTAGTGGCAGGTATTGGTGAAAGTGGTAGGTGGTGTGTGGGATGATGGTTACAGGTGATGATGATGGGTGGTGGTTGAGACAGGTGGTCGTGATGGGTGGTGGTTGAGACAGGTGGTCGTGATGGGTGTTGGTAGTAATGGAGGTGATTGGTAGTGGTGATGGAGGTAAGGAGTGGTGATGGTGGTTTTGGTGGTGATGGATGTAGTGCTGGTAGAGGCAGGTGGTGGTGGTGAGTGGTGGAGTTGAGTGGTGGTTAGTGGTTAGGGTGGTGATGGTGAATGGTGGGTAGGGTACTGGTTATGGGTGATGATGATGGGTGGTGGTGGTGGGTCGGTTGGTGGCCTTGGGTGGACGTGGCTGGTGGCGGCGAGTGGTTGTGACGGGTGGTGGGTAGTGGTTTTGGTGGGTGGTGGATGGGGTGGTTATGGTGACGGGTGGAGGTTGGTGGCGGGTGGTGGTGATTTTGATGTTGGTGGCGGGTCGTGGGTGGTGGTGATGGGTGGTTATGGGTGGTGGTAGTGGGTTGTCGGTTATGGTGATGGCTGGTTGCTAGTGGTGATGGGTTGTGTATGGTGGTGGGGATGGTGATGGTGGGTGGTGTTAGTGGGTTGTAAGTTGTGATGATGGGTGGCTGGTAGTGGTGATTGGTGGTGGGTGGGTAGTGTTTGGTACAAACAGTCGAGGACTGAAGGTATTCCAAGATCGAATTTGGGTACCTAAGACGGGAGGAATAAGAGATCTTCTGATGGAAGAAGCACACAAGACCATGTACTCGATTCATCCCGGTAGCACTAAAATGTATAGGGACCTAAAACCCTGCTACTGGTGGCCGACGATGAAGCTCGATGTTGCGAAGTATGTGGCCGAGTGCGTAACATGTGCGAGGGTTAAGGCACAACATCAGAAACCGTATGGGAGTTTGGAACCTTTACCTGTACCCATGGGTAAATGGGAAGACATCACCATGGATTTTGTGACTAAACTGCCTAGGACGAAGAACGGTCACGACATGATTTGGGTAGTCGTGGATCGTTTCACCAAGAGTGCACACTTCATAGCAGTCAACGAGAAGTGGTCTATGGATAAGCTCGCAAATGCTTACGTGAAGGAAATTGTAAGACTTCACGGTGTCCCTCTTACGATTGTATCAGATCGTGATATTCGTTTCACGTCAAGGTTTTGGAGGAGTCTACAAGAGGAGTTAGGTACAAAGTTGTGTTTGAGTACTGCTTATCATCCGCAAACTGATGATCAGAGCGAAAGAACGATTCAGACGCTGGAAGATATGCTGAGAGCATGTACCCTCGAATTCCAAGGGAATTGGGACGAGCACTTACCTCTGGTAGAATTTTCCTACAACAATAGTTTTCACTCGAGCATCAAGATGGCTCCTTATCAAGCCTTGTATGGGCAGAAGTGTCGTACGCCGTCTTGTTGGCTTGAAGCCGGAGAGAAGCAGTTTATGGGCCCCGAGATAGTCCATGAGACTGCTGAGAAGTTGAAGGTGATTAGGGAAAGGATGTTAGCAGCCTAGGATCGTCAGAAGAGCTATGCTGACAAGAAAAAACGACCGATAACTTTCGAAGTTGGGGATTCCGTTTTGCTTAAAGACTCACCGTGGAAGGGACTTATACGATTTGGGAAACGAGGAAAGTTGAGTCCAAGGTTTATTGGACCGTTCAAAGTTCTTCAGAAGATAGGGAACCAAGCTTACAAGCTGGAATTGCCCGAAGAACTCAATGGTATTCATAACACCTTCCATGTGTGTTATTTGAGGAAATTCACGGGAGATGTTCCCGACATAATTCCAATCTCAGAGTTAAGGATGGATGAAAATAAAAGGTTGATCGAAGAGCCTGAGACAATTGTTGACCGTAAGACTAAGAAGTTACGACGCAAGATGGTCGACTTGGTGCTAGTCCGATGGAAACATTCGAATGGGCCGAATCTCACTTGGGAAACAGAGGATGACATGATGAGTCGCTATCCACATCTGTTTGCTGATGCATGATTCCGGGACGGAATCATCCTAAGGGGGAGAGAATTATAACGCCCGGGTTTCAGGGCTAAGCATTTTTGTCAATGTAATAGTCTAGGTCAACTCTTGTAACTCTTTTTGAAGTAATAAAGATGAAATATTTGAGTATTATGTGAATTATATGTGTTTATTATTTAATTATAAATGTATAATTAATAAAGAATAAAAATGAGCGTCAAAATTAAAGTGTGAGATAATCCCGATATCTCTACATAAAGTTGTAGAATATGTCTCAAGGTTTCCGTGCATATAAGGAACGCCGAAATCCGAGTTATAACGAAGAAGTTATGACCCGTCGAAGTTTCACGACAGAACCGGCACGATACCGGGAAGCGTGAATAGTGAATTTACGATAGAGCGAGATTTAGCCTTAGTAATCTAAACGAAAGTCGTAGAATATGTTAAACTAAGAACATCGATAAAAAGAACGCCCAAATCTGACTTCGTATGAAGAAGTTATGAGATTTTAAACAGACCAATCCTGTCCCGGCTTGTTAAAAATATAACTTTAAAAATAAAGTCAAAATTAGCCGACGGAGTCTAAACGAAAGTTGTAGAGTACCCCTCTATAATAGTATTATAGAGGGGTGTTTAGTTGTTTATATAACTAAAAGGTCATTAAGTAATTATGGAGGGTAGTTTTTGAAAATTCAATTAGTATAAATAAGAGCCTTGGGCTCTCATATTTCTTGCACCATTCTCTTGATTCAAGAGTCTTTCTCTCCTTATCCCCCGAGCATTTCGGTCCCTCGTGATTCGACTTCTCTTTCTGTAGCTTAGTATAGTAAGGTGAGCGCTGAAGCGCTGCACGAATCTTTCTTAGAAAGATTCAGCGACGAAGTTCTGCCCCTGCAGAGCCCGACTCCTAGCTAAAACCCCCTTGTAAGTAAGTTATGCTTACCTTATTTTAATATAGCTTATATTTAAAATTAGTATTGTTATTATGAACTTATAATAAATATTTGAGCTATTATTATAACTTATATAAGTGTCGTTATAATATTTTTTTTAACTACTCGTGGTACGGGGAATCTGGTTTAAAGGGCCACATAGGGTTGTTGGATTTCAGAAGTGTTATATGCCAAAATGGTCCTGCCCTCCGGTGTTTTATGTCTGGCCCCTGTCTGTACATAGTGGTTGGAAAATATTGTTTAACGCTTATATAATAATAATAATACTAAGACTAATAGTTGGTCACGGTAAATATTAGACTAAAATTTAGCGATAATAATGCTAGGTTTCGTCGAAGGAAAATAAAATCGTTAGAAGCAAGCGTTGCCCGATTTTGGAATCATCACCTTAACAAGTGAGTGCATAGTTACTTTCAACTTACACATAGATATGAAGTATTTTATATAAATTACGTGCTATGTGTGCATATTATCTGAATACTTGCTATCTATGCTAGATGAACGTTGCTATACATGTTTTCAATGATTTAAACTGTATATGTATTTTATATCTACGAAAATGTTGGGGTAAAACATGGGTAGATGCAATAGGTGATGTGTGATAAAATGATGAGAGGTCTCGATGTTGATGTTGTTGATTCTGTCATCTAGCGGAGTATGGATGACGACCACGGACTCTTCTAGACAGTCCAGTGGAACACTAGCAGGCTCGCAACCTATAGGTGTTTGTGAACGATATGTTCACCGGTGTACTCCATCCCCCACATGGTTGCCTTTAGGACATTTATTGCTGAGGAATCCCCTTAGCAGTAGTGTCCGTCCCGATGATGATCCTTAGGCTAGGTCCCTTATGATAGGTGTTTAGGGACGTAAAGCGAGGATAACGGGAACGGGTAATCGGGTTATTGTTGATCGATGAAATTAATAAACTTATTTATTGTGGGTTGAAAACCCTATGTGCTCACCAGGCTCCCAAGCCTGACCCACTCAGTTTTATGTATTACAGGTAGTGGCACATGAGCATAGGTGTGATGTTTTGGACGAGGGATTACGGATATAGGCCTGTAGATATGAAATAATGTAGTAAGGCTTATATTGTACTGTTTATGCTTTTGATCTGTACGAACATGACATCCCGAGTCTTTTAATGAAATACATTTCTATGGAAATGTTTTTGATAAATCTTTATCATATTTTTGTTTTGGGACAAATTCCGCAACACTTTCATTTAAAATGTAACTCTGATTTTTAAACAAAGCATAAACAAACCGGTCTTTTCTGGCCGTGATTTTGGGGATGTCACAGTTGGTATCAGAGCATTAGTTTAAGCAAACTAGGAATTTGTAGGATTTCTAGACTTAAACTTAGAATGCTAAGCGATGATTGTGAGGTGTGAGCACTAGCTTATTTTAGGAATTGTGCCTAAAATGCTTTTATGTGCTAAATGTTTTGTGCATAATATGCTGTTAATTGTTCGGATCTATGGTCTGTTGCTGACCGGATCTGGAAACCTTATGTGTTTAGGATTCTAAACGTACGACTACGATATTAGAACTAGCATGTAAACATTTCGGAGTGATAAGGACGATTTAAAACGTCTATCCTAAATAAAGATCTAAATTCACCTTATTCGGTGTATAGATCAAGATGGCAAGGACCCGTAGCAGAAACGTGAACGCAAATGGAGGTAGGAACCAACCCCTAGTGGTTCATCAAATACCTGTTGTTGAAGAAGTTGCACCTGAGCCAGTCACCATGGCTGGAGTTCAAGCCATGATTCAGGCTATGCTAGTTGAACAAAGGGAAGAAATGAGACGGATGCTCCACGAAAATAGGGACGAACCTACCATACATGTTGAACCGACGGAGCCAGTTCCCGAGCTATCTGAGGAAGGGAACTATAGCCGCCAAGTGAGTCAAGTAGGGACTCAAGGTGAGCAAAAGGATGGCCCAGAAGGGAGAAACAACAAGGATGGGCGGATGTACAAAAATTTCTTGGGTGCGAAACCACCAAGTCTCTCAGGAAGCCCAAAGCCTGTTGAGATTATGGACTGGATCTCCGAGATGGAGATGGTGTTTGAGAGCTGCGACTGCAGCGAGAAGCAGAAGACTGTCTTCGCTGTGAGACAATTGAAAACTGGAGTCTTGAGCTGGTGGAAGCTATTGGCAGATACAATGCCACGGGGAGAAGCTCTGAAAATGTCATGGGATGAGTTCTTGGAACAACTGAAGGCGCAGTACTGTTCAGAGATAGACCTGATTGATCTGAACAATGAGTTCCAAAATTTGAAGAAGGGGAGAATGAGCATCGATGACTATGCTGTTGCATTTACGGAAAAGATGAAGTTGTTTCCATACCTAGTGCCAACCGAACTTTCCAAAATTGAGAAATTCGCAAACGGACTGCCGGCTGACTTTGGCGGTTTAGCCCAACAGTCAAGATGGCAACCACTCTGAAATCAGCTGTTCGAGCAGCTAAGAACGTGGAGACCCAACAAAAGGAAAGAGGTCTGGAGAGGGCTGAGGTTGGTGAGAAACGGAAGTTCAATGGATCCTCGAAGTCCAACAAGAAGAGTAGATTCTCGAAGTCTGGTTCGAGGGGAGGAGGATCAGAAGCGAAGTGGTGTGACAAGTGCAAGAAGAAGCACTTTGGGAAGTGTGACGGAGGGGTCACTTGTTACAAGTGCGGAAAGCCTGGGCACTATGCCAATGAATGCACCCTCAACCAGAAAGCCTGTTATGGGTGCAATGAAGAAGGGCACATTTTGAAGGACTGCCCGAAGAAGAAGGAGACAGGAAGACCCAACATACCACCGAAGCCGAAGGTGAGAGCCTTCCAGATGACGCTCAAGGCTGCAAAGGAGGCAGCAGACGTCGCTTCAGGTACCTTTCTTGTAAATGGTTTGCCTGCAAATATACTATTTGATTCCGGAGCCAACTACTCCTTTGTGTCGCATAAATTTGGTGGGAAATTAGCATTGCCTGTAGAAAAACTAGATAATGCCCTGATTGTAGAAGTTGCCAGTGGCAAATTCGTACCTGTTACTAATCGTATTAGGAACATCGTCATTGACCTAAACGGAAACGAATTCCACGAAGAGCTATTACCCATAGAGTTAAACGGTTTCGACATCGTTTTGGGTATGGATTGGCTTAGTGCCAACGATGCTGAAATTCAATGCCGAAAGAAGATAGTAAAGGTAAACCCACCCGGAAAAGAATCATTTATGGTGTATGGGGACAAACGCAGAGTGAATTCTGGAATCATCTCCCTGATGAAAGCCAGGAAATGTTTGTCCAAAGGATGTGCATCATACTTGGCATTCGTAATCGATGCCAAGAAGGAGAAGAAAGAGGTGCAGAATATACCAGTTGTGTGTGATTATCCGGAAGTCTTTCCCGAAGATCTTCCCGGATTACCACCTGATAGGCAAGTGGAGTTTCGTATAGACTTGTTACCAGGAACAACACCGATAGCAAAGGCACCTTACCGATTAGCACCGACGGAGATGAAGGAGCTCATGACGCAACTTCAGGAGCTGTTGGACAATGGTTTTATTCGACCTAGTTCATCACCCTGGGGAGCTCCGGTGTTATTCGTGAAGAAGAGGGACGGAAGTATGAGAATGTGTATAGACTACCGAGAGATGAATAAGGCAACGGTGAAGAACAAGTATCCATTGCCGAGGATTGATGACCTATTCGATCAGCTGCAAGGTTCGAGCTACTTCTCAAAGATCGATCTTAGGTCAGGATATCATCAGCTAAAGGTGAGAAAGCAGGATATTGAGAAGACTGCATTCAAAACGAGATATGGACACTACGAGTTCTTGGTTATGTCATTCGGGCTAACCAATGCTCCCGCAACATTCATGGATTTGATGAATAGGGTTTGTAAACCATTCCTCGATAAATCCGTGATAGTGTTCATCGACGACATTCTCATCTACTCGAAAAGCCAAGAGGAGCATGGTAAGCATCTACGGGAAGTATTAGAAGTGTTGAAGAAGGAGAAGCTTTTTGCAAAGTTCTCCAAATGCGACTTTTGGATACGGGAAGTCCAATTCTTGGGCCATGTTGTTAACCAGGAGGGAATAATGGTTTACCCCGCAAAGATCGAGGCTGTAATGAAGTGGGAACGTCCAAAGAGTCCCACGGAGATTCGAAGCTTTCTAGGATTAGCCGGATATTATCGACGATTTATCCAAGGCTTTTCTTCAATAGCTGCTCCATTAACAGCTTTGACTCATAAAGGAGCTACGTATACGTGGAGTGAGAAACACGATGAGGCATTCGAGAAGCTAAAGAAGAAGTTATGTGAAGCACCGATACTTTCTCTACCCGATGGAGTCGAAGATTTTGCGGTTTATAGTGATGCTTCTGGAGTCGGGTTGGGTTGTGTTCTGACCCAAAGAGAAAAGGTGATAGCATACGCATCTCGACAATTGAAAGAGCATGAAAAGAACTACCCCACTCATGATCTGGAGTTGGCAGCGGTAGTTTTTGCCTTAAAGATATGGAGGCATTACCTCTACGGCACGAAGTGCAAGCTCTTCACTGATCATAAGAGTCTCCAGTATCTCTTTAATCAGAAGGAGTTGAACATGAGGCAACGACGCTGGCTAGAACTTCTCAAGGACTACGACTGTGAGATACTTTACCACCCAGGTAAAGCAAATATTGTTGTTGATGCTCTCAGTCGGAAAGTCAATCTGGAAAGGAAAAGGCCAAGAGCGTTAAGAATTGAAGTCGTCTCGACGATTGTGGAAAGTATCAGGAAAGCTCAAGAAGAAGCTTTAGAGAAAAATGACCGAAAGGAAGAACGTTTGGGAAGAACGTTAGTGTTTGGTACAAACAGTCGAGGACTGAAGGTATTCCAAGATCGAATTTGGGTACCTAAGACGGGAGGAATAAGAGATCTTCTGATGGAAGAAGCACACAAGACCATGTACTCGATTCATCCCGGTAGCACTAAAATGTATAGGGACCTAAAACCCTGCTACTGGTGGCCGACGATGAAGCTCGATGTTGCGAAGTATGTGGCCGAGTGCGTAACATGTGCGAGGGTTAAGGCACAACATCAGAAACCGTATGGGAGTTTGGAACCTTTACCTGTACCCATGGGTAAATGGGAAGACATCACCATGGATTTTGTGACTAAACTGCCTAGGACGAAGAACGGTCACGACATGATTTGGGTAGTCGTGGATCGTTTCACCAAGAGTGCACACTTCATAGCAGTCAACGAGAAGTGGTCTATGGATAAGCTCGCAAATGCTTACGTGAAGGAAATTGTAAGACTTCACGGTGTCCCTCTTACGATTGTATCAGATCGTGATATTCGTTTCACGTCAAGGTTTTGGAGGAGTCTACAAGAGGAGTTAGGTACAAAGTTGTGTTTGAGTACTGCTTATCATCCGCAAACTGATGATCAGAGCGAAAGAACGATTCAGACGCTGGAAGATATGCTGAGAGCATGTACCCTCGAATTCCAAGGGAATTGGGACGAGCACTTACCTCTGGTAGAATTTTCCTACAACAATAGTTTTCACTCGAGCATCAAGATGGCTCCTTATCAAGCCTTGTATGGGCAGAAGTGTCGTACGCCGTCTTGTTGGCTTGAAGCCGGAGAGAAGCAGTTTATGGGCCCCGAGATAGTCCATGAGACTGCTGAGAAGTTGAAGGTGATTAGGGAAAGGATGTTAGCAGCCTAGGATCGTCAGAAGAGCTATGCTGACAAGAAAAAACGACCGATAACTTTCGAAGTTGGGGATTCCGTTTTGCTTAAAGACTCACCGTGGAAGGGACTTATACGATTTGGGAAACGAGGAAAGTTGAGTCCAAGGTTTATTGGACCGTTCAAAGTTCTTCAGAAGATAGGGAACCAAGCTTACAAGCTGGAATTGCCCGAAGAACTCAATGGTATTCATAACACCTTCCATGTGTGTTATTTGAGGAAATTCACGGGAGATGTTCCCGACATAATTCCAATCTCAGAGTTAAGGATGGATGAAAATAAAAGGTTGATCGAAGAGCCTGAGACAATTGTTGACCGTAAGACTAAGAAGTTACGACGCAAGATGGTCGACTTGGTGCTAGTCCGATGGAAACATTCGAATGGGCCGAATCTCACTTGGGAAACAGAGGATGACATGATGAGTCGCTATCCACATCTGTTTGCTGATGCATGATTCCGGGACGGAATCATCCTAAGGGGGAGAGAATTATAACGCCCGGGTTTCAGGGCTAAGCATTTTTGTCAATGTAATAGTCTAGGTCAACTCTTGTAACTCTTTTTGAAGTAATAAAGATGAAATATTTGAGTATTATGTGAATTATATGTGTTTATTATTTAATTATAAATGTATAATTAATAAAGAATAAAAATGAGCGTCAAAATTAAAGTGTGAGATAATCCCGATATCTCTACATAAAGTTGTAGAATATGTCTCAAGGTTTCCGTGCATATAAGGAACGCCGAAATCCGAGTTATAACGAAGAAGTTATGACCCGTCGAAGTTTCACGACAGAACCGGCACGATACCGGGAAGCGTGAATAGTGAATTTACGATAGAGCGAGATTTAGCCTTAGTAATCTAAACGAAAGTCGTAGAATATGTTAAACTAAGAACATCGATAAAAAGAACGCCCAAATCTGACTTCGTATGAAGAAGTTATGAGATTTTAAACAGACCAATCCTGTCCCGGCTTGTTAAAAATATAACTTTAAAAATAAAGTCAAAATTAGCCGACGGAGTCTAAACGAAAGTTGTAGAGTACGTCTTCACCTACGCGTGTGTAACAACTCAAATTTTTCAAACAAATTTTTCATTTTGAAGAACATAATATTTTCCATTAAAATAAGGCATAAATAGTTTAATTATTCGGTCAATACATTTATTCAAACTCCCAAGATCCTAAAACAATCTTCAGTGTGTATCGATCATGCCGGCGCCTTCCCACGGTCCTCGCTAGTACCTGAAATACATACATACACAACAACTGTAAGCATAAATGCTTAGTGAGTTCCCCAATATACACTTACACACATACGCCTTTCCAGGCCCTGACCTTCTGGTCCTCATTACAACGCCTTCCGGCCCATCACATAATCGCCTTCCGGCCCATAACATATTACCTTCCGGCCCACATATCATACATAGCACATATAGCACTTAACTTACCACATATAGCATACATATCCATATAACACTTAACTTACCACTTATAGCATGCATGTCCATATAACACTTAACTTACCACTTATAGCATATAAACATATTACATAACATACTCGACCTTCCGGTCACACAGTCAAACCCTTCCGGGTACAGTATAGTGAGAAGACTCACCTCGTAAGTGCTGAACGCTAGCAACTCCTGAAATGACTCGCGCACAAACCAACGAGCTACAACCCTCCTATAACATTACATAACTCATTAACACTCATATCATCTAAGTGTGACTGTCCCTAAGAAGTCAGACTTAGGTCAACTTTGGTCAACGGTCAACGGTCAACTCGACTGGACTCGGCGAGTACCATGGCGACTCGGCGAGTCTAGTCGTCCTCACAGATTCCTGAATATTCCCTTTCTACTCGTCGAGTATACCTCTCGACTCGACGAGGTCCTCGTGGAAGAATCGCGGGGCCACCCCGACTCCACTCGCCGAGTCTGATGAACAACTCGGCGAGTCCCAGCACATCTTCAAGCTACTCGCCGAGTCTGAAGAACAACTCGGCGAGTCCATGCCATGCAGACGAGTAACTGCTTCCTGAGATAGGTCTCGTCCCGAAGTACACATGCATGGGACCTTCTGGACCTCTAAAGGTCCTAATACAAGACTATAATCGTGGGGTAACAAGGCATTTCTTCATCAAATCACTAAATGGGTCCTATAAACCCTAATTTCATAAATACATCAAAGTAACAGATTTGGTCCGAGTTATTACCTGGAAACGCACTCTCTGTGTCCCCCAACTCTCAGAACTCAATCCTCCTTGATATTCCTTTAGCCAAATCCCTCTTCTTCTTGCCTAACCAATTCTTCCAAGTTCCAAAGCTTTCTCCCTTGCTCTAGGCGTCCACAGCGATTAGGGTTCCTCTCAATTGACCAAAAGACTGAAAATGACGGCCTAAGAGGCGTTAAATACGATCCAAACTGAACGGTTAGGGTTTCTGCTGAACAGCGTCGACTCGCCGAGTCCATATCTGACTCGTCGAGTCCAGTCGCGGACCCGCGACCAAGTCCGCGATCCTACTCGGCGAGTCTAGGCTCCAACTCGCCGAGTCCCCTCTTAAATCACCCCAAAAACATAATTTTAATAATACCTGAGGTTTCGGGCTGTTACAATTCTCCCCCACTTGGATTAGACTTCGCCCTCGAAGTCTCATTCTGCAAATAGTTCCGGATGCTGCTCCCGCATTTCGCGCTCCGGCTCCCAAGTCATTTCTGATCCCTTACGGTGTTGCCATTGAACCAACACCAGAGGTACTTCCTTGTTCCTCAGAACCTTGATCTTCCGATCCCTGATAGCCACTGGTCTCTCCGCGTAATTCAGGCTTGCATCCACCTGAATATCCTCCAATGGAACCACTGCCGACTCATCGGCTATGCACTTCCTCAACTGCGACACATGAAAAGTGTCATGGATCTGTCCCAACTCCGCTGGCAACTCCAACCGGTAAGCTACCCGACCTATCCTTGCAATCACACGAAACGGCCAATATACCGGGGCCCCAACTTGCCTCTCTTTCTGAACCGAATCACTCCTTTCCAAGGAGAGACCTTCAGGAGAACGAAGTCACCGACCTGAAATTCAAGCTCGGATCGGCGCCTGTCTGCATAACTCTTCTGTCGGCTCTGGGCAGTCAATAATCTTTGTCTCACTTGTTGAATCTGCTCTGTCGTCTGGAGTATGATCTCCGTGCTGCCCATCACTCTCTGTCCCACCTCTCCCCAGCAAATGGGAGTCCGACACCTCCTACCATACAACAGCTCGAAAGGCGGCATACCAATGCTCGAATGATGGCTGTTGTTGTAGGAAAACTCTGCTAAGGGTAAATACGCATCCCAACTACCCCCGAAGTCTAACACACACGCTCGGAGCATGTCCTCCAGTGTCTGAATTGTCCGCTCGCTCTGACCGTCTGTCTGGGGATGGTATGCGGTACTAAAATGTAATTTAGTACCCAGCTCCTCATGGAATTTCTTCCAGAATCTAGAAGTAAAGCGCACATCACGGTCTGACACAATCGAGATTGGCACCCCGTGCCGAGATACCACCTCTCTCACGTATATCTCCGCCAATTTCTCCGCCGAAGAACTCTCACTGATGGCAAGGAAGTGTGCACTCTTTGTCAACCTATCCACGATCACCCAAATTGCGTCAACTCCCCTAGCAGTCCTCGGCAATTTGGTGATAAAATCCATAGTAATCTGTTCCCACTTCCACTCGGGGATCTCCAATGGTTGTAACTTGCCATGCGGTCTCTGGTGCTCAGCCTTAACCCTACGGCAGGTCAAGCACCTCTCAACGAACCATGCCACGTCCCTCTTCATACAGGGCCACCAATATTCCTTCTTTAAATCCAAATACATCTTTGTAGCGCCAGGATGGATCGAGAATTTCGATCTATGAGCCTCTTCCATCAAAGTAGTACGCGTACCGCCCACGAACGGTACCCAAATCCGACCCTGAAACGTCATAAGGCCTCGACTATCCTTGACAAACTCTGAGATTAACCCCACAACCCGCTCTTTCTTCTGCATTTCTGGTCGCACAGCCTCCGCCTGGGCCCCACGAATAGCGTCCAATACTGGGGTCATCACAGTCAGTCTCAAGCATACGTCTCGCAATGAAGTGCTCTCCGCCCTGCGGCTCAACGCATCAGCTACCACATTAGCCTTGCCTGGGTGGTACAGGATCTCACAATCATAATCCTTGACCACATCCAACCACCTCCTCTGACGCATATTTAGGTTGGGTTGATCCATCAAATACTTCAAACTCTTATGGTCCGTGTATATCGTACATCGAACCCCATACAAGTAGTGGCGCCAAATCTTGAGAGCGAACACTACTGCCCCCAACTCTAAATCATGCGTGGGATATCTCGCCTCATGAGGCTTCAGCTGCCTCGACGCATAAGCTATCACATGACCCCTCTGCATTAACACTGCACCCAATCCCGAAATCGATGCATCGCAATATACCACGAAATCTTCCATCCCTTCTGGAAGAGCTAATACCGGGGCTTCGCACAATCTTTGGCGAAGTGTCTCAAAGGAGGTCTGCTGCTCGGGCCCCCATGAGAACGTAACACCCTTCCGGGTCAATCTGGTGAGTGGCACTGCGATCTTGGAGAAATCCTTGATAAATCTCCGATAATACCCTGCCAACCCAAGGAAACTTCTGATCTCAGAGGGTGACTTCGGCACCTCCCAACTCATCACCGCCTCAACCTTGGCCGGATCGACCAATATCCCCTTCTGATTAACCACATGTCCTAGAAACTGGACCTCCCGCAACCAGAAGTCACATTTGGAGAACTTTGCATAAAGTTTCTCCGACCTCAATACCTCAAGGGCCTCCCTTAAATGCTCCTCATGCTGCTCTCTCGATCTCGAGTACACCAGAATGTCGTCGATAAATACGATCACCGACCGATCCAACATCGGCCTGCATACCCTGTTCATGAGATCCATGAACACAGCCGGGGCATTGGTGAGTCCAAAAGGCATCACCACAAACTCATAATGTCCATATCGCGTCCTAAACGCTGTCTTCTGGATGTCTTCATCCCGTACTCTCACCTGATGGTATCCTGACCTCAGATCGATCTTGGAAAACCAAGATGCTCCCTGCAACTGATCGAATAAATCATCGATCCTCGGCAACGGGTAACGGTTCTTGACCGTTAGCTTGTTCAACTCCCGGTAATCAATGCACATCCGGTGTGAACCATCCTTCTTTTTGACGAACAGAATAGGTGCTCCCCATGGCGAGCTGCTCGGCCGAATGAATCCCTTTCCCAGCAACTCCTGGAGTTGCGAAGACAACTCTTGCATCTCTGGAGGTGCCAGACGATAGGGCACTTTAGCAATAGGCGCTGCCCCCGGAACCAGATCAATACTAAACTCTACTTGCCTCACCGGCGGTACTCCCGGCAACTCCTCGGGAAAGACATCTGAAAATTCGCGCACCACCGGAACTTCCTCAACTAACTTCGGTTTCTCGGAAACCTTCCGCGTATCCATCACATACGCCACAAAACCTTTACAGCCCTGCCGTAGACACTGCCTCGCCCTAGCGGCCGAACAAAAAGCTGATCCCGAACGGGTACCCTCGCCGTACACCGAAAGAACTCCCCCTCTAGGGTCTCGTATAGTCACCAACTGACGCTCACAGTCAATGACAGCGCCGAACCGGCTCAGCCAGTCCATGCCCACGATGACACAGACATCTCCCATCGCGATAGGAATCAGATCAATTGGGAATCCAATCCCGAAAATCTCTAGTACACATCCCCGAAGAACCTCCATAGCACAAATCACCTTCTCGTCAGCTATAGAAACTCTCAAAGGTCGACTCAACGACTCACGACTAACACCGATATGCTGACTAAAGGCCAAGGACACAAAGGACCTACTCGCACCCGAGTCAAATAACACTAAGGCAGGCACAGAGTTCACAAGGAAGGTACCTACGCGCATAACAATATAAGCATAACATATCGACATTAAATAAATACATGAATTACAACATACCTGCCACAACATCGGGTGCAGCGCGGACCTCCTCCGCAGTCAGTTGAAAGGCTCTCCCACGAGCCCTCGGGGCCTCGACCTTCACCGGTCGAGTCTCAGTAGTCCTGGCAACAGGTGCAGATCCCTGACGAAGCTGAGGGCACTCGGCCTTCCGATGGCCGGTCTGGTTGCAATGAAAGCAAACCATAAATCCCTTGGGACACTCCCTAGCAATGTGTCCCTCCTTGCCACACTTGTAGCAAGCACCGGCTCGACACGCCCCATCGTGACCCTTACCGCACTTTACGCAAGTGCGGTTCTTCGAACCTCCCGTCCTCGAATCGGCGGACTTGATCCGCTTGGCTGCCGGCTGAGACTGAGCCGGTCGTCGGTCTGCCTGCTGAGACTCGGCCTCCTCCCTGGCCTGAGTCTCTAACTCGATCTCACGCTTCCTGGCATTCGCCTGAAGCTCAGTAAAAGTATGGTAAGTGGAGTTTGACACAAACTCCCGGATCTCCCTCCTCAGAACACCCAAGTACCGGCTCATCCGAGCCTGCTCTGTGGCCACTAGCTCGGGGCAAAACATCGCCCTCTCGTGGAACTTCCGCGTGATCGCCGCCACCGAATCAGTACCCTGCTTGAGGGCTAAGAACTCCTGAACCAATCGTTCCCGCTCCACCGGGGGAACATACTCATCCCTGAACATGGTAGTGAACCCCTCCCATGTCACCGCCGCAGTCTCTGCTAAAGTGAAGTTCGCCGTCACGAACTTCCACCAGTCCTTGGCTCCCAGACGGAGCTGGTTCAAAGCGAACCATACCCTCAGGTGCTCCGGACATGAACAAGTGTAGAAGCACCCCTCTATATCTGCGATCCACCTCATCGCAGCAATCGGGTCCTGCGTCCCATCGAACTCTGGTGGCTTCGTGTTGCTGAACTCTCGGAACAGCAATGAATCACCCCCCTGTGGCCTAGCAGCGGCCACAGCTGCGGTAGCTGCAGCGGTTGCAGTCTCAGTCAATGCGGCGTACCGCTCGTCGAACGTCTCCATAAGGGTGGTCTTGATAGACCCAAACATCTCCGGGATCTCAGCCCGGATCGCCGCCGCCACCTCCTCCTGAATCATCTGACGAATAGCCTCGTCACTCACACCGCTCGTACTCGCCCCGTGCCGCGGTCTAACCATGATATCTCTGAAATACAACATAAAACTATCAGAGATTCTACCGAGTATAATCGTACTCGACACGCAACCCTACTCAGTCCCAGATATCCAGGGATTCTTACTTGGGCCTCCCACTGACCCGGTGTCCTCGGTAGTACGGGCCCAATACTACCGACCACACCGCATCAATGTTCATCCCAAGTCCTCCTCCCCAAACTCCAGATAGTGAGTACTCTACTTCTGATACGCTCTATCTACCCGCATACTAGCAAGCATCACATATAGGCAACTTCCCTAGACTATGGCATCACAAATCAGGCCACTCTAGTCCTATCATGAATACCTAGTCTTCTAGCATGCATAACAATTCATATCATATAATATTGTAAGGTATTTTGGGGATCTTTTACCGTTCGGGCGCTGACTGATCGTACACACTGCTTCTTTCTTGCTTACCACAAAACCATTTACAAAAGTTTATGCCTTTATTTGAAAAGTTTCCTCAAATCCTCGGTTTGAGTTCAGTTACCCCCGAAGGTGCACCCGAATCCCTCAAACCAAGGCTCTGATACCAATTGTAACAACTCAAATTTTTCAAACAAATTTTTCATTTTGAAGAACATAATATTTTCCATTAAAATAAGGCATAAATAGTTTAATTATTCGGTCAATACATTTATTCAAACTCCCAAGATCCTAAAACAATCTTCAGTGTGTATCGATCATGCCGGCGCCTTCCCACGGTCCTCGCTAGTACCTGAAATACATACATACACAACAACTGTAAGCATAAATGCTTAGTGAGTTCCCCAATATACACTTACACACATACGCCTTTCCAGGCCCTGACCTTCTGGTCCTCATTACAACGCCTTCCGGCCCATCACATAATCGCCTTCCGGCCCATAACATATTACCTTCCGGCCCACATATCATACATAGCACATATAGCACTTAACTTACCACATATAGCATACATATCCATATAACACTTAACTTACCACTTATAGCATGCATGTCCATATAACACTTAACTTACCACTTATAGCATATAAACATATTACATAACATACTCGACCTTCCGGTCACACAGTCAAACCCTTCCGGGTACAGTATAGTGAGAAGACTCACCTCGTAAGTGCTGAACGCTAGCAACTCCTGAAATGACTCGCGCACAAACCAACGAGCTACAACCCTCCTATAACATTACATAACTCATTAACACTCATATCATCTAAGTGTGACTGTCCCTAAGAAGTCAGACTTAGGTCAACTTTGGTCAACGGTCAACGGTCAACTCGACTGGACTCGGCGAGTACCATGGCGACTCGGCGAGTCTAGTCGTCCTCACAGATTCCTGAATATTCCCTTTCTACTCGTCGAGTATACCTCTCGACTCGACGAGGTCCTCGTGGAAGAATCGCGGGGCCACCCCGACTCCACTCGCCGAGTCTGATGAACAACTCGGCGAGTCCCAGCACATCTTCAAGCTACTCGCCGAGTCTGAAGAACAACTCGGCGAGTCCATGCCATGCAGACGAGTAACTGCTTCCTGAGATAGGTCTCGTCCCGAAGTACACATGCATGGGACCTTCTGGACCTCTAAAGGTCCTAATACAAGACTATAATCGTGGGGTAACAAGGCATTTCTTCATCAAATCACTAAATGGGTCCTATAAACCCTAATTTCATAAATACATCAAAGTAACAGATTTGGTCCGAGTTATTACCTGGAAACGCACTCTCTGTGTCCCCCAACTCTCAGAACTCAATCCTCCTTGATATTCCTTTAGCCAAATCCCTCTTCTTCTTGCCTAACCAATTCTTCCAAGTTCCAAAGCTTTCTCCCTTGCTCTAGGCGTCCACAGCGATTAGGGTTCCTCTCAATTGACCAAAAGACTGAAAATGACGGCCTAAGAGGCGTTAAATACGATCCAAACT
The DNA here is from genome assembly GCF_002870075.4 of Lactuca sativa. Lineage (NCBI taxonomy): Eukaryota > Viridiplantae > Streptophyta > Magnoliopsida > Asterales > Asteraceae > Lactuca > Lactuca sativa. The sequence continues at coordinate 199,602,928 of NC_056624.2, forward strand.
GAACGGTTAGGGTTTCTGCTGAACAGCGTCGACTCGCCGAGTCCATATCTGACTCGTCGAGTCCAGTCGCGGACCCGCGACCAAGTCCGCGATCCTACTCGGCGAGTCTAGGCTCCAACTCGCCGAGTCCCCTCTTAAATCACCCCAAAAACATAATTTTAATAATACCTGAGGTTTCGGGCTGTTACAGCGTGGATATAAAGAACGTCAAAAACGGAGTTCGTATGAACGAGTTACAAATTATAATAGCATATTTACGTATTAAAATAAAGTATAAATCATGTATACGTACACATATATATACATATGTATATATCATTAGAAAGGTATCGACGATGCGGTCATTATAAGACTAATGTTGAGCTCTTTCGACATTAGTTTAGTACAAATATCATTAAATCCATTTATAATAGTATTATAGAGGGGTGTTTAGTTGTTTATATAACTAAAAGGTCATTAAGTAATTATGGAGGGTAGTTTTTGAAAATTCAATTAGTATAAATAAGAGCCTTGGGCTCTCATATTTCTTGCACCATTCTCTTGATTCAAGAGTCTTTCTCTCCTTATCCCCCGAGCATTTCGGTCCCTCGTGATTCGACTTCTCTTTCTGTAGCTTAGTATAGTAAGGTGAGCGCTGAAGCGCTGCACGAATCTTTCTTAGAAAGATTCAGCGACGAAGTTCTGCCCCTGCAGAGCCCGACTCCTAGCTAAAACCCCCTTGTAAGTAAGTTATGCTTACCTTATTTTAATATAGCTTATATTTAAAATTAGTATTGTTATTATGAACTTATAATAAATATTTGAGCTATTATTATAACTTATATAAGTGTCGTTATAATATTTTTTTTAACTACTCGTGGTACGGGGAATCTGGTTTAAAGGGCCACATAGGGTTGTTGGATTTCAGAAGTGTTATATGCCAAAATGGTCCTGCCCTCCGGTGTTTTATGTCTGGCCCCTGTCTGTACATAGTGGTTGGAAAATATTGTTTAACGCTTATATAATAATAATAATACTAAGACTAATAGTTGGTCACGGTAAATATTAGACTAAAATTTAGCGATAATAATGCTAGGTTTCGTCGAAGGAAAATAGAATCGTTAGAAGCAAGCGCTGCCCGATTTTGGAATCATCACCTTAACAAGTGAGTGCATAGTTACTTTCAACTTACACATAGATATGAAGTATTTTATATAAATTACGTGCTATGTGTGCATATTATCTGAATACTTGCTATCTATGCTAGATGAACGTTGCTATACATGTTTTCAATGATTTAAACTGTATATGTATTTTATATCTACGAAAATGTTGGGGTAAAACATGGGTAGATGCAATAGGTGATGTGTGATAAAATGATGAGAGGCCTCGATGTTGATGTTGTTGATTCTGTCATCTAGCGGAGTATGGATGACGACCACGGACTCTTCTAGACAGTCCAGTGGAACACTAGCAGGCTCGCAACCTGTAGGTGTTTGTGAACGATATGTTCACCGGTGTACTCCATCCCCCACATGGTTGCCTTTAGGACATTTATTGCTGAGGAATCCCCTTAGCAGTAGTGTCCGTCCCGATGATGATCCTTAGGCTAGGTCCCTTATGATAGGTGTTTAGGGACGTAAAGGGAGGATAACGGGAACGGGTAATCGGGTTATTGTTGATCGATGAAATTAATAAACTTATTTATTGTGGGTTGAAAACCCTATGTGCTCACCAGGCTCCCAAGCCTGACCCACTCAGTTTTATGTATTACAGGTAGTGGCGCATGAGCATAGGTGTGATGTTTTGGACGAGGGATTACGGATATAGGCCTGTAGATATGAAATAATGTAGTAAGGCTTATATTGTACTGTTTATGCTTTTGATCTGTACGAACATGACATCCCGAGTCTTTTAATGAAATACATTTCTATGGAAATGCTTTTGATAAATCTTTATCATATTTTTGTTTTGGGACAAATTCTGCAACACTTTCATTTAAAATGTAACTCTGATTTTTAAACAAAGCATAAACGAACCGATCTTTTCTGACCGTGATTTTGGAGATGTCACAAATAAACCTTCATTCTGCTAGAATACACTTTTATTCTTCATGTTTCAGACAACTTTGTTGTATTTTGAGTGAGTGGGTAATGAAACAAAATATGAACTCATACATGAAAACCTAGATGCAAATTCATTTTGAAAGAATATTGTTGTTGATATTAATGATGAATTTAATTAGTTTCTATAAAAAAAAATTATAATTATGGATATCATTTAATTTACATATAATTATGAAAATTATTTAATATTTATCTTTATTTGATTAAATAATAATTTAACTTTATTAAATTTTTATTGATGCATTCTAGCGTATAATAGACGTGAGAAACATTTGAACCTCTCTCTCTCTCTCTTTATATATATATATATATATATATATATATATATATATATATAGACTTTGGTTCAAATGTTTTCACTATCTATTGTGTGCATGTATGATTAATTCTGGACCAATCATTTTAGTTATTTTAAGAAAGTAATTAATGCATATTAAATGCTGAAGATGTAATTAATATCCATTATATCTTCAACATATAATATGCATTTATTACTTTCTTAAAATAACTAAAATGATTGGTCCAGAATCAATCATATATGCACACAATTAATAGTGAAAACAAAATAACCTAACTCTCTCTCTCTCTCTCTCTCTCTCTATATATATATATATATATATATATATATATATATATATATATATATATATATATATATATATATATATATATATATAGAGAGAGAGAGAGAGAGAGAGATAGGTTCAAATGTTTTTCACATCTATTGTGTGCTAGAATGCACCAATAGGAATTTTGTATTAATTATATGTATATTAAATGTTATCCATACTTATAATTCATTTTTATGGAAACTAATTAAATTCGTCATTAATGTCAACAATAATATTCTTTCAGAATAAATTCATATCTAGAAGAATGAAAGTGTATTGCAGCAGAATGAGAATGTATTCTAGTAGAATACACTCTCGTTCTTCATATTCCATACAACTTTATTGTATTTTAAGTGATTGAGTGTTGAAACAAAGTATGAACTCATATATAAAAACCTAGATGCAAATTCATTCTGAAAGAATTTTATTGCTAGCATTAACGACGGATTTAATTAGTTTCCCTAAAAAGAGAATTATAATTATGGATATCATTTAATATACATATAATTATGGAAATCATTTCATATCTATAATTATTTAATTTACTAAAGTTTTATTGGTGCATTCTAGCACTCAATAAATGTAAAAAAAACAAAATAACCTAACCCTATATATATATATATATATATATATATATATATATATATATATATATATATATATATATATATATATAAAGTAATTAATATGCATTAATTACTTTCTTAAAATATTTAAAATGATTGGTCCAAAATTAATCATGCACACAATAGATAATAAAAGCATTTGAACCTAACTCGGGTTAAGTTTAAATTGGTATTTGGTAAGGAGTACAATTGTATAAATGCATGAAGAAAAATTTTAAGTGGTTTTAGTACAAATGTACAATGGCTACCTATATATTCCGTGTAGTACAATGTACGCGAGATTTATGTTGGTTTCTGACCACCCACATTCCACTAGACTAATTTGTGGTCTATGCGTGGACGATAAGATACACGTGTGCCTACTCTTACTCTTTGTAGCACTCTATCTTTCTTTATATTTTATATGCCTCTTTTCAAATAATATCATCGCGATAAATTATAATTAATCTAAAGCATGCATCGTAATTACCTCAAGCGACTCATGGATGCATTGGGGGAAAAGGTCACAAAGATATATATGTTTGGTGGTATATTACAAAGTCATGCGAATATACGATCGATGTGTGTATATTATATATGTGTACGTGTTTATATTTGGAAATAATAATATAAAGTAGTTTTTTAAGGGGTTCCATTTCACACTAGCGGACAGATGGAGCGTAAGGGTTCCTTGGTAACGTCATGGATTTGGATTGAAAATGTGTTATATCGCTAAACCATGTATTCTTCACGCATATACAGTATGTATATCATATACGTGTATATGATATGTATGTACACAGTACATAATTTTTTTTTTCTTATTTTATTATTATTATTATTATTTTTTTTTTGTGTACGATGAGACAAAGAAGTGTGTCTTACTTTGCTCTTTAACTTTAGCAAATGTTTTGTCCTACAACAAGACGAGATAAGACGATCAATCTCATGTGCATATAATGATTCTGACTCGTTAAAGCTAAAGTACAACTATACTTCGTGTTATGTTGATATAAAAGGTAGGTCGTAATTGTGGACGGATTTTACTAATAGTCCCCAAACTCTTGTCCAGTTTCATGAATTATCTTGAAAGTTTAAAAAGAAACAATCATCCCTTTATTTCGTGTATTAGACTATGGGCAAGTTGTGGGCGTTTTTGTCGACGTGGACTGCCGGAAATGACATGGTAACGGTTGAACACCGTTCGCCCTAGCTGTTGATGCACGTTATGTGGCCATCCGTGGCAGGGGCGGCCCAACTAATTTAGAGGCTCTAAACAAACCAAAAAATTGGGGGCTTTTTAGAATTGGGGGCCCTAAGCCCTTGCTTAATTTTTCATAATGTAGAGCCGGCCCTGATCCGTGGTACTGGTAACAACGGGCAACAAAAGTTTTGCTTCTAATTTCGATGATTTCCACCACTTTCAAATGGTCATATTCAATTAAAAAAAATTATTCACCTATAAAAATATAAAACAACACCTTATTTTTACAACTTTTCTTTTCTTTTCTTTTCTATTTCAATATTCCAAAACAAAAAAATAGATTTGTTTGATCCGTTCCACACATACAACGATGATAACAATGACAATATCTTCATCGGTATGATGTACCGGTATTATATAGACGTGCTACTAGATCTAGTTTCACTACTAAAACGACGTGCGACGTTAAACAACAATCGCAAATAAGGGCATAAACATATGATTAACGATTATTTTGCGGATAATTGTGTCTGTCAGTCATACGATTTCATAAGAAAATTTCGTTCGCGAAAAAAATGTATTTGAAAGGATAGTCAACGCTTTGGAAAGTAGATATTGTTTCTTTCAAGTTTTGTAAATTATAAATGTAGCGTTTAGATAAAATAAATACATTTTTTTACTTATTAAATATATGTTTAGATATGAATTTTTCCAAATGAGATATGATGCTAGAGGTAAACGATGATTCACATGGTTGCAAAAATGTGTTGCAACAATTAAGCTTATGTTATAGGGGAGTCGTCCAATTCTATTGACGATTATATGAGAATGTCTGAGAGAACCACATGAGAAAGTTTGTATAGATTGTCAAGAGGTGTTGTTGAAACCTTCAGTGACAAATACTTGCGCAAACATTCGTTTAATGATATGCAACAACTATATGTGGTACATGAAGAAAGACATGGTTTTTTCGGTCATGCTTGGAAACATTGATTGCACACATTGGAACTAGAGAAATTGTCCCATGACGTGGAAAGACCAATATGCAAGCGGTCATCATGGAACACCTTCATTGGTGCTAGAGGCTATTGCTTCCCAAGATTTATGGATTTGGCATGCTTATTTCAGGGTTGCGGGTTCTAACAACAACGTAAACAATCTTGATCCATCGCCAATATTCAAAGATCTTTTGTCAGGAAAAGCACCAAATGCACCTTCCACAGTGAATGGAAATGAATATAAGTTTGGGTATTACCTTACGGATGAAATATATCCATCATATTACACATTTGTCAAGGCGTTTCGACACCTAATAGACCCAAGAGACAAAGTTTTCAAGAGAAGACAAGAATGAGCACATAAGGATGTGGAATGTGCGTTTGGAGTTCTGAAATCAAAATTACACATAGTTAAACATGTGGCACGACCTTATGAGTTAGAAACTCTACAAGATATTATGTATGCATGTATCATAATGCATAAAATTATGGTTGGAGATAAAGGACTGCCGATACAAACGAGTCAAGCTACTCATGAGCTACTCGGGATCGACTCGTTAAAAGTTCGACTCGAAACCGATTTTAAACAAGCCTGAGATCGAGCTTAATATTAAGATCGTTTATTAAACGAGCTCGAGCTCGAGCCTATGTCACTAAGCTCGACTAGGCTCTATAGCCCAAACGAGCCTTTATATAAAATAATTTATAATTATTATTATATATTAAAATAAAAACATATTTGGGGGATTAGGGATTTAGAGTATTAGTAAACGAGCCTCATAACAAGCTCAAGCCGAGCTTAAGCTTATTTAGGCACGTTAGAAAAAAACGAGTCGAACCCGAGCCTGATCCGAGCTTGTATAATTATTTACGAGATCGAGCCGAGCTCAGTACAAGAAGTTCGAATCGAACCGAGCTCGAGCTCGAGCCTTGTATAACTTAAAAGATCCCGATCCGTGCCTGACTAGGCTCGGGTTCGGCTCGACTTGTTTTCACCTCATAAAGGATGCAATATTACAACGTATTCGACTACGGAACCTAGACACGTTCAATTTCAACCAGGGTGTAATGCCCCAAATTTCACCCCAAAATTTTTAGTTAACAATTTAAGTTTTTATTCAAATCACAACTAAAAAAATCTTCGATAGGACCACTTAATCTCAAAACATTTATCAAAGTATCATCAAACATTATCATGTGCACAAATCTTCCATTGATTCCATGCAATGGAGTCATGCCCTTCCTTTAATATATGAAAACCTGAAAACATTTAAACCAAAAATCGTAAGCACAAAGCTTAGTGAGTTCCCTAAATTACCACATACAACACAACACAAATAAACAACTATGGGTTATCAGCAACCTTGGACACTACCTGAAGTCTCAATGGGCAAACAACATGCCAGTGGGTTATCAGCAACCCTGGAGACTACCAAAGTCTCAGTAGACAAATAACATGCCCTGTAGGTTATCAACAACCATGGAGACTACCCGAAGTCTCAACACACATAGCAGTACATATCACAGTAACAGTAAATATGACCCAACTGGTCAACACATATATATACTACCACATAGGAAGTACAATCCAGTGGGCTAGCATTGGTGCTATCAACCCACGAGTATAGTGAGAAGACTCGCCTCAATCCGATGCTAATCAATCACACACACGATCTGCCGATGTGAATGCTCCTCACAGTACTCATAACCAAAATAACATTGATTAACAATTAAGGAAATTATCCATAAACAAGGGTCCAAATTATATTCTATCATGCCAACAGTAAAATACCATTTTACCCTTCCCTTACTTGACCCATCTAACCATGACCCAAACCCAAAATGACCCAAGGCCCAAAAATAGCCCTAATGGCTTTCTGTTGAGTACGCCCCGCGTACCAACCCAATACGCCTGACATACTGCGTGATCTAAGAAAGGGAATTGGGTCAAAACTCGTTACGCGCAACGTACTAAGATGGTACGCCCAACGTAACTCCATGATGTCCAAATCTCGACTTTGAGTGCTTAATCCTTTAAGAAAACTCATCTAATACTCAAATCTTACTCCTAAAAAGGTCTTAACTTATAAAGTTGACAACTTTAAGCTTTTGCATGGCTTAATGGAGCCCAACACCAATCCCTAGGTCCATAACTTCCTAAAAAGCTTAACAACTCATGCATGGGTGAACTACAACCCCCAAGATTCAATTTTTATGACTTAATAGCTTCAAAATGACCAGAAGTGATGATCAAAGGTTCTGTAGTACTTTTACTCACAAGATCCAAGCCATGGAACCAAGACTTAGCCAAAACATGAGCAAATTCTTGATCTAGCGAAATGAGTGATAAAGATTCAAGCTTTATACCTTCAGAAATTAAGGAATGACAAATGAGATCAAGATCCAAGAGCTTGAGCTTCACCAAGATTCAATAGTGGACTTCTTCTTCTTCAAGACATATCCAAAAACACCCATAAACACTCAAGAGACTCAATATCTTCACAAATGGGGCTAAGGTTTTGAGATGAAGCTTTGGAGAGGATGGATGCTGAATATGGAGAGAGTTTCCAAAAGTTAAGCTGCTTAAATATGGCTCAAACCTGAAAAATTAGGGTTTGCACCCTGTACGGCCAATGTAATTAGGTATGCCCAACGTACTGGATAAAGTCTCGTTTTTCATTTAAACTTCAAACGGTCATAACTTCTTTATTCCAACTCTGATTTCGACGTTCTTTATACCCACATAAAGGTATTGAAGAGCTTTACAACCATATATTGTTAAATTTGGCTTAACACAAGTCGAACTGAAAACTATAATCCTTTCAAGCAGTCTGACACCTATCTTTCCCCAGTTCACCCTTGGTTCCCACTCACGATTCAAAGACTTAGATCTCACAACCAAACTTGTAAACCTTCAATAAGGCCAAAACTTTACTTTCTCTAAGCTTAAAGTCTTCACATAATCGATTTATGATCCACAAGCCCTGAATCACAAAATGATCCAAACAGGGTGCTACACAAGGACATCAAAATATTTACATAGAGTGGTTGATATTCAAAACGCGCAAAAACAAATGCAACTTCGTGAAAGCTTGGCAGATTATATGTATGATGGTCACAAAGATGCATAATGGTGAAATTTATGGGAAAATGTATTGTTTTGTATTTTTTTAAACGCTAAGTTTAATTTAGGATTTACTAAAATAGCATGTTTTATTAATTTAGATTTTTTATAATTATTTAAAAAACAAAAAAAAAAAAAAAGAGAAAAGAAATGATGACATTGACAATAGAGGGTGTTATAACATGTTGCCCATTTTCTCGAATTGGTGTTATTACAACATGGTGGCATGACATGTGTGGTGAAATAGAGGCTCGCGCGCAACCCCGCCCCGTTTTGTTATAGAAGAATTGAGCTTCTTGCTGGGCTGGTTATTCAGAGCCAACAATTGGAATGATTTTACGTTGCTCCCATTTACTTTGAGTTTTAAACTTTTTTGATTTCCGATGCGTTCTTCGCAACCCTCCAAAATTCTACACTTAAATTTGTACATGAGTTTCTATTACATTTCTGATATCTATATGCTTAAAAATTTTAGGGACAGAAGTGATGCAGTAGGAATCGTCGGTAAGCTATTCCAAGGGGGTGGAGACTGAAGACAACAATATTATTTAGGTTTTTGAGAAGAGGCGGGATTTAAAGGAAAGTAATATAATGTTTTAGGGTAATTAAATATTTATTTAATTTCCAAAATTAATTAATAGTTAAGATTACAAATTTACCCTTATTTTGGTTTTGAAATGATCAGTTTACATTCATTTATACATCCACACAATAAATAGTTAGAATATTTGAACCTCTCTCTCTCTCTCTCTCTCTCTCTCTCTCTCTCTCTCTATATATATATATATATATATATATATATATATATATATATATATATATATATATATATATATAATCATATTCTCTTATATTTTTATATTTGATTTTCATATTCTTTTAATTCAACCACAAATAAAATTAACCATATTTTTAGGTATTATATTATTTAATGAATCAATTTTTAGGTGTCTTATTTTTTTCAAATAAATAATACAAATGAAGTATTTAAAAATAAAAACTCACTTAAACATAAATCTATCCGTTACAAATCTAATATTTGAAAAGCATGTACTAGAGAATCAAAAAAAATATGAACGTGACAATATGAAATCACAATGCACAATGCACGCGTGGTTGCAGTTTCTTTCTACATGTCATACATCCGCGACTCTCATTTATGCTTGAAACCGCTGCAGTATAGGTGAAACGTGTTCCCTAATCTGCAATTTTTGTCCCATTTGTATTGCTTATTGTTATTAAGGTTTCTTTTTTTGAAGGTCAATTACGTGACAACATTTTGCAGGTTTGGTTGGTTGAATCTGTGATAACATTGAAAATAAAGTTGTAAAGTGTGTATGTACAATAAACAATTTTGCTTTGTTATAGTACTAATGAGGCATTTTGCTTTAGAATTTTATAAGAAGAAAAATAATATATATTTTTCATTATCTGGAAGCAATATGTAAAGAGGTCGGGTATCTCTTACCTAGATATTAAAGATTTTGTTTCGTCAATAACATGATTCAAATAGATGTAAGTTCCGATAGTGGAGCTTATTTGAAGTCTTCCTGCATTTAGAAGTCAATTTAACGTGAATGTTAGACAGTTAGAAGATATGTGGAAGTTAATTTGCTTATATTAATGTACCTTGACTTTCATCGACGTTAGTGTGATAAGGATTGGTGGTGTTAAAGGTTTCATAACTTCTGCGTTGAAAGGGGTAGCTACCTTTTCCCATAGTGTTGCTTCAATAAGGGGCCTATTGGGTAAACAGTGTAGAGTTAACACATGTTGGGAAATTGATCTAAGAAAGTGAAGAAAAATTGGAAATAATATGTTACTGGGATCTTTAAGTTCTACTTTTATAGCAGTGGACTCTTTCAGCTTTTGAGTGTTTGATACACTGTTAATTTTTGCAATGTAATCTGAAAAGCAACGTATTTAATACAAATGTTAAAGGAATAAAAGCTGTAAACTTTTTAGGGAGGGGTACCTGATAGGATGTAATTATTGTGGTCATTTTGTAATTATAAAAAAGTTTGATGATGATTTACTGTATAAATGTGAAGTTATAGGGCAGAATTTTCGTTCTCATTTGTTGGGTATGATCTATAGTTAGGGGCAATACATACCAAAAGGTTCACGTACATGCGATTGTTGTTTTTGTCCATCATAGTGAATAGTAAAAAATGAACGTAGTTAAAAAGGTAACAAGGAAGACGAGAGATTAAACAAAAAGTAAAAAAGGAACGTAGGACATGCTTGTGTATTTACCAACTTGTAACAAATAAAACTTTAATCTAAGTAGAAACGCATTTTTCATTGAGGATCTTTCTCAAGCAGTTGGTGTTCAAAACTAAAGAAGCACAAAGAACATTAAGTATATTCCATAATTAAATTCTTATTCTAATAAACAAAAGTCGAATCCAAATAAACAATAAGCTACCACAATATAAGAATTTCACTCTCATGTAAAGGTTAAATTAAAATCAATATGATTCAAAAAAAAATGAAAAAGTAAAAAAAAAAAATGGGAAATTGAGAAACAAATAGTGGAATCAGGGTTTACCTGCTTAAACACTCTTCCGTGTCCAAACACTAGTTGGAAATTAAATTGACTTCAAGAATTGATACCAATTTCCGATATGAGTATGTTTTTTTTCAGAGAGTGCCTATCGTGGAAGAAGTAGATTGGATGAGATTGACGGTGGGAGAGCACCTCGATGACTGTCTTCATCTCCGAAGAGCATGGGTATTGTTCGTACTTCATATGCTAGAAGGATTGAAGGCTTGTTTGTTTCAATGGAGTTAGAGGAAGGGAGTGTTTGAGATTACTTTTTGATGTTAAAAGTCCTTTTTATAAAATGACTTTTTGGCCAGTGATTTTTTTCAAAAGATAGTTTTTAAAATGTGTTTGCATTTGCTTTTAGAGTAAAAGTCATATTTTCATGTTAAAAAGTCTTAAAAGTCACAAAAAGATAGGATTTTATGACTTTTGAAACATTAATTTTTCCTCCAACATAAAAAATTATTTTAAAAGATCTTTTGCATTACCCAAATATCTTTTAGCCATTTTTTAACTTTTTTGGAAAAGTTATAAGACAAAAATTGTTTTAAAAGCAATCCCAAACACCCCGTAAAGAGTTTGTTTCAATGGAGTTAGAGGAAAAGAGGTAGATAGAGGCACAACGATAAATAATATATGCCGAAACCAAAAAATTTACTAAGCCAAGAGACACTGTTCATAAGGATGTTTGCAATTAATTGTATAACTAGTGTAGATCCCATGCGTTGCATGGGTTAGATAGGTGCTTATTAGCTGTTGTTTTTTTTTTTTGTCAAGGGGGACCTTTTAGAAATATTGTATTGAAAGTTGATACATTACATATCCAAAAGACATTGACAACATGAATAACATTCTAAGAAAAGATGGAACTGATCCGATTGTGTACCCACAGGAGAGTTTCTATATTCATCTGTCATCTGTGATGACTTTTAGCATAACCTAATAAATTTTGATTGATTTTTTAGATGAATAGACTCGGGTTTGGACCAAACTTCTGCAAAAAAAAAAAAAAAGATGAAATATTATACAATCAATTAAAACATGTTATAGAAATGTGGAAATATCAAGAAACAGAAAAAATAATGCACTTAATTTTAACATTTTGAATAAACTTTTCTACACTCACCATTTCCTCTGGTCGTCCAACTTACAAGAAGTTTTCTCTATTCTTTCTGATAACATGTGATATGTCCTAAAAACACATAAAAAATCAATGGAAAAAATATATGAAATAGCAACATCTGTTTTTATAGAATGATGTTAATGTGGTTTATCTTATGTTATTTAACAGGTTGGCGGATCATGTGCTATTTTCAAATTGGAGTATTACCCACATTTTCAAATTGCTATAGAGAAATATGGATTTAAGGTTTTTCCTTTTATCATTTTGATTTTGTCAAAATTCTGTTTTATATAGTCAATTTAGCCTACACAACAAAAGTGTTAGAAATGAGGCTGTGAAGGTTTATAGGAAAAATGAAAGATACGATTAGCTTGCACTTTAGACATTCAGTAAGAAGCATGTCATATATGGGCTAACCAAATAGAACCATGTTCTTCACCTACAACTCTTGCTTTCCTATGCTTTAGTCCTGTCGAACAAAATGTTAACAGAAAAACAACATGGATAGGCTACTGACATACATCCACAACGAAGTTTACTTCTATTTGGATTTGGAAAGCTTAGAGTTAGAGATCGGTAATGATTGTAGCTGAAAGTATACGAAATCATGAATAAATTTAACATGACTTCTTTTCTAAAGTACAAAATGCTTTAAAAATAAAAATACAGTTTTTAAACTTCATAATCAATTGAAAAGATAAAGTAATTACCTGAATGTTATAGTTACCTCTCTCGATTATTTGCTACAAAAGTTATTAATTTTCTGTTTGGATATCATCATATGCATGGGCAATAATAGTCTGCAAAAGCCAAAAAAAAAAAAAAAAAAAAAAAAAAAAAAAAAAAAAAAAAACCATGGCACTTTACTATTTCTTGTACAAGTTAAAAAGATAAATATCAATTAACTAACCTGAATCTCGAAAATATAGGTTTCATTTTTCACATGCTTGGGCCATAATACATTCAAGTGTCTATACTTTTCTCTTTTTTATCTTTCCAGTATCTGTTTGAAATCAGTAAGCTTAGCTTCTGCAGCAACAAATATTTCCTGAGAAGTTGCCTCAACTTGTATGGCGGTCTTGACTTGTGTTTCTAAGTGATGCTCATCAAAAGAGAAAATCAAGCTCTAAACCCTCTTCAGTATTTTTTTTAATTCGTTTCAAGATTAAAAAAGATAAAGAGGAAATAGATCGGGTAATGCTCTAGACGGTTGTGTAACCTTTAACCAAAAAGTTTCCTACCTATGCAAATCAAAAAATGACCTTCAACTAAAAGTTGCTCAAAGTTAACTTTCAATTAAAAAAAACAACAAAAACTTATTAGTACACTAATATTATGGGTTATAATAATGTAAATATACCGAACAACAATACTTTGACAATCTTTGTTTCTGTTACAACCTTCTACTATTGTGGGTTACGGAATCAGAAAAAAAAAATACCAAAAATTATGGGTAATTTGATTTGGAACCAAAAGAACTGGAAAAGAACTAAAAAGAACCAAAAAGACCCGGTTTGGTAAAAAAAATTAGGGTTTTTTTTGGTAATTTTTTTAAACTTAGAGATGGTTTTAATCCTTTATATGGCAGCCACGAACACACTTCATAAGATCTTTAATTTGGTCTATGCATTTGATAACCTATATATGCGATTACAGATTCAAATGTTTTAATTCATAGATTGTAAAATAGTATAATACCCCTGTTGGTTTTTGTTGTTTATAAGTATCTTTAATCTTAAAAAAAAAAAAAAATAGTACAATAAAGTAGGCATTTTGACAAACACCTTAAAGTAGGCATAGTACAATAAAGTATGCATTTTGACAAACACCTTAAAGGCAATATACAGAACTAATGAGAACCCTTGTCGTTTCTGGATTGTTTTCTGAACATTTTTCTATTCTATCTATATACGAAAATCAAACACTCTGTAACTTAACAATTTTAGTTTTCATCCAAATAAGCAGCCCAATCTAGCTTTTACAAACACAGTTACGATTTGCCTCAAAGTAAACTCACAACAATAAATAGAAGTGAAATCTATTTGGTTTCCCTTTCACGTTGAAATTCAGACTCGTTTTGAGGATTCTATTAACCACCTTATTTCAAATAACACAGCAAACAATCAAGAATTAGAAATGTATGAAAAAAGAAAGGAAACACAAACGTTGAAGAAGATTTGTAGAATGAAGCAGCTGAAATACAAACCTTTTCTTAGGCCTAACCTCTTTCTTGTGAAGATTCCTTTGTTCCAGCAGTGATAAATGCGATTCAACTGATCAAATTGAAATAAAACGCCTGTCAAACTGAGAAGGCAATGTCAAATCAGAGAGAGGGATAGAAATTTATTGAGAAAACCCATCTGTCGTTATCCCTTTCTTGCTCCTCTCATCCCATAGAAATCATAAATTGAGATTGAAAGAGGCGGTTCAATGTTGAAATCTTTTGACTAATTTTAGAATATTGTTCAGAGGATCGACGTTACCGATGGCTGAGAAGGTCAAGGTTACCGAACTTAGCAACGTCGTCGACAAAGTTGTTGGGTAGCGATGCGCCTTGCAGAAAACCGTCGACGGTGGGGTACGATAGGGGTGAAGCAGGTGTGAAGGTGGTCGTGTGGTGTTAGTCGAGACGGCGACGACGATCGATGATCTCTTTCCAGTTGCATATATCATGGTGGAGAAGGTGGAAAGCGCTCCAATAGAAGGACAAAACATATTAAAGCGGTGGTGAGGTGATGTCACAAACGCAAATAATCAAACAGATCGAATATGAGAAGTAAAAAGGCGGTGGAGTCGGTGGATGGATTAACCCGGTGGAATCTAGAAGTTGAGTCAACCGAGTTTTAACAGTACCCAACTCGGGTACTGTTCATAAGCATGTTGTGATTTAATTATATATAATAATAATAATAATAATAATAATAATAATGATAATGATGATAAAAAATAATAATATCAATAATTGCAATAACATTAATTAATAATAATGATAATGTTAATTAACTAATGAGATATATAAGAATATTAATAATTCTTATTTGCTCTTAATTTATTATATATTTAACTTAAAAAAAAAAACAAAATATTATTATTTTGATTATTATTATTATTAGTGGAATGACAAATCTAATCTAATCTTAAACTACTCTTGAATCCATTAGCCTGTTGAAATTCGTTGCCAATATACTTGTGTGAAAAATCGTTTTGTTGTGGTGAACTATCTATTTATATTAATTAGTCATAAGCAAAATCGTGATATATTTGGTCGATCGGGTCACTATCATTCAAACTATTAGTAG
This sequence comes from Lactuca sativa, assembly GCF_002870075.4. NCBI lineage: Eukaryota > Viridiplantae > Streptophyta > Magnoliopsida > Asterales > Asteraceae > Lactuca > Lactuca sativa. Next base: position 199,618,545 of record NC_056624.2, read on the forward strand.
ATTTAACTGAGTTCTACGCATTGACCATCTTACCATAAGAAAGCTTTTTCCACATCTTAGGCCGGGCGAGGGTGGGAGTGTATGATGATGTGGTAGCTGATGTGGGTAAGGGAGAAGCTGGTGTGGAGCAGAGGAGGACACAAGAATGCATAGTAGATGTTGCCGGGATGAAATAGGTATTAATACATGAAAAATAAGTAAAAAAATTAAAAAATCGAAAATTTTTCTATTGCGGACAGAAAAAATAGGTGTTGCCGGTGACACACCGGAAACCCCTTAGAAGTGCCCCTTGTGTCGAGCTTGACAACATTGTGCCGGGTCCTCAACATGCTGAGATTTTCTCTCTCCTCAGCAGCCTCCTGTCGTTAATTTCTATCTCTTTGGCAAAGAAGATGGCTGAGGTACAGCTCAGCACCCTCACCCAGCCTTAGAAACTCAACGAAAACCTCCGGGCCTAAAAATTAAAGATGCAACTGCAGCTCATGTCATGATTGGTTCTATAACTCTCGACATAAATAAGAAAATGAACAATAACCTCCAAAACATGACATGATCAAGGATTGAGATAATTAATCATGTCCTTAAGGTTTCAAACAACAGTTACAAAGTTGCTTTGAGTTATCACATATTTACCATGCATTCACTCCATGATTGAGAACGTACGTACGAATGGAAAATCCTTATTGATCGTAAACAACTAGACTAATTACAAGCATAGTGTTTTGTAGTGTTAAGGGTCTTCGAGGAAGAAGATGCAAATGCTACAGCACGATTTCCATGGAAATTTTGAAGCTGATCACCACTGCTGCATTCATCTTCTTTAATGGTAGCTAACTTCTTCTCCATGCTTGGCCGCCTCTCTACCCGAATTAGTCTTGGTGGTGCAGACTCAACCGTTTGCCGACTGCCCCCATTAATGGCATGCCTAGACATTGATTAATGCTTTCTTACTTTTGCTGGGTATTTGATCACTTCTGTCTTGCCTTATAACGAACGCTTGATAGGCACAATTTATAAGGATAAAACTTGCCCACTTGGGTTCTCATATTATTCAACAAGTAGATTTGATTCTGAATTCGTGCTCTTGAAAATCATCTCTCCAATAATATCTGGAAAGATTATTGTATATTTGCTAAAAGTTTTGTTGAAGAATCTGGTGCCCGACTTTGTGCTTAAGCAAGTAATAGATTCAAATCTATCATTTATGGGAACAAAAATTGAGTTGTAGAATGCCAAATTGAGTAAGGTCAAATTTATTAAAATCTTGGGGTCCATATATTAATTTGGATTTCAAGCTAACATATTAAATCTGGGCGAATCATAGCTTAGTGTTAATTTTGTAAATATAGAAAATAGAAAAAATCTTTCAATCAAATTACTTTCTAATAACTAAAAACTTATTAAATTAGTTTCATCTATTATTTAATATTATCTCAATTTGGATTTTTTTTAATCACCATTCAAATTGGCAAAGGTGGAATTTTATTTAGAAGTCGTTTCAACCATATAATAAGAATAAAACTATTCCCCATATTTCCTGTTTGTTAGCTCCATGATTCCCATTGAGTATATAAATAATTGAATAAAATAATATCTTATTTATGGGTTTGTAATTTAGGTCGAATAGAATAGTATTCAAGCAATTTTCTAGACGCAGAATAATGCAACTTATTAAAGAATATGTAATGGCGGTTGAGTATATATATTGGCTATTGACTCCTAAATCCTAATCTAAAAATCTTAATCTAAAATTGAGAGATGACAGTACTATTTTGATTAGTAACAGTCCAACTACATAACTAATTATTTCGTGGGATAATAACTTGAAAGGGTATCGTACTTTACCTTTTGATCATATTTGATGACTAAACTTTTTTTTATAATGTATTAACCCTTGAACTTGTTGAAACGTATAAATGTTACCCTTATAACCGCTTTTAGCCGGTTACAACCGGTCATAAGGATAAAATGCGAACAATTTTAAATAATTCAAGAGTAATCAAGTACAAAAAAGTTCAATAACTAAATGTGAACAAAATTGAAAGTTTATTACCCTTTTCAAGTAAATGTTATTAAGGATGAGCACAAAAAGAATATGGAGGTCACAAAAGTGAAGATGTTGTAATTGTGTGATATACATTTATAGTATAAGGTACCATAAAAAACACTTATAAATGCAGTAGGAGAGGCTTCAATCACGGAAACTGAAGGGAAAAAAATATGGTGGTTTCGTACATATACTTAGGACATAAGCGACAATTTTCACTCCAGAAGGTGGAGACGGTCGTTGTAGATCGTCCGAGGAAGAAATAACATATACTTAGGACATAGACGACGGTTTTCATTCCAGAAGATGGAGACGCCATTTTGAAGATAATACGATGTTAGATTTGAATGCGGTCTTTCTCTTTACAAGGATATGAACTTTAATTAGAGAGTAGATTGATTAACCTCAGGGTTGTGGAGCAGTACATGAGTAGTCTGGTGCTAGCTTCCTTTACATTGTTTGTGCATTTGCCCAACTTTGATTGTTTTTACTGTTAATTTGTTTTGTCAATACTTTTCTTGCTAGTTACTACTTGAATCTAACCTTTCTGTTTGTTGTTAATTATATATGTTCCTTCTCACCGTGCTCCTTTTGATTTTTGATCTTATTTTTTGTTTAATTGTTCGTATATGTCTCCTTTTCCCTTTGTGAAACTCTTTTGATAATTTCTTCTTTATGGGTTGATGTTTTACTTATAGGTGAATAAAGAAACTCTATTTAAAAGTTTATCTCACGGACTAGGATTAAAGTCATGAGCTACAACATGATTATGTGGTACATATTCTATTTTGTAATGCTCCGTACAAACACAACAAAAACAATTTATAGTGACTGAAATCAAAATTATTAATCGTAGTTGCTACCAGTAGGCAAAATAAAATAAGGGATGACTGCAAAAAGGGATAATGACTTGACAGGGTAAAGAACTTTCAACTTTGTTCATATTTAGTCACTGAAATTTTTTAATGTTTGATTTACCCCTGAATTATTTGAAAATTTTCACATTTTACCCTTATGACCGGTTACAACCAGTCATAAGCGTAAAATGTGAATAATTTCAAATAACCGGTTACAACCAGTCATAAGGGTAAAATGTGAATAATTTCAAATAACTCAAAGATAAATCAAGCATTAAAAAAAATTCACTACTATATATGAACAAAGTTGAAAGTTTGTTACCGTATCAAGTCATTATCCCTTATTTCGCACATAGAAGTGGAACAAGTGAAATATAGGAAAACGGCCAAAAATATAATTTCTCATATATAACACATTAATGTGTCATTAATCATTTCTTAGAAGTAACAACCAAAATCCCACAAGAAAATAGAATAGAAATTCGGCATCACTACCAAATTAATAGCAATGCGGCCTGGAATTAGTTTCGGTTAACAAGATTTTGGAAGATTTTTGTGTGGGCACATTATCTATTATCTAAATAGTAACAATTAGCAATGCATAAACAATAACTCGTTACTAATTTTTGGAAAATTAGCTAATAAATAGTGCAAAATAATTATACAAGATAACACTAAGGATGTCTCAAGGTCGATTGATAAAAATTGAGGTATAAAGGCTCATAAAATTTTGTACTTATGGGTTGGGGAAAATAGTCAATTGGTGGCGTATGTGAAAGCTCTGAAACTCCTTAGAGATTTGGGGTTAAAACCACTTAGAAATTCTGAGATCATGTTTAACACTTTCAAATCGAAGTATTTGGGTGGTACACCCAAATCCTCAATTGGATAATACTCAAAACCCCCAAAAGCTCACAAAGGTGCTCCTCATGCTACTCTATGGTCTTGGAATACATCAAGATATCATCAATAAACACGATAACCAAACGATCAAGCATCGGCCTACATACCCGATCCATCAAATCCATAAATATCACAGGCGCATTGGTGAGCCTGAATGAGATCGCCACAAACTCGTAATGCTCATAACTAGTCCGGAACGCGGTCTTCTCCACGTCCTCCTCCCTCACCCTGACCTGATGGTACCAAGATGCTTCCCGCAACTGATCAAAGAGATCATCAATCCACGGAAGGGGATAACGGTTCTTCACCATTAACTTGTTCAACTCTTAGTAATCAATGCACATCTGGTGTGAACCATCCTTCTTCTTGACGAATAAAATCGGTGCTCACCACGGAGAACTGCTCGGACGGATGAATTGCTTGCCTAGCAGCTCCTGCAACTGAGATGACAACTCTTTCATCTCAGGCGGTGCCAATCGGTACGGTGCCTTGGCAATACGGGTCGCACCTGGCACAAGGTCGATCCTAAACTCAACCTGCCTCTCAGGAGACACATCGAGTTACTCCTCCGGGAATACATTAACGAACTCCCTAACAACCGGAACATCAGCAATTAACCTTTGATCCCAACCCGCATGTCCACCACATAAGCCAAATAACCTGCACACTCGTTTTGAATATACTGTCGAGCCCTGTCTGCTGAACAAAAATTTGAACCCATCCTGGTGCCTTCTCCATAAATAACCAATTCTCCCCCACTTGGGGTTCGAACCACCACACACTGACCCTCACAGTCGATCATGGCACCGAAACGGCTCAGCTAATCATTGATGATAAGTCATTTTTGTCTTTATACTCATTCAATACTTATGAATGATTTCTTTAGGTTTCTCTCATGACATCTTACGTGGGACAATCATTGATGAGATGTGTGGGGTTGTTGATGCTTATTTGTAACGTCCCATTTTCAGAACAAAAAAATTTCATTTTTAAATAAGGCAAAACTCCCTAATTATAAATTCATTATTAACAAAAGTTGTTTAATCCAAAATACATTTATTGAAAATCAAAGTAATATAAGAAACGCGGAATCCTCAATATTGTTGATAAGTGATAAGTGTGTACATTCCTGCATTCGTCTTTCCATTATCAACGATAGAACCTGTAAACATAAACAACTGTGTAAGCACAAAGATTAGTGAGTTTCTACCAAAATACACCACACAACAAATGTACTATCATGCATAACTGGCCCACAATCATTAGACTGGAATACCCTGGCCCAATCACTCATCAGACTAGAATGCCAACAAGCAACGGGTCCAATCAGTCATCGGACTGGAATACCCAAAGTTTGTTGATCTGCCGGCTCAACCCAACCGCTCTTCTCGAGCCACCGTGTCTACGACTTACAGTCGGCCTGCACTAGGTATCTTGGCCTACATCACATAGCAGGACCGCCTTAACATATCCCACCACCATATATCGACATATAAATAATCAAGGATCAGGTAGGCATAGAATACAGGCAATTATCAATCATATGTCTCACTATCGCCTACTGGTCATCTCATAGCGCACTGCTCCGCTACCAGATAACCTTTACGAAATGTGTAACCATACGTAACCGGAGGTGAGATAGCCACCCGAATAGATGATCCTACTCTAGAGCCACAACCAAACAAGGAACATGAAAGAAAGCCTAGATAAAAAGTTCTCAGGCTATCCTACATGACTACATACAACCCCAATGACACCCCACTAGACGATAACCAACATACTGGTGCTCTAACCATCATACTACTATTGTTGCATCCTATCATACAAGAATATATACATAAATCTAGCAGATCGCTACGGCTCAACAACATCGTATATACAAGGATACATAAGCAACAATCCATGGAATGTGTAACCATAAGTAATCAAATGTGAGATAGTAAGTAAAAATATATTACTTTTTAATAGGAGTAATTTAAACGAAAGTTGTAGTAGACTAAAATACAAACGCATAGATATAAAGATCGTTAAAATATGAGATCGTATGAAGAATTTATGACGTTCAGAACACATGACTCAAGCAACTAAGTAGTCGAGATCGCGATTGACATAAGCATCAAAAGCCCCAAACATCTCATTAATGATTTTCCTACGTAAGATGTCATGAGAAAAAAATCTAAAGAAATCATTCATAAGTACTTAATGAGTACAAAAACAAAAATGACTTATTTTGCAACAAAAAAAATATATGAAGGACTAAATGTGTACAAAAATATTAAGGACTAAATGTGTACAAAGTGAGAAATATATTACTCTGTTAAGTCATTTTTACCGGTTAACGTGGAGTAGCCGGATATAAGGACTAAATATGTATAATTTAACAAGTTGAAGGGGTAAATGTGAACAAAAAAATTTGGTGCCCAAATGTGTACAAATTGAAAAATATATTACCCTTTTAATAAGATGATTAAGAGAGTTTATAAGATCAATTGTGGGTAGGTTTTAGTCCTAGAATTTTTTCGAGAATCTCAATTCACGTTTCAATAGCACGAATGAATTTGTTATCATGTTTCCTAGGGATGAGCAACGAACTAGCCTGGCTGGAATTGGCTCGGGAACCGAATTTGGTGGAAAATAGGGACCGTCGGTTCTACCGATTCCGGTTCCTACCTATTCTTGTCGTGTCTTCAAATGTTGGAACCGGTCCTCAAAACATAGCAACATACGGTTCTGGTTTTTGCTGGTTCCCGGTTTCAAAAATCCACAAAAATATCGTCCAAGTCCCGTCCCGACCGGTTCCATCAAGTTCCGGTACCGGTTTCGGTTCCGGTCGGTTCCCTGGTCCATATGCTCATCCCTAATGTTTCCGTTCTCCAAGTAATAACTTATCCTCCAATTCTCTTGGGGACGTACGCTATCACGCTAATAGTGTAACCATATTGTGTCTGTTATTGTTGATTTTCTTTAGCATTTGATCAACTAACTTATAATAAAAGTTTTTTCTACTTGGTTGTTGATTTATTCAGTTTGGGACCTTGACGTTTTTGCCAATTAAATCCAACAATGTAACAACTGTCGTTTTCCCAATAGAAAAACAACAAATATTACAAGTTATTTTAAAAAGTTGAAATTCTTTGATAAAATCAATTTAAAAAAAAATAGATGGTTAAGAATAAAGAACAAGATCAACACATTAGTGAAAAACATAAGCATTGACAAGGTGAAATACCGATAGCTGAAAAATTACCCAAAATGATCAGCATCTTACACGAAAACGGAAACCATTAACAGGGTTAACAACAAACGAAATCACTTCGCCAGGCTAACAATGTCACGATCCCTAAGGATTCATTCATATTCCTGAAAGTTTCATTGGTCATTGAACTTGTTTATTTTTGTTTATATTAATCACTTTAACCGGTGATAGCCAGTGTATAAAAAATTATACAACTACTAGATTTTTTCTTTTCTCCACACCTAAACTTGTTACATCAATTATTTTATAGTAAATTATAAAAATAATCCTTGTGATTTATGGTAGCATTCACATTTAGTTCTTAACTTTTTTTTAACTCGAACAACCCTAATGGCTTTAAAAATACTATTTTTTTTAGTTATCCACCTCATCTCTCTTGTCGTCAGTAGAAACGCACTCAATCACCGTGAAAAAATTAGTTTCACTTTGGGTGACCCTCTGCGAAGTATTCATATCAGGTGGCCTAAAGGGACAATATCTTGGTACGTGTTAACCGATTGAAAACATGAACAAGTCTACGTCTTCTTCCAGGAGCTCGAATCAAGGGACTTGATCATCCTTCAATGCACAAGGGCTATGTTTTTGTACAAAGCAATTGAGAACACAAAAAAGTTTGATAAAAAAGAATGTGGGTAAGAGGTTTGATGGATGTCTTAATTATATAATGAGTGATTACATATAAGGAATGAATCAATATAACATTAACGTTCTAGACATCAAAATGACAACAAAATAAAGATGATGGAATAAGCCGAAGTGAAATTAATTATCGATAGTGATTGGGTGCATTTCTTGCGGCAACAAAAGCGATGAGATTGTTCGAGTTAAAAAAGTTAACGTCTAAATGTGCAAACTATCCTAAATCATAGGAATCATTCATATAATTTACTCTAAAGTAGTTGATGAAACAAGTTTCAATGTGGAGAAAATAAAAAAAGTAGTAATTTTTTATATTTTTTTATAAATTATAATAATAAAATAGAGGGACTAAAATGACATTTTCAAACAACTCGGTGACTAATGATAGTTTAAATAAAGTTTAATGACTAAAATAAAACACTCTAAAAAATTCAATGATTAATTATAACATTGACAAAGTTGATCTATGTAACAAACCGGCTATCACCGGTTATAGTGATTAAAATGAATAAAATAGACAGTTCATTGATTAATGATAGTTTAAACAAAATATAATGACTAAAATAAAACACTTAGAAAATTTAATGACCATTATCTCGATTTTTATCATTTTTAACGTTTCACTTTAGAATATATAATATTTTCTGCTTTCACATACATAAACAACTAACTAACGGCTGGAATAATCAAATAGAACAAAAATGAAAACATAAGAAAATGTACAAAAAAAAAATACACAAAGCCCAAAGAAATGATCCAAAGTTGTTGGTTTGAGTTTGAGAATTGAGACTTCGAGTAAGTTTTTCCTAAAGTAAAGCTAGACCTAGAGAATGAGTCCACTAAAATAATCTATATGAAACGAAAATGAAAATGTAAACCCATAGGCCATAGCCCTCGTATTTATATTTGGCAAGCGGCAACCATAAAATAAAATATTATAAGCTGTAAAAAATCTTAACAAAGTTGTATTACATAAATTATGTAAATAATTAAAAGAATTAAGTCAATTAAAATGTAAATCATATATGAACAAAATAATTTATTTATATATTGTACCGAAAAAAATACTATCAATCTTTCTGTTATTAAATGCAATTAGTACATATATTTATCTTATAAATTAGGGGTGAGCAAAAACTGAACCGACTAAAGAAAAACCGGTAAAACCGCAATAAACCGCAACCGAAAAACCGAAACCGATGTAAAAACCAATGGTGCGGATTTAATTTTTGCAAAAACCGAAGGTCAATGGTGCGGTGCGGTTTTTATCCAAAAAACCGGTCCACAAAAACCGAACCGCACCGCAAGCATGTATATTAATAAATCAGTTAATATATATTATATATATGCTATTTAAAATACTTATAAACGATAATATATTTATTATATGTTTACTTTGTTTTTGTGTAAGACTATATGAGGTGCAAAACAAATTTTCTATTGTTAACCAAACGTACTAATCGATATGTGTAATAAGATTGTAACAAATTATGACAAAGTTAACGAGCCTTCGATTATTAATTAGTTTGTGAGAGTAGTCACATGTTCTTACGCTTTTAAAAAACCGTACCAATAAACATAAAAAACTGCATCAAAGTTTAGACATGGTTTAAAATCGAAACCGCACCGATAAAAACCGAAACCGCATTTAAAAACCGTAAAACCAAACCGTTGCAAAACCGCACCCAACGGTTTTAAGAATGCAAAAACCACACCATACGGTTTGCGGTTCGGTTTGGCCTTAAAACCGCACCAAACCGCACCATGCTCACCCCTATTATAAATGTAACATTTGTGTTTCAGGTATCTTTTATTTTTGACTTTAAGTATAAAAATATTTGCAAAAACAGTTCTTACACGGGGTGTAGCAACACGTTAAGTATAAAAATATTTGCAAAAACAATCCTTCGTGGGGCGTACCTTTTGGTACGCCGAGCATATATATTGCATTAAGTAGATGGCTCGGAGGCTGTTGCGTACGTTGGGCGTACGTAAGAGTACACAGGGCGTACTCACAAGGATTCCAAACCCTAATTTTAAGGGTTTAGACCATATTTAAAGAACATCATAGCCTTGAACCCTCTCCTACCTCCAACCTCCATCCCTCCTAGCCCCCATCTCGAAACCTTAATTCTCGTGTATGAGTTTTAAAGCTCTTGAGTCTTATTTTAGTGTTCTTGGTGGTGAAGGAAGATCCTTGAAGAGGTGGTGTTGCACTCAAGCTTTTGGATCCAGATTCTTTACATTTTTGTGTATCTCCATAAGGTATAAAGTTCAAATCTTGATACTTTCCTTGTTAGATCTTGTTAGGTTGCAAGTTTTAGCCTTTTGTCCCAAAAACCTTACTCATATGAGTATAGTCTACTCGAGACCATTTGACTTGTCCTTTTGGGGAGTTGTGGGTGTTTCATGGCATAAAAATGCAAGCTTGGTCCCTTATATTCATCCATGCAAGAGTTATGGGGTCTTAGATGGCTTATGAGTTAGGGTTTTCAGTTTTGAGCTCCTTGTAGCCATGCAAAGACATAAAGGTTGCAACTTTATGGTTTTAGACGTTTATTACGACTAGATCTGAAGTTTGGACGTTAAGTCTTAATGCAATAAGGCCTTAATGGGGATTTAGATGTCTGAAGGGTACGTTAGGCGTAACCCTAAGTACGTCGGGTGTACTGGGTTGCTGCCCCGTAAACCTTTTAAGTTGAAGTGGTACATTAGGTGTAGAAAGCAATACGCACGATGTACTCCCAGAAAACACTCTTGGGCCATTTTTAGGCTTTAGGTCCTTAGGGGTTTTGGGCCTTGTATCTTTGGGTCGTGCATGAAAAAGGAAAAATGGTCTTTTTCCCTTGAAATATAAATTATGATTTAGACCATTGAATATGGGTTAAAACCCTGATTATTAATTAGGACGGTCTTTGGGTTTTAATGAGTATGAGGAGCCAAAATAGCAGCTCGAGTGTGTGATTCAGTTATCTTAGATTAGAGGTGAGTCTTCTCATTGAACTTGTAGGTCGAAAGCACCAATGCCGACCCACCAGATTATTTATATAGGATGTTAGCTGTTATATGACTTTTACATATTTGAATGATTGGGTTAAAATATACCCACGGTTGGGCCCATTATTGTATAATTGGGTTGAAATAGACCCCAAGGCTGGGCCCATGAGTATTAGATGGGTTGGAAGAAACCCCAGGGCTAGGCCCATATCTAAGTATTAGGTTGGAATATACCCTAGGGCTAGGCCTAGTTGTATGTTTAGTATGTGGTACATTGGAAACTCTTAAGGCCTTATGCTTATAGATTTTTTTATGGTTTCAGGTACTTCCCGTACGAAAAGGAAGAGTCCGGCGTGACCCCATGATTTCCGCACTTTTGGATATTTGTACTCTGATATTTTGATATTGCACTTGGTGATTGACTTTGAGATATTTGATGAATGAAACTATTAGTTTCAAAAATAAAAGAAAAAAGTTATCATTGTTTATGGGTTCTTACAATAAATTAGTAGTTTAAGAAAAATATTGGCAAATTATATATATATATATATATATATATATATATATATATATATATATATATATATATATATATATAGGGTTAGGTTCACATAAGACCATCATATTTTATGAGACATGGGACGCAATCGTAGCCATTCATTTTGGAGATAAAAAAAATATTTTTATAATGCAAAATAAATGATTTTTTTTAACAAGTTATCCACATCTAATTTGAAAAATGAAAAAAAAAATTGAGCTTTCAACAAGTTATCCACATCTGGTTTGAAAAATGAAAAATAAGTTGTTATTTTTGTCATAAAAAGTAAGTTCATATATGAAATAAACAAAACTAAAATACTATTATTTAACTTTTTTTCGAGTGACACACAAATGGTCAAAAAAATGAAAGGTACATCGTTATTTCTATCATATAAAGCAAGTTACGAACGGGGAAAAAAAATTAAAATATCAGGATATTTTTTACACAGATAGTAAAATAAAACAAAATTCTGCTACTTATTCCATAAAAAGTAAGGTACTTAAATGAAATTGTCATTGTATTTTTATAGTTTTCTACTGTGTCATCAAAAATAAAACATAATTTGTTATTTTTGTCATGAAAAGTTTGTTGCAGATTTTCAAAATTTCTACTCAATAAACCACCATCACCCAGTTTAAGAGCTTCGTCCCTGCCATCCAAAACCTGTTTAAGCATATGACACAACTTCATTAAGAAAAATAATGAAAACTCATGTTTTATAAAAGAGTGTTTTCTTTAATAAGAAAAAAACGGTTAAATATGAACAATGTTACAAATTGGAAATGAACGTAAAACTGAAAACCAATACGCAAATGCCTTCCTTTGTAACGGTTCAAAAGAAGAAAAACTAAAGTTATTTACACGATGTAAAACAACAGAAAGAAAATTTTATGTCGAGATCTACACATTTTACCGGCAGAATGTTTCAGATGATAACTTCAAAAAACAGCTAAAATAACAATTGGCCATATGTTAGCTTACAAAACATCACCAAAACTTGTGATTACTAATTACTAAATCTAATTTTAGATTTAAAGCAACAAATGAAAATAACTATTTTTTATTGTATATAGAGTTGCACAATTGGTCCAGAAATTCAAATGAATTTCACTTGGCATCAAATAATCATTTATATAGTTAACTTCAAAAGCTTCGTGGATAATTGAAATAACAGGAAAAAAAAAACTTACCATGATTAGATGTTGTTGTTCAGGTTCTACAACCACACAAAATCTTACGTGTCACTTGAAAAGACACGAAAATATAATAAAATGTGATTCAAAAGTAGATACATATTGGTTTATGGACGGATGCAATCAATCATACCTTCTTGTAACGAAGGCATGAACTTGAACATTTCATATTCAACATAGCACATTTTGATCAAGTGATACAACTCGAACCACATTAAAAAACATCATCGTTTAGAAAAAAAAAAATAAGGGTTGAATACAAAAATTGAGAATGTACTTTCATAGTTAACTATTTTAGACATTACAAGTTACAACCATGTTGTATAAAGACCGAAAGCTTTTAATTAAACCATATACAAGCTTTAAATTAAAATCATCTCATTTATACACCCCAACATTACCTAATAAACTTGATCCAAGGTCGGTCCAAACATATAAGGGGCCCGAGACGAAAAGAAAAAAAAATGTCTCCTTAAAGACAAATATAATAAAAAAGAAGTCAAATTATTTATCTTTTAAGCTAGTTTGAGTTTGAACAACCTTTAAGCCCTAAAAATCATTTTGGTAATATATATATATATATATATATATATATATATATATATATATATATATATATATATATATATATATATACACACACACACACACTACATAGCCAATAAATTATGGGCCCCTTGGAGTCGTGGGCCCTGGGCGGTCGCCCGAGTTGCCCACCGTTTGGACCGGCCGTGACTTGATCGCCACCCCGGAGTAGAATATATTTATAGAGTAATTGGACATGTATAATTAATTCCCGTGTTGGAAAGAATGTAACAATAACCTCCAAAAACAAAGCTTACAACACAAGTTACTCGGAAAATAAGCATAAAATAAAAATAAAAACCTAAGAAAAAACTAGGGGTGAGCAAAAACCGAACCGCAAACCAAAAAAACCGAAAAAACCGCATAAACCGAAACCGAAATAAAAACCGATTGTGCGGTTTTTAGTTTTGCAAAAACCGAAAATACTCGTTGCGGTGCGGTTTATAGTCTCGCAAAAACCGCAAAAAACTGAACCATACCACACACACACACACACACATATATATATATATATATATATATATATATATATATATATATATATATATATATATATATATTAAGTGTTGATATTTGTAAGAACCAAGAACTTATGACAATTAAATTTTTTATAAATGTAAATATCTATCGGCAGATGATTGTATATTTTTAAGTATATATTCAGTGGTATTTACAATGACAAATAATGTTTATGACAGTTTTTTAACATTCAAATATGAAGAGTATTAGTGATATAGTATCATTTTTATGAATACATTAATTGATATTATAGTATGTACTTGTGAAACAAGTATTATATTAAATTCTTATTATATTGAAGCATTAGAAACATGTTGGATGAGTGGTTACGTAATTTGATTTCAAACCAAGAGGTGGTGATATCGGTTTATCTCCAATTAATGATTAGCATTCCTCATCTGAGTCAAGGTAACTCGCTGAGTTATTTAAGTTTGAGTAAAATAATAAGAATAAAAAAAATAAAAAAAATAACGCAAAAAAACCGAACTGCAAAAAACCGCAATAAAACCGAACGGTGCGGTTTCTAAATTTCAAAAAACCAAAGTTGCGGTTTTCGGTTCGATTTTGGCCAAAAACCGCACCGAACTGCACCATGCTCACTCCTAGAAAAAACTAATCTCCAATGGAACCACATAAAGCCTTTTAATTATATATATATAAAAAATAAAAAAAAAAATAAAAATAAAAAAAAAAAAACCTTTTTTGCGTCTTCCAAGTTAAATGCTCATCGAGTAGTTTCATTGAACAATTGGTGTTCGTATGAATGTCTTTAGAAATAACATAAACCTTTAAAAGTAAGAATTATAACTAACATGGATCTTATATGGCCTTCATTTCAACCTCATGTTCCATAAATAGTTACACCACTATAAGGAAAATAGCTAATTACCTAATTATAATTTCTTGACCTCCGGTAATATCTATCAAACTTTTCCATTGTGTATGCCTTCTTGCAAAAGATAGGGCTCTGATTTAGGTTCAAAAATCAGTATAGACTGATCAAATTAAAGTTACAAAAACCAAACATAGTATAATAGTAGGAAACAGAATCAAGGGATTTAAATTCTCAAAATTTCAAATGCTCGTCCTTAACATAATAATACTCTTTCCTTTCTACATAAAGTTTTCTAGACCTACAGATAATTACTATAATGAAGAACAAATCCATATTATTTTAGGGTTTTATAAGGTTCTTATAGTTTTTCTTTCATGAGATCTATTAGAATAGGTTTCTCAACTTCGTATCCTGTAATATCGTAATGTAGTAAGCAGAAATTGCCATCATTAATGTCAAAGGAAGCACACATAAGAGTATTCAAAAAATCACTATAAAATGGTTTCCTAAAATATATGAAGCTTACCTATAAGACAAATTTATGTCCATTGCTATGTAGTATCGAGTGCCACGATGAAGCCAACTTTGATAAGCTTTAAGAGCATGATTCCTTTTGTTGCCATATGCATCCAAAACATAAATATTATGCAAAACCCTATAAATGGACATTGATCTGTTGAGCATGTAAAGCTATTAGAACTCATATGATACATATATATATATATATATATATATATATATATATATATATATATATATATAATTTCTAATTAGAATTTGGTCTAATGTGAAAGAAAGAGAGACATTGATGCAGAGAGGAAGAAACAGTAAAAGAAAAAAGAACTGAATTTTACCTTTGATAACATCGTAGATCCAAACCAAATTAGAAGAAACTATTCGTCTTCAATCCACCGGTCGTCCATCTCACCTGCAACCAATCAAAACACCAAATCAAAGTCATTAAAAGAAAAAGAAAATCGAAATTATTTTCTAGAAAAACTCATTGTGTTCGTCTAAGAGAGAGAAACAAGGATTAGGGTTTATATGGGGAAATACTTCATGGTGGCGAGCTTAATAGCAGGGAGGGAACAAAGACGTATCGATGTGCGATGAGAGAGATATTTGAATCAACATGCAAATATTTGCTAAAGCGTAAATTTTGAATGAACTTGTAATTGAGGGAAGAAGATCAGATTAACTTGAGAATTAACCGAGAAATATAAAGATTAAAGAATGTGGTTTAAAATTTAATATTATTTTATTGGTGATTACTTGTATTATTAGCTTAATGGTTTGAACGTCTTAAATAAATATTATTATTATATTGAATCTATTTATAAAAATAGTAAGATTTTTTTTATAAGATAATAATGATATATATATATATATATATATATATATATATATATATATTCAAAGTAATTATTGTGTGATTGTAGGATTTAATATCAACCAATCATTCTTAAAGGGTATTAGTGTGACATTACCATATAATTAATATTATCCGGATTAAATTAAAATGTTAATGATTTCAATCAAATTCCTAAATATCATGCTAGTAATTATGGATCTCATCAACGATAATATATACATCATATTCATTTTCTTCTAGAGTATTCATTCATCATCTTCATATAATATTTCTTCTTCTGATATTTTGTTAATGAAG
Source organism: Lactuca sativa (assembly GCF_002870075.4). Lineage (NCBI taxonomy): Eukaryota > Viridiplantae > Streptophyta > Magnoliopsida > Asterales > Asteraceae > Lactuca > Lactuca sativa. The sequence continues at coordinate 199,634,586 of NC_056624.2, forward strand.
GTATTTTTTTTCTTCACCTTTTTCTTGTTCATATATTATTTCTTTATTTATTTTTCGTTTCATGGTTCTTGTTGATGAAATTCATTGTTTTAATCATACTTGTTTTGATTTTCAGAACAAAGATAATGTCGATAACAATAACGAGGACTTTTCTGATAACAGTGGGTGGAATGTCAAGGAATCCAAAGTAAATCAAGATTTGAAGAAAAAAAGAAGATTTGGGATTTGTTTTGATGTTGGTCATGATAGGAGGAACTGTCCTCATGCATTGGTCAAGAGAGGGTAGAAGTTCAATTCGTCAAGAGAGAATAGAAGTTCAATAATATTTTCATTTTAGGCGTAAAAGCTTTTATGAAGTTTAATTTCAGTATAACAATGATATGGATTCATGAACTTTAGGGGTTTTTCCTTGTAAGTTTATGTTTTCATTCAATAAATATTAATAATATATGATGTTTTGATATATGTTATTGTTTATTCATTAGCATATTCATTATTTATTTTTATAATCAATTTTGATGTTGATTTGTTTGGATACAATTTGTTATTGATCATCGGCTGACATATTTTTTGTTTTAAATGTATTTTGTTTTTCTATTCATATAACATAATTGTGCCTAATTGTGTTATAAGTATTGGTTATGCAAAGATTTTTTTAGAATTGTTCTTATTAAAATTTGCAGAATGCTATTGTGTATTACAATTTCCGAAATAAACAAATACACAATTTAATAAACTATTAAAATAAACAAACTTTTATGTTTATATGCAAACTCGTTCATGAAAGATATCATTTAATGTTATTCTTGTTTCACATATTCTGACATAATAAGAGAATTGTATCTTCATTGTATTCTTAGTATCTGCGTTTATGCCATAATTAATCAGTAATCATATGTAAATTCATACGAAATAATTTTTTTATTAAGATATGCTGAATAAATTATTGAAAAATCTTATATATGGAAGATGATCTTTTGTGAAGTCTTATCTATGGAAAGTATTATCTTTGGAATATCAATTTGTCAGATAATAACAATATCATGATCAATAATAGGATTTGGTGTTGATTCTTAACTTTACAATGATTCTAAAAAATAAAAATAAAATTAAATCATTAATAACAATGACTGCAGATATCACGCCTTTTTAGTTACATATCAGTCATAAGGTTTCCCCTTTTTAATATATAGTTAATTGGCTCAAAGTTTAGAATATTCAATTTACTCTGCTTTCTCCAATCATCTGGTGTTAAATCGTGTTGTAAATTATCTTATGGATGATACAATATCAGCTGGTGACGATCATAGTCTTGACCAACCTGAATATCCTATTGATTATGCAGACCAAGATGAAGATTTTCGGGTTGGCTGATCATGATTCTCTACATAATATGGATTTTGAAATAGGCGATAATAACAATCTAAATCTAAGTGATTTATCTTTATAAGTTTTTCTACTTGTTATTTTTATAACAATAATGTTGAACTTGTATATTGTTATTTGCATTATGTCGAAACTTTAACTTATAAAGTTGAGGATCCATTAGAACACATTCAAAATCATATCGATGTCAATTGCGACTATCATTTTGGTGAAAGTGGTAATCATAACCAAGGTGATGTATTGTAATCATTTATTTATTTTTTATATATATAATTATTCATTACACTAATTCTATTTAAAAGATGCAGAAAACGAAAACGGGTTCATTGATGATGAGGCAGATGATACTATAGCCGATGATAATATTGACTTACAGAAAGGTTAGTACACCAATAACAAAATATTTTAGAAAACTAGATTAATTCGTTGCGATTGTTTGCAATTTGCACATCGACGACATTCATTTGTTTCACTATGTATGTATTTTGTGGTATATAATTTAATGTTTTTTTTTATGCAGAACAATCACATGTTACACATGATTATGTTTCTCCTGGTGGCTCACCTTATTGGATTATCTGTCTAAGCCCATAACTATATTTGGTATGTACATGACCCGGTTGTAGCATGGTCCTTTTAGGTTACCTTCACCAAAGCAACTTGACTGGATGAACAATAGAGAAAGAGAAATAGGTTATTATGGTTTATTAATATATTATTTGAATAATATATTAAAAGAAAATTTACATTATTTAATTAATATTGGTCAATCATTAATATAGAATTAATTTTGTGGTCAAAAGAGATTAATTAAATTAAGGGGACTGGTATTGTAATTATATAATAGTTGCAATATGGGTTGAGGAACCCTAAAGGAAGGGATGGACGAATTCTATGGGGAAACCCACATAGAAATCGTCTATAGGAGGCCTTCTGGAAGGATCATGTGGACTGCTTAAGGCTTAAGCAATCTAATTAGGGTTTTAACTTAAACCCTAGTAGCTCACCTATATAAACCCCCTTGGCTTCATATTTTCGGCTATCACAACCCTAGAAGGATTCAAGAGCCGAAAATTAACCCCCCCCCCCATATCCCTCTAAGATTCTCCAATTGTTTTGGTGTTTGTGATTCATTAGAGGCATCGCATTTGAGGTGCTATGTTCTCAAAAGATCAAGGTCATCAAGCTACAATCAAATGTAATATCTTAACTCTTCATTAGATGTAGATTTCAATTTTTATTGTATGCTAGATTAGGGTTTGAGAGCTTTGGATGATTATTGCATGTATAAATAGAAAAACCTAGATCCAAAACTTTTGGCTTTTCATGTACACCATAGGATTGATGTTTTGCTCATAACCCAACAGTGGTATCAAAGCCTAGGTCATTTTTTTTTATATTTGATGCATTGCTAATTTGTTCAAAGCTGCAAATCGAAAAATTTGTGCCTTTGCCTAATGAACTTGTCGAGTCACCTAATGAACTCGACGAGTCAGGGCAACTCAACAAGTCCATTCAGTGACTCGGCGAGTAGGGTCGTCTGGTGGCTGATTTTTTGGGATTTTGATAGAAATTGAATTAGGATAATTACCAAAAATGTTTTTGACTGATAAAATCCGATTTTTTTCAATATGGTATTGATTATCATAATGCAATTGATAGATAATTGTCATAAATAAGATAATTAATTGTTTTGTAAGATAAAGATTAATTATTTGTATTTTGATTTGAATTATCTTGTCCAGAAAATAGATTATGTCGAATTATGTGATGAAGATTAATAATATGATTATTTAATTATTTTTCAAATTTGATCTAAAAGATGTTTGAAAAGTTTCAAAACTTGCCCTCAAGTTTTGGAATTTAATTTTTTTATTAATAGTTTTAATCATAAAATATTTAAATTCTAAACCCTAGAATTTTACAAGTTTAAAATTCAACCCTTATACTATTATAATATTATAAGATTAATAATTATATATATATATATATATATATATATATATATATATATATATATGTATGTATGTATAAGAAAAAGCTAGTCTTACCATTAGTAGGCCTTATTCACGAAGCCGATCTATAAGGGGGTATAAGGTTGTTGCCTATAAAATGTCAGTTTAATGGGTGTCCACTCTCACCCACCGCTTCCTTGATTAGTGGAGGGTCGTTAGCCAATCTATAAGGGGGTATAAGGTTGTTGCCTATAAAATGTCAGTTTAATGGGTGTCCACTCTCACCCAGTCTTAGTTATTTTAGGAAAAATGTGAAATGATGTTATTCCATGAAATTACACTTTGCACCCTGCCAAGTCGTTAGTGGAGCGTGCGTGGATAACCGGCACACTAATTTGGGACTAGCAATGGTGGCAAAGGGTGGCTCGATGTTTATCATAGATCAATGGAGCGTGTGTGGTTAACCGGCACATTTATTAGGTGGTAAATGACATCAAGGGCACCAAGTACATTTGCATGGTTATTCACACCTTGTTTGTGATCCTCGGTATCCCAGTCACAAACTTGAAAAGCATATCGAGATTTAAACATGCCATTGAAAAGTTCAATGTATCTAAAAAGAATCTAGGAATTTCAAATCATTTAAAACTTAATTGTCTTTTTTGTTTTTCATGGTGGAAATTGGTAAATCGTCATTTACCTACCTTTAAATTATTTGCAATTAGATTACGACATCCCTCTTCTGAATTGTAAATAATTGTGTTGGGTCCTAGCCCTACTTTCCTATTTGGGTGTTTAATTGGGGATTCTTATCTATTCTAAACTTTGTTCTTTTTCTACTTCAGATGTCTACTTCAAACAACAACAACGCTTCTGGCTCGACCCCTTCGGGCTCATTCTTACTCATGAACTTGTGTGGGAGGGTGATATTCGATGGGTCCAACTTTAATGATTGGATCCGTAACATTCGGATGATCACCCGCTACGAGGACAAAGAGTATGTTCTCGACAAGGAGCTGAAGGAGGTTAACGTGAACATTGTCACTCCCGAATAAACTGTTGCATACGAAACTCAAGAGCGAAATTCTACGAAGGTTCATGGCATCATGCTCGCAACAATGATTGCGGAACTCCAAAAGTTCTACAAGGATTACTATCCATACGAGATGCACCAAGATTTAATGGAAAGGTACCATCAAGTGCCAGGCAGGAACGATATGAGATCATCACTGCGATGATCACTACCAAAATGAAAGATGGAGAGTCCATCACGACCCACTTGCAAAAAATGTAGAGATATGTGGACCGCTTGCTGAAGTTCAATGTCAAGTTCGATGAAGAGCTGGCCATAGATATTATTCTACACTCCTTGCCTCCTTGCTACGACCAGTTTCATATGACCTACCACATGAACAAGGAGGAGGTCACTCTAAGCAAGCTTAAAGGACTGCTGAGAGTAGTCTGAAAGGCAAATCTATTGCATCTACTCCTACTGCTGTTGCCCCTGTTTTGGCTATTGGGCAAGGAAAAAGAAAGAAGATGAAGGCTCCTTCTAAGAGCCACAAGGGAAAGTCTCACAACGGTACCTCTTCTAGTGGAACCAAAGTTGATCCTGTTGCTCCCTCTTCCAACCTGAAGGATGCAGAGTGCTTCTACTGCCACGAGAAAGGGCATTGGAAACAAAGTTGCTCGAAGTACCTGCAGGACATCAAGGATGGAAAGATAAAGCCCACCTTCGTAGGTATTTATATTATTCATTCTAATAACTCATCACATGTTATGTCTTTGGTCCTCGATACGGGATGTGGTTTTCACATTTGTTCTGATTTGCAGGGTCTAAGAAGAAGTAGGGATGTGGAGCATGGGAAGATAAACTTGATCATGGGGAATAGAAAAGCGTCGCATGTCACAAAGATTGGAGTTTACTCTTTAGTGCTTATTAGTAGGTTAGGTTTAGATTTGAATAATTGTTGCTATTTGTCAGAAATGACACGAAACATTATTTCTTTTCATGGTTTGTATAAACAAAGTTTTAGATTTTCATTTAATAATGAAACTAAGTTCTATTAATGTTTTCTTTAATGATACTTTCTATTTTGAAGCATTGCCTTGTAATGGAATATATGAAACTGTGATGGTTGTAGACAACTTAGGAAATGATGTGTTGCATATCGATTCTTCCAATGGTTTGGATAAAGCATGCTTGTGGTATTGTCATCTTGGACATGTCAACAAGAAGTGTATTTCCCAACTCCAAAAGGATAGAGTGTTAGAGTCATTCGACCTTGGGGATGATGACACGTGCGAGTCTTCTTTACTTGGAAAGATGACCAAGTCACCTTCACTGGTTCTTGTGAAAGGGGTGAGGGTTTATTGGATCCCATACATGTCGGTGTATGTGGGCCCTTTAGATCCACCACAAGGGATGTGAATCGCTTCTATGTGACTTTCACTGATGATTATAGCACATATCTACTTAATCAAGCACAAGTCAGAAACCTTTGAGAAGTTCAAAGAATTTAAGCAAAGAAGTGGAGAATCAGTTGGGCAGGAAAATTAAGATGCTCCGATCCGATCGAGGAAGTGAGTACCTTAGTATGGAATTCCACGACTACCTCAAGGAATGCAAAATTGTTTCGCAATTGACGCCGCCTAGGACACCGCAGTTGAATGGTGTGGCTAAGAGACGCAATCGAACCTTGTTGGACATGGTTCGTTCCATGATGATTCGAGCTTCGTTACCTCTCTCATTCTGGGGGTATGCCTTAGAAACTGTCGCCCATATCCTTAATCTAGTCCCGACTAAGAAGGTTGCCAAAACACCTCACGAGATATGGATAGGGAAATCTCCCTCGTTGGCACCTATCAAGGTTTGGGATTATGAGGCTTTTGTAAGTCGAGAGACTCTCGACAAGCTTGAACCTCGTAGTGAGCAGGGTATTTTCATCGGCTATCTATTGAAGTCCTTTGGATATCTCTTCTATAGATCGAGTGACAATGTTGTCTTCGTTGCGAGGAGAGGGGTTTTCCAAGAGCGATAACTCATATGCCAAGAGGACAGTGGGAGGCAAATTGATCTTGAAGAGCTTCAAGAATCAAACGATGAAGGAACCCTTAACACTGGCGCTTAACCCGAGGAGGAAACTCATGTTGAACCAATTGACAAGTCCTTACCTCTTAGACGTTCCAGTAGAGTTAGTGTTCCACCCGTATTATATGATTTCCATATAACTGCTGAGGGTGATACGTTTATTAGTGATAGTACACTAATAAACTTGGATGAACCTAATAACTACAAGGAAGCCGTCGCAGGCCCGGAGTCTGCGAAATGGAAAGAGGATATGGAAAGCAAGATTTAGTCCATGTGTGACAATCAAGTTTGGAACTTGGTTGATAATGTGCCAGGTCGTAAGATGGTCGTGTGCAAATGGATCTTCAAGAAGAAGACCGACATAGACGGGAAAGTACACACATATAAGGCATGATTGGTTGCGAAGGGCTTTAATCAAACTCCTGGAGTTGACTATGACGAGACCTTCTCACCTGTTACAAATATTAAATCTATAAGGGTTATGCTAGCCATAGTTACATTTCATGACTATAAAATATGTCAAATTGATATCAAAACCGTTTTCCTAAATAGGAAGTTTGCTGAAGATGTTTACATGAGTCAGCCAGAGAGTTTTGTAAGTGTAGAGCACACTAATAGAGTGTGTAAGCTTGAGAAATCCATTTATGGATTGAAACAAGCATCTCGCAGATGGAATCTTTGTTTCGATCGATGAGAAATTCAAAGAGTTTGGCTTTTCGAGAAGCGAGGATGAGTCTCGTGTATATGTCAAAGCCAGTGGGAGTATAGTTAGCTTTCTCGTTGTTTAGGTCTTGTGGTTTGACTTAGATGATCTTGTGTTTTGAGCGTTGTAACTTCTACATACGATCTCGAATTTTAACGATCTTTATATGAACATGTTCGTATTTGAGTCTACTACAACTGTGGTTTACATTACCCGTTAAAAACTAACATATTTTTACTTACGATCATTAAAATACGAGATCGTATGTAGAAGTTACAACGTTCAGAACACAAGATCTAAGTCAAACCACAAGACCTAAACAACCAAGCAGCCGAGGCTGCAATGGTTGATGGACATAATCATCAACAACCTCAAACACCTTATTAATGAGTGTACCGCATAGTATGTCGTGAGAAAAACCTAAAGAAATCAGTCATAAGTACAGAATGTGTACAAAAACAACAAGCATTTATTTTTCAACAAAAAAATATTAAGGGCTAAATGTGAAAAAAAAAATATTAAGGACAAAATGTGTACAAAGTGAAAAATATATTATCCTAATGAGTCATTTTCTCGGCTTATTACGAGTAGCCGGTCATAAGGACTAAATTTGTACATTTTAACAAGTTGAAAAGGGTAAATGTCTGCAGAATAAAATTTCAGTACAAATCGAAAAATATATTCATCTCATAGATGAGTAAAAGACTATATTTTTCACTATTGTTTAGGAAAAAGAAAATCATAAGAAAGTAATTTAGAATGTATTCTACAAAAAATACCATTAAAATGAATGTTGTTTATGAAAAAAAGGCTAAGTTAGATAGCTTTTAATAATATTTTTCTTAAATAATGATATATTATTATTATTATTATTATTATTATTATTATTATTATGTATATCTATCTCTAATAAAATACTTTTTTTGTCCACATGTCATCTTTTTACAACTATTTTTGCCACGTGGCACAATTTCCTGTATTCTGCTCAAATTTTTCCCGCTCAAATCATGTTTTAATGTAATCGGCAATATCCCTTAAAATTAGGAATTCTATTTTAAATACCTTATCTAATACCAAAAATACCTCTAATCAGATATAACTGAAATGCGCTAAATCCCCCTATAATTTTGCCACCGATTTTGACAGCTTTTCTAGCTGTACCAATATTTTCAAAATTTGTTTATGTAAAAAATAACTGAAATGCATATAATTTTCTATTGAATCCCAAAAAACAGGGTCAAAATAAATCATATACATATGCTTAATCTGGTCTTTTGCCACAAATTTCAATCATTGTTGTGCTCTTCTCACCTACTGTAGCACTTGGTTTCTTGGTATGTATTTTGTTATTAAATCTTCATTTATTTTTGCATTTTTGGCCTTGGACTCGGCGAGTCGAAGGGTTGACTCGCCGAGTAGAAGCGGGATGAGGCGCGGGGTTTAAGCTGCGGACTCGGCGAGTAGCTGTTGTATGGGCAAAAACTCTAATCCAGGGGTTTGCACCCTATTTAAACGACCTTATGCAGCCTCCTTCCCCCGTTATGCTCCCAAACGCTCCTCATAGAAAACCCTAGCCGTTTTTGAGAAGATCTAAGGCTTTTTGAGTGATTATTGTGAGTTTTGATCTCAAGGAAGAAGGAAGAGCATAGAAGGATCAAGAGGGGACTAAAGGATTCGAGTTTGGTTCATCATTTGCAGTCTTTGGAAGGCATAAAGTCTGAACCTTGCTCATTCATTTGTTAGATCCCTCTTTGAGGTGATTTAGGGCTTTTATAAGCCATTTTTGGTGGCCAACCATGTTTGCAAACATGGTTGGGGGTTTGGGCTTCTGTATCATGTCATTTTATGAGCCACACGTCAGATCTAGGCTACTTTTTGCACCAAGGAAGGCCCCATGCAACAAAAGAACCATTTTAGAGCCTTTTAAGCTCTAATGTCCCATGCATGCACTTAAAGTTTGTAACTTTACGTGCTAGATCGAGTTTAGGGGTCTTGATCTATCATTTGGTTAAGTGTTGTACATCATAAATCGAAGTTCTTAGTAAGGAATGTGATAGACTCGGCGATTCCAAGGGTTTTGGTCCCATATCAGTGAGGGTCATAAGGACCAGTTGAGTGTGGAAGGGTTTTAGGAGTCCCAGGGAGTGACCCAATGTTCTGGACTAAGCAAAGTGTTCTGGGAATTCATGGTACTCGTCAAGTGCATGAACGGACTCGGCGAGTCCAAGACAATCTTCATGGTACTCGGCGAGTTGTTCATACAGCTCGGTGAGTCAAGACAGGACATGAGTATCAGTTGATGATGAAATCGACGCGTTGTTCATACAACTCGGCGAGTCGGATGTGGATTCAGTCGGTGTTCTTTTAGAAGGAAAAACTCGTCGAGTCATCACCTAACTCGACAAGTAGAGACGGGTATGAGGTCTGATGGAAGGATAGGGACTCGGCGAGTTGGCAAGCCAACTCGGCGAGTCAGGTCAACTGGAAGTTGAATTTGACTTTGACTTGGTCAAGGGGTAACATGGTCATTTTTGTTGGATTAGTGTCTAAGTCCATAACTATTTTGGTATATACTTGACCCGATGGTGCATGGTCCTTTTGGGTTGCCTTCACCAAAGCAACTTGATTGGAGAAATAAATAAAGAGAGAGAGGTTATTATGATTTATTAATATGTTATAATAATAATATATTAAAGGAGAAATCATATTTGTTTAATTAATATTGGTCAATAATTAATTAAGAATTAATTTTGTGATCAAGTGTAATTAATTAAACTAGAGGGGCTGAATTGTAATTATGTGATAGTTACAAAATAAGGTAAGGATTATCTTATATATATGGTGAACGAATTTGAGGTGTAAATCCCTTAGAATTCGACTAGGATAAGGGTTTCTAGGACTTATCTTATGGTTGCTTGGTGGACAAGCAACTAGATAAGGATAAGGACTAAAACCTTAATCTTTACACCTATATAAACCCCCTAGGGCTTAGGAATTCGTCTAACCCTTCCCAAGAGGTCCTAAGGACGAATTCTAACCTCCCTCCTCTCTCTTTATACCTTCTCCACTTGCTTATGGTGTTTGTAAGCCATTAGAGGAGTGACACTTGTGACTCTCAGCTTTCCAAGGTCAATTCAAGGAGGAATTGGATTGTTATGGCTATATAAAAATCAAGGTATGTTCTTAAACCTATTTACATGTGAATTCTGATTTCCATATGCTAGAATTAGGGTTTATAGTCTTGGATTCAAAGTATGTACAATAGAGAAACCTAGATCCAAGCTTTAGGGTTTGTATAAGCACATAGGATGTATTATGACCAAAACCCATCAATTTTACCCTAAGGGTATATGTCAGTTTCTGACTAAGTGTTTTGAGGGAATTATAGCCGGAGAATTTCCAGAGCAGCAGCGGCAGCAGTCAGAGGATTCCCGCACAGTTCAGCAGTTACGAGGTGAGTTACCTTCCAATAGGGGTGGGTCTAAGGCCACAATGTCGGCCCACCATTGAGGAGTATTTAGAAGATAATTATCTTTGTGATAATTGATCTTGGTCTGGTATGCGTTTGGTTATGAGTTATATCTGTATGATATGTTACATGATATGGATAGTTTCCCTAGTAGTGATCCTTAGGACCAAGGGGTAGGTCAGTACCCGGATATGTCTGAATGTGTGCTTATATCTTGCTATTATATGCTAGTGGTAGGGGTGGAATAGTCCCTAGTTACCGGTTGAAAGATACCGATGACGGTTACCGGTTGAAAGATACCGATGGTATTGTATGGTATGTGGTATAATGGGGGAATTCACTAAGCTTTGTGCTTACGGTTTCAGTTTTTGATTTCAGGTACCTCTTCATCCAAAGGGAAGGAGCCGGCGGCGTAGCATGGCATCACACACTCACATATGATTTCCGCACGGTGTTTTTTGGGATTGTACTTTGATATGACATTTGTTCATGGTTGTGGGTTTCAAATATGATACTTGGTTTTGAGATGACGTGTTTATACAATATTTTCTAATGAATGTTTTATGAATTAATTAATCAAAAATAAAAATTTTGGGCTTGAATTTTGGGATGTTACACCTACCCATACAAATTATAACTCCGAACACCCACCAAAACTAAGAAGAAATTATGAAAAGAACATAAGGTTAGTACTTTCTGCTTGATATAAATATGTTTATTTTGTTTGAGTTGAGATTTATTACTCAAATCCACTATTCAATGCAACTGCAATGCTATTTGTTCATGTTTTTATTCATCCATTAAAAGTTTTTTTTTACGAAACTGTCCAAGTTAAATAACTTTACAAAAGTACCATGCTATTTAGTCATCTATTTTTTTATTGATGGTGAAATTACGCATCACTGAAAGTATGAATCTTTTTTTATATTTCGTTTATTTTTAACAAGGATGTGTTTTACTCAAATATTCTTATTTTGTTGAAGTCTAATTAGCATATTATAGCATCAGACTTTTCTTATGTAAAACTCTTAGAACAGAAATTTTAGATTTTTCATTCTTTTTACTTTAAGGGTGGATGATATGGTGTTATAAAAAGAATAACGGGAAAAGGGCAATTTGGTCCTTTGATGGCTTTTACCAAATCCTCAACCATTCAATCCAAATACAATGCTATTTTTTATGGTTGTATTCATTTGTTTAAGTTTTTATTTTTTCTGTTTTTTTTTTACTTAAATTGACCATTTTGACATTTTGTCTCATATATTGTGTTTAGTCATCGATTTTTGATTGACAGATGACCTGGTTCAATAAAAAGAATAAAGGGCAAAAAGGTCAAAGCTATCGTCAGCATCACCAGGAGAACAGATTGAAGGTCAAGGTTGAAAAGTAATTGATTTTTTACTTTTAAGTACAATTATGAGTTTTTTTTCTGCTTTTTTTTTTTACATTATGGTTTGTTTGGTTCAAACATTTTATGAAATTTGGTGTTTCTAATGGTTTCTACGTGCTATAATCATGAAACACGTGGATTCATAATTTGGAGAAACATCCTCCATTGAGTATGTTTTGTTTGGATTCATAATTTATTTAAGAATGGGTATTTGGGGGGAAATTGGTCTTTTTTGAATATTTCTTGGAGTCACTACCGTGACACGCTTTTTTCTCTTGAAAAGGCACAATATTAATAGAAAATGGCATAATAATCCTTTTCTATTTAAAAGAAATAATGGTAGTTCTTTTAACCTTGATTATAAAATAATGCCTTTTAATATATGTGTTATTAAAATCAACTAAGGATGAATGATCCGGTGCAATAAAAAGAATAAAGGGTAAAAAGGACAATTTGGTCCTTTCATTTGTTTAAGTTTTTTTTTTTCAGAAATTGTCCCCATTAATTTACTTTACAAAAGTATCATGCTATTTTTTTCATTTATTTATACATCCCTTTTAAATGCAAAAACAACAATGTACTTTTGTTAATGTCTAATTAGCATATTATAGCATCATACTTTTTTTATTTTTATTTTTCGTTTTGAAAAACAATGTTTGTGTATTTGTAAACTATGGTTATTTTGTGTAATCAATCAATACTTTTCTTAGTTTTCATAGCAATGTACTTTCATTTAAGTTGTGTAACTTTCTCATTATATGTGTAGTTGTCTATATATGTTATGTGTCTAGTTATATTTGTTGTGTGACTTTTTTTTATTATTGGTGTTTTTTTGTACATACAACACAATCACTAAATCTTGACTTTGATTTGGTTTCGTAATTGGATTTGGAGTTTTTCTTATTTACAGCATAATAATTGAGCATAAAGACAAAAATGACAAATTTTAAATATTACAAAAAAAAATATATCAAAGCAATTTAAACAAACTGGAAGATTTTTGACTCACTACTCCATTCCTAGCATGCTTTTGAGCTATTGAATTCCAATTTTGACATCCTTAAACGTTTACACAAAACATACATGATTTCATTTATTGGTACACATTTCACTTCACTATGAAATAAGAAAAAAATTAAGAGATTACGTATATAATCTTCGAATCCTGTAAACAACAGGGTTGAGATGGTATGTGCAACAATATACTCCTAAAAATGATTTTCAAGTTACAGTTTCAAATGAAATATGCAAACTTAATTGTCGATTAACTTTGATTTTAAGTGGAGACTATGTTTGAGAAATACAATTTTGCTCGTGTCTTCATCTAAATACAAGTTGTTTTAACATTGTATGTTCAAGGGTAAAGGTGATAAATTAATAAATTTATTTTGATCATTGTTTAACGATCACATTTATTATTTAGTTTTAGTGTTTTTCTTTCTCTCCGTGGTGTCCACGAGTTATAACCTAGTATATATATATATATATATATATATATATATATATATATATATATATATATATATATATAATGAGTTTACCAATGTTGTAAAAATTCTAACTAATTTCCGATCAATTTGTATGAGGTACACGGCTAATTAGGTGACACTTTGCGGTTAACCCATGCCTAGATATTTAGTGAAGTTGACGAAACCGATGAATTTTTAACATCTTGAAAAAACTCTATCTCAAAAAAAAAAAAAAAAAAAAAAAAAAAAAAGTATTAATATTGTATTAGTCATATGAACTTATTTTGTTATGATATTAATTTTATTTACCTATTTTGTTATGATATTAGTTATATTTGTTTATTTTAAATTTAATGATTTACAATTTATGATCCTCAATTAGTTGCGGACTAAAAAGGTTGTTTGATATGTCTCTTATTAGATCTAGTAAGAAGTTGAGTCTGACTCGATCATATTCATAATCAATCATACTATAATAGCACACTCATAAGTCTCTAAGGGCCTGTTTGATAACTTGTTGACTGGGTCCGGTCAGCACTTTTTGGCTGACTCGGTCCGGTCAGCTTGTTTGATACAAGGTAATTTTCTCTAGCCCGGTAAGAAGCTATTGACCCATCTCCTGACTCGGTCCATTAAAAAAAAAAAAAAAAAGTTGACTCGGTCTTTTTCTTGATTTCCTTCGTTTGCCCTTATCCCAAAACACGTCCGGTCTTCACATCTTTCTTCCTTATCGCCAAATTGATGGATGAACGCAAGATGCAGCTCCATCGATTCTTCCTCAAACGTCGCCCACCCCTTCTCATTCTCCAACGATGACTTCTTCTACCTCCAACCCTCCCGCCGACCACCATCTTTGCTGCAGCAAGCAGCCCCATCGCTGGTAATTTTATAGACCTTTGATTTCTTTTTCTTTTTTCTGAAATTGAATGTATGTTTACTGAAATTAGATATTTTTTTGTAAAATCAGATGCATGCTTCAATCCATTGCTTGTTTTTTTCTTCTGATTCTATCAATTTTGAAACTACGATTGCTATATTTTTTTCACACAAAATCAATTTATTTTCAATTGCAGGAATGATGACTCCAGTTGATGCTTGTGTTGGATTGGAAGTGCTTGATTGCTTCAATCTGGTCTTTCATCTTTACGATCCTTGTTGTTTATAGACTTTGTAAATTGTAATTATTATGTTTAATTTAGATTTTGTATGATATTTGTATATTTTATTATCTAGGTTATTTCAAAGAAATTGATGAAAAAAGCTCTTAAAAATGCAATGTACTTTTTTTCTTTTTCATACAAACATTACATAGCAATGTATTTTAGGTTGTTGGTTAATTTCTTTTAAAACCTACACTAAATGGCAATGTACTTTTTTGGGTCCTTTTGTCATGCCACTAATAAAAGTAGAACAGAAGGGTAAAATTGTCATTTTCAACAATCAGTACAGCCAGTCAGTCGCATAATCAAACGATATGGTTTCAGTTATATGTAGATTCAGTCAGACTTCAAACCCAATCAGGCTCTGACTCAGATCTTACTCAGTCAGCAACTATCAAACAGCCCCTAACTTAGTTTTGGCTCCTCTAAATCTCTATTAATCGGTCAGATTCATGAGTCCACTAATTCCCAAGTAGACCGCCTAACCTCTAGTCATTAATCAACCAACTCAATATCTGTCTATCGACTTTTACAACATTGTCATTTACTCATTACTCGTTCACGACTTTAACTGCAATATATATTGAGACACATACATAATTTTGATTTTCTTCATTTTCGGTAAAGAAAGGAAAATAAGAAACGCTATACAAATAAATATATAACACTTTCATATATTATAAGACCCGACCCGAATAAAGTCGAATCAAACGGACCTGTTCCCAAATAATTCCCCCACCCTGTACCCAGATCATACAATTAGTTATAGTTTAACGGCCGATATCGTCTCAAATCTTCTGCAGTTTTGCAGCCTTGATCACCGGATTCGCCTTGGCGATGGCTTCCCTCCCCATGGTCTTGTAATCGAAGGTGCATCCATGCTGCTCCGGGTACCTGTGGGTCCCGCAGCACGTGATTCCACACCGGCAGGTGAACCCCGTCAGACCCACGCGCCGATTGCATTTCGCGCACCTGTTCCGCGGCTGTGATTTTACAGCCACTTCAGGCACCGTCTTCACGACTACCAATGGATCGGAAGAAGGTGCTGTAGCTGGGGAGGATATGGAAGAAAAAGATGTTTCTGGTTGCTGAGAAAGGCTCTTCTCGACGGCGAGCTTGGCCTGTGACATATTTTGGTCCTTTAGGCAATGATCTTCGTAGCACTTGGAACAGAAGTTGAACGTTGTGGGGCTCCCAAGGAACCCGCAGTTATTCGCACACGGTGTGTGATTGCTTGCTTCTTGCCAATTCTGTTCCTCAGCCATTTTTTCCGATCAAGGTCTTGGGCCAAAACCGCACCGAGAAGATACCGTGAGCGATCGATTTAGTTTCAAATCAATCGCTCGGTCACACCAGATTATTAAAACCTATGGTAAACAAAACTGAAAATCAAATCCAAAACGAAAAACAAAACCACATATCAGATATGATTGGAGAAACCCACCAGAATGAATGACGTACGAGAAGTTGCAATCCGGAAGGAGATGAGAAGATGATCGATTTATGGGGATGGGGGAGGAAATATAGAAAGGTGAAGTTAAGGTGTTTGTGAAAATGTCTAAAAAGGAAAGGAAACAAGGAATAAACGGTGGTGGTGGTGTTGGGATACGTGGTTATAGGAAGATTCCAAGAGATGTCTTGTGTGGTGGGGTAGGGTTATGAATTCCTCAAAAGTAGGGAGCCTTTCTTGACTTTCAATTGTCAATTCCAATTTCCAAATACATACCTGGTAGTATGCATATAATAATACAATAAATTGTTTATTTTATTGTATTTGCATGAAAATATATTTAATATTATTAGAAAGAACAATAAGAAGAATTTTGTAATTGACTACCAAATGACTATATATAATTGTCGTATCTAAGAGCATGTTTAATGGTATTTTTTGTGATCAATTAATATTTTAACAACTATTCTTTTTATTATTGGAGATATATCTTATTTAGTTATTATATTTATTAATTAATTAATGAATATACTATTAGATTATCGGTGTCTATGCTTATTTGGACCGCAGCAAGATGTCGCGAACACTAACCTCTCCTCATTTCACCACATTTTTTCCACTTCCATAGTAAGAACCTGTCACACTCTTTAGTCTTTCCATCCCATTTTTAAAATTCTAGTCGCTATAAATAATTCAGACATTGGTTTAATTGTTTTACCCCGTATAAATAGGTATATACCAACTAAACTAACATTTTTATCCCAACTCAATCGTTCTATTTTACAAAACTTAACTCTCTATTTCTTTCGGTGGTAAATTGCAAAAAGATTATTATGTTTTTACAAAAATTTGAATTTAAACTACGTTATTTTTTGTTTTAGTTTAGTTATCAAGTTTTTTAATTTTTTCAATGTTGACCACTTAACTGTTGGGGTATGAGTCTTGTCCAACACGAAGCATTTAGATCACAATAGAGCAATTGGGGTTCACATAGCATGTGACAAAGGAATGGATCATCTAAGAAGGGAATGAATCGTCTGACAAAAGAACAGATCAAGTGTCAAAGGAACGGATCATATAAAGGGGGATTTGGAGCACATGGAAGAGGTTTGGAGCACTTGTGAGTGATATGGAGCAACAATGGGACCTTGTTGCGCTATCTAATAAAGGTATGGGCCAAGAAGGATGTTGTTGCGCCATAAGCATTCCTTCTTGCGCCATGTTGCTCCCTCTTGCGCCATGAGGTATCCTTCTTGCGCTATGAGGTATCCCTCTTACTCCCTAGAGTATATTGTTGTGTCAAGCATGTTCTTGTTGTGCCAAGGTGGTGATGTTGCTCCAACCTAGAAGTTCTTGCACCACACTTGAAGCCTGTTGCACAAACCTTGCACATGTTGCGCCATCATGGTGCAAGATGGGTTATTTTGGTTCCTTAATGAGCCATGGTATTCCTAATGAGCCAAGTATGTTATGAAGTCATCTATGATGCTCAAGATCGTTCAAGGATGCTCAGAAGTTGGTATTGCTCAAGGATTACAACATGTTGTGCCACCATGATGGATGTTGGGTCATTAGTGTTCATGATGCGCAACTTGTACATCATAATACTCCACTATGGCACAAGGTGCTCCATCATGTATGTTGTTGATGCTCATAGGTTGTATGGCATGGAAGAATGTTCATGAAGATGTATGGCAGTCCAGACATGCTGAAGGTTCTGTGAGCAGTCCAGACATGCTATAGGCCCGGGGAGGTGGTCCAGACATACTAAATGCTCTGTATTCATGTTGTTATTTATATATGTTATATGTTTGGGTGTTGGTACTTTGGGGGGAACTCGCTAAGCTTCGTGATTACAGTTTTGGTTTATGGTTTCAGGTGTTTCAGTAGATCGTGGCAAGGTGAAGATGTGACCGTACACATCCTCGCGTTTTGGACTTATGATTTTTGGGAAACTCTAATAATGTGAACGTCTTGGAAACTATGTTGAAAGAGATGTTGATTTTAAATAATGTTTTGGGAACAACGGTTTTTGTAAATACTTCTTTAGAAAAAGGGTTGTTTTGAAAAGTTTAAATTTTATGAAATTTTTGGGATGTTTCACTGCAGCCATGTTGGATTGCTAAACTAGGGAAAACATTTCTTCAAATTGATGAACGAAGAATATAACATCATTCCAAGACTAGAAGACTTGGCGTACATGATCAATTAGCTAGGAAGATAAGTAAAATCAACAAAGCTTTTGATTTTATATAAAAAATGAAAACAATGTGTTTTGTTAAATGCTTGTAAAGTTCATTCCAACATGGAAATCGATCTTGTAGCAACATATCGTCTCTTTGAACTGTCCCTGCACAACATGTGCAACAAGCAGGGTATTATGTTTTGTCGTCAAATATACACGTAAAAATAGGTGGATTTAAGATGTCACAATGTAACACCGCAAATTTCAAACAAAATTTTCATTTAAAATAAACGTTTTAATTCTTAGAAACACTTGTTTAAAAATCTTATTTACAAAACATAACTCCATTTTCGCTTGTATAGAAAACCAAGATCCTCCAAAACATGACTCTTTCTCTGGTGTGTACAATCAAGCCGGTGCTGTCCCGTGATACTGAAAGAAACCTGCAAAACATCACACAAAACACTGTAAGCACGAAACTTAGTGAGTTCCCCAAAATACCGCACACATAACACATATAAGCCACTCGAGGCTATAACTCTATGGGTCCGTGCACCCAAACTCTGTGAACCCTCAGGTTCTAACTCTGTGAACCTTCCGGTTCTAACTCTAGGAGCCCTTCGGTTCCAACTTTGCAAACATGCACAGCATAAATCACATAGAAATAATGCAGTACAACACATAACATACATAGCATACAAATACTTTGTCACATAACTCTGGTTACCTACTCAAGGTAAAGTATAGTGAGGAGACTCACCTGGAAAGCAGAAAGCAGATATCCCCTTAAATCTCGAACTCGCCACCGCCTAACACGTAAGGCAAATACTCTCATGAATATAACTCTCGAGACTAGAATCAATCCTCTCATGGCACCCTCTTAAGGGTAAAAGACTATTTTACCCCTCTCTTGGCCCAAAGGCCACATCGCTGACCAAACCCTAAAAGTCAACGGTCAACCCTTGGTCAAGATCAAGTCCTCAGTCAAAGTCAACCCCTGACTGACCCTACTCGCCGAGTCAACTCTATGACTCGCCGAGTTCCCATAATCAGAACTTCACTTAATCTGCGACCTAACTCGCCGAGTCACCCCGAGACTCGCCGAGTCCAACAACTCTAAGTCCACTCGCACACAACTCACCGAGTCATCCCTTGACTCGCCGATTCTCAACTCGACCAGAAGATATTGGGACTCTTCGACAAGACTCGCCAAGTCCAACAACAGACTCGCCGAGTTTAAGGCTATCTTCAACCTACTCGCCGAGTTGTTCATACAACTCGCCGAGTTCCAGCTCATCTTCAAGCAACTCGTCGAGTCCACCCATATGACTCGCCGAGTACCACCGGTCTGAATCCATACAGAAGCACTCCAGGCCATGCAATTGATCCAAAACATAGATCTAGCCTCCTACAACCCATCCATCACGTAAAGTGGCAAACTTTACGTGAATCCAAAGAGATCTATGCATTTTCACTCTAGGGTTTGGGTTTGGGACAAAATAGCTCCATCAATCACTCACAAACAGGGACTTTCATGCTCTCTGATCCTTCTCCCTTCCAGATCTGAGGTAGCAACCTCAGATCTAACCTCTAGACTCCAATACATCCAAGGATATGGTCTCTAACACCCCCAAAACGATGCATTAAAGAAATAGCAGCTCAAAAACGAGATATTACCTCCAAGAGGACGCCCCAACTGCAATGAAACTCAATTCCAAGCAAAGCCCCTTGCTCCAAGCCTCTTCTTTTCTAGGATCTCTTCAACAATCACCTCTCCAAGCTCCAATTTGCTCAACCATGGTGTTTCTCCTCGAAATTAGGGTTTCTGGGACTCAAGGGGTGATAAGGAGGCTGAAAAGGAGACATAATGTTCTTTATATAGGGCTCAACCCCGAGAATTAGGGTTTTCTCCACTCAGCGCCTACTCGCCGAGTCCTCCTCACTGACTCGCCGAGTCGGCTACTTAGCACGCGACCCAATCGCGACTCCACTCGCCGAGTCCATCCATGGACTCGCCGAGTCACTCTTTCCCAATTTACTCTTTTAGCCCTTCAACTCTACTCTTGATATTTCAGGATGTTACACACAATTATTCGTTCAATCATGACATTCCACGGAGTCAAGAAAGATCTTGGTGTTAATAATCTTGAGATTAATAATCAAGTCGTTCCTTTCTTGATGGAGATCAGTCTCATCCATAATCTAAAAAAAATTAGCAAGAGTTGGAAGTACTTGTGGGGAAGATGACAGATTTCAGAAATATGCTTGAGATGGATTATGCACTTCATGATATAGAGGATGAAGATAAAGGAAATCATATTGTTTTTCATACTTAGAAGTTAGCTATTGTAATCTGGAGATTAATAATCAAGTCATTCCTTTCTTCATGGAGATCAATCTCATCCATAATCAATACAAATTTATCAATAGTTGGAAGTACTTGTGGGGAAGATGAGAGATTTTGGGAATATGCTTGAGATGGATTATGCACTTCATGATATAAAGGATAAAGATAAAGGAAATCATATTGTTGTTCATACTTAGAAGCTAGCTATTGTGCTTGTGATTATTAATACCAAAGCTTTTTTGTCTATACGTATTACTAGAATTTACATGTTTGTGAAGATTGTCATATTGTTGTTAAGCTTATTTCCAAGATTATTGAAAAGGGAATTGTTCTTCGGGATACAAATCGATTTCATCTTTTTAACGATGACTTTTTTGCTAATGTAGCGATTATTGATGAAATTTTTGGGTTGGTGATAATTGTATTTTATTTAAATTTTTTACAGTTTATTTAACTTATTTTTATTTTTGATTTAAATCATCATGTATATTTTCTTTTTATTTATTTTATTACTCCTTCGTCCCAAATTATTGTCCACAGATAAAAAATACACAGATTAAGGAAACATTAACTACCACACACTTTATTAAATGAAATGACAATTATGTTGGTGATTTTAGTGCCACCATGTCATTTTATGTAATTGGAACTAACCTGTGAGCTAAGGGTTTCATAATTTGTACTCTAATATATGTACGGGGTGTGTACGGAGTGCACGTATGTATAAGATCGAATTAGAACCCGGTTCGACAACAAATCGGGGGTCTGGGGGCAGCGCCCCTGGGTCTGAGGTTTCCAAAGGGGTAGCGCCCCTTTGGAGGGGTCTAGGAGCAGAGCCCCTTGTTAGGGTCCCGCTGCCAGGTCAGCGGGTGGGGTTTAGGGCAACGCCCCAAAAAATCTCTGAATTTTATGTATGAGAACATAGTGGGAAAATCGAATTCTTGAGGATGATTATGGTAAAGCTAACGAATTTCGTTAGTTTTGGAAACCCTAAATCCTCATTAAATTTTGGATTTCCCTTACTTACTTCCAAAGCAACCCATGACGGCTAACCCTAAAAGGCAAACCCTAATCTCGTTTATTATATAAACGACCCTTCTCTTTGAGAAGAAACACACGAAAATCATTAGCTCTCTTTTTCTTCAAATGAACATAGAATCCTTCTAGCAATTTGGCTTACGATTTCTATGCCTAGATTGGTAGTCCTCTTGAATTATTCTAAGCTGAATTCCTTGCAACCTAGACATAAGTTAGAAATATCAGTTCGGAAAGGGTTCACACAATCCAAGTGGTATCCAATCGCCAACATAAACCCTAATTCATCCAACAAATTATACCCTTTTGTTGCATTTAATTACATGGTAGGTTAACTAATAATGAAGGGTATTTTGGTAAAAGGGATAATATTTTTAGAAGTAGACAATTATTTTGGGACAAACCAAAAATGAAACATGGACTATTAATATGGGACGGATGGAGATTTATGTTGAGTATTTTTTTTTTATTATTATTTTGAGTTTTTGTGTATAATTTTATATATTTAGAAAACTTGAGCGGAACCGAAGACAATCAGGAGATTAAAGGAATTTTGAAGGCTTGGCAACAATTTGTTTAGGCTTGGAAATGATGATGATAAAGGATGAAAGAAGATGAAGACTTGGGTTTTTATTTGGGCTAAGGTGCTTGATTTTGGGTTTTGTGGAAGCTCGACAATTTATTTGGGCTAAGGTGCTTGGCCCATTTTGGGAGGAGTTTTAGAGTTAAATTTTGGGTTTTGTGGAAGCTCGACAAAGAAGACAAAGGAGACAAGGAGATCAAGGCAAAAAAGGACGTATGCATGTAAGTCAAAGGCTACAAGGCCATCTCATGCAGCCCGAGTCAACATTACACCTATTTTGGGGTGTAAGGTGGGTATCTTTCTTATTGACAAGCATACTAGTGGAGAGCGGAGACCTTCTTACGAGGCGAATTTTTTTAGGTTCATGAAGCTTTTGAAGTGCTTGATTTGTGGATGTTTGTTTATATTAATTTCACTTTTATATCGTAGCCACCAGTCGCTAAAAACATTGGAGTAATCTATGAACACTTACTTTTAGTTTCTCATCTTTGAATGCAATTTTCATATGAATTTCTAAGTCATTATGTTTTTGTTCTTAAGTTTAAATGATTGAATGATAATAGTTAGTTTTCTTGATTACTTAATATATATTCAAAACAATTAGTAACAAATAGTTTTTATGGATGTTTTCATCTAATTTTTAAACCATGAAATTGAGTTATCCAAAATAGAATGTATCTGTTTCAAAACAATTGCATGTTCGAGTACTAATATAAATTGATTTTGCAGTTCACGAAAAACACATTGCGCATAGGATCTCTTTTTTCAAACATAAAACGACTTTGTGAAGTATTCATTAAAGTGAAGTGCCTTTATGACATATTTCGGAAGTTTAGCATTAGCACTAACCATGACCAAATTCGATCATTCTCCATACAACTTTTTCCATATGCCTAACTAAGGTGTTGTTTGTTTTTTCAAAGCGAAAATGTCTAAAGTATGCGGACCGCCTGCTACCCTCTGTAGCAGAAGAAGGGGACCAAACGGCTGCAGTATGTAATAAAAATTATGTTTGTTTTTTAACCTCTGAAGACTGCTGCAATAAGTTAATGTAAAGTGTGAAGAGCTTTGAAACAGAGGGTCAAGTACAACGCCACACAGCACATGCATAGCAGTTTTTAAATCAGAAGTCTTCTGAAAAACAAACAGCTACGAAAAGCCAAGTGCTGCAATAAGTTAATATAAGGTGTAAAGCGGTTTGAAGCAGAGGGTCAAGCATTGCGCCACACAGCACAATCAGAAGTCTTTTGAAAAACAAACAATTGCCAAGTATTGCGCATGTGCTGCGCAGCACAAGAATAAATGATCAGAAGTGGTTTTTTAAAAAACAAACAACACCCAGATGAAATTGGCCAAGTTTGGGTGGAGTCCTTCCATTTTCGAAGTATCAATTTGTTTTGGTAGGTGATTTTATTTGATAGTTTCAAGGGTTTTCATCGATTAAATCAAAAGAGCCTATTTTACATTACAAAAACAAAATGACGTCTTTACCAAGGCATGAATAGCAAATTTTAAGTTTTTGATAACTACATAAGTTAATATCATGGATCAGCAAACCGCCAAATTTATATAACCAAAGCCGACAACTAATGATGTTATGATCAAGTATCATGGCCCACATAGTCTACGGTTATGAAATCTCAATCCATGTTATTTATTTACGATAGGTTTATGAACTTATGATCAACTTGTTTTAAAAAAGTCATGTGTTTTGAATGACATTATCACATTATAGCACATAGTTATTTATTGCTACCATCATGTGATAGAAAACTATTATCACACCAACATAAAACTAACCCACCCTGTGTTTGTCTTAAGCAATTGCATTTCTTTCAAAAAAGTGATCATGTCATAACTAACAAAGCAAATGGGATGGACCTTAACGCACTTTTGTCATGTGGGTTGAACAGTCTATTCATGGATAAACAAGAGAACAACTTCATAGTCCCAAAGGCTATGAAAAATTTAAATGTGGTTGGAACTTACTCATATACATGCAATGATTATATTGTAACAAATCAAAAACCAAGGAGCGTGATTAACATACTTGCTAACAATTTATTTGTGATTCTTCATTGTTGTAGTTTTTTGTTTCCTTTTTCTTTCTTTCTTTCTAGAACAAAGAAATAAATACAGTTGTCAGTTGGTTGCCTGAACCTCACTCCAGCTGGCCTGTTAATTCTCCATTATTATCTTCTTCTTGATCAAGTTCTTGCTCAACAGATTTAACCTGGAATTGGAAAAGCAAGCAGCAAAGTCAGGAAAGTCAACAACAACAACAAATGAAGAGCAGAAATGGATAATTGTTACCTCTGGTACATAATGCATGAGCATATTTTCAATGCCTGATTTGAGGGTGACAGATGAGCTAGGGCACCCACTACATGCTCCTTGCATTTTTAGCTTCACAACTCCCGTCTCTCTGATAATTAATTTAGATAAGAAGATTAGGTTAAAATATAAATAAGTAAATAAATAATGAACTAGTCAGTGATACGCACGGATCAAATCCTATGTATTCGATATCCCCACCATCGTCCTGTACAGCAGGTCGTATACGAGTTTCCAAAAGTTCTTTAATCATTGCAACAATTTCTGAGTCATCCTGATACCAAAACAGATATACATTTCATTTCAGATGGATGCAATATAATCATTTATATCTATATGGTTGTTGGCAACATGGATGAGAAAAAGATATGAAAAGTATTAGGATACCAAATTTAAAGCTATCAGAGTCACGTAGATCTGGAAAAATTAGCATAGCTGGAAACAGGCATCTATGCTCCCTCAAACAGTAAACTCAAAATAAATAAATAAACCCTTAGGACCCTAGTATATAGACTATCTGGATTCAATAGTTAAACACCAATATGTGCCTCTTTGAAAATTAATGTCATCATACATCTCAAAAGGACTATAAGAATAAGACCAAATGTATGTCTAGCAACACAAAAACCTAGAGAATATACAATTTAACATCAATAAGGACTTACAAAAAAAAAATAGATTTTCCATAAAACTTTCGTATGTACTCTTAACTCTGATTAATGATGCATGTGAGGACACTTTACAATGACACAATAAAACAAACATATTGATGGGAAAAAAAAAACATAAAACGAACAATATAATCAAAAGAGGGTTAAAAGGGGAAAAAAGCTTGAATTGGAGTAAAGTGAAGATACATGATCATCAGAGAAGGAAACCCAAATATGGGTATCTTTCCTGTGTCAGAGATGCTTTCCAAAGAGACAACCACCTGTCCAAGCTAACGCCGTAAACTTGCAAAAGATTGACTCAAAATGCAAAAGACCGAATGATTCGATAATCGTAAGACTATAGTTATTTATACTAGCCTAGGATGATTTTAGATTAGGCGCAAAACAAATAATAATATGTTATACCTCTGATATTAGGCAAATAAGTAAGTTAGGGGTAATATGGGAACTCATCTAATTAAAGGGTATCTTATTAGTAGGAGGGGCATTTTATAGTATTTAGCTGTTTTGTCAGATAGTATAAGAAGAGGGTAGTGGGCAGGGAGTGAGTCAGTGAGGTATCAATCTTTTTGTGAAATCTGGAATGTATTCCTTGGGAGAGTAGCTATCTCGAATCAGCTATCCTATCAATTGTTCTTGTAATCTTTTGGTTATATTTAAGGTTATGAATCAATATTTGAAGCTGTTGGTCGTTGTTTATGTTATTAAATCTGTTCTTGTAAGTCCAGTTCATAACATAATAATAATAATAAATATTTCATTTGGGTCCCTCCATTTTTCCCCTTGTTTTATATACGACCCATTCATCACATTCTCTATCAATACCATCGTCTTAAAATAGAGGCTTGTCCTCAAGCCTAGAGTTTGTAAAACAATCCAAATCATGAGAGTTCCAAGATCCTTTGTCATCTTCCCAGATTGCAGATTCAACAATGCCAATGCATGTTGCCTCAAGTTTTTCATTGAAATCAAGAAGCTTAGAACTGTTATCCAATTTTGCCTCAAGTCCATACAAAGATCGAGGCTATGCTGATTGTGCCGGTTTCCCCTCCCTTTTTGTGCACACCTTGTAATGACGTGTCAGGGTACCATAGGTTACTCCCTTTTTGCATGCCCATACATACCTTCCATCACTCTTGAGAGCATAGGCAACCATGACATCAACAAGATGATGTTCATACCATATCTAGTTATTTTCGTAAACCTCTTGAAATATGTTATTGAATCTTCCATCAAATCTGAGGGTGGTATTCTTGGTGCTAAGATAAACTGATCATTTTTTTATAAGTTGTGTTAATGAGGTTAATAACTTGAAATCTTAAACTTCATAACATATAGTTTTGCATCAAACAATGCCATTTCTCAAGCAGGAATGGAACTTGAAATCTAAATGTTTACGGATTTATTATAGTTGGACGAGGTTAATAACTAACAGATACTCGTTTTCTCCTCATGGGAATCCACTTAGCTTCAAGTCATAATGATAGGAACAATAACCAGGAAATAAACAAGATAATCAAGAGAGAGGTTAAAGGGGGAAAAGAAGCTTAAAGTGAAGATGCAGATACAATATGATAATCATAAAAGGAAACCTAAATGGTTATCCTTCCTGCCCTAATCAGCGAGGCTCTCCAAAGAGACAACCCCCTGCCCAAGCTAACATCGTAGACTCAAAATGCAAAAGACTGAATAATTCAATAGTGCGAATATTATAGTTATTTATACTAGCCTAGGGATGATTTCAGATCGGGTGCAAAACAAAAAATAATAAATATTTCAATTTGGTCCCTCCAATTTTCCCCCTGTTTTATATAAGACCCATTCTTTATCACATTCTCTATCATATACTAAGGTGATTATTACTAATACTATTCCTAATGTTTGTTAGAATAACTGGATGTAATCATGTAAGATTGGAAAAGAGAGGAAGTTTAACATACTTCATGAATAGCTGTATCCATAGAAGCTGCAGTAGCTGAGTCCAGAAACAGTGGGTTCCCAGATGAATAGAAGTCCATAATTGCTGCAAATATTTCGGGTTTTAGAAAATCCCAGGTGGCATCTTCTGACTTGGTTACAGTCACAAAATCTGAACCAAAGAAAACACGAGTAATCCCTGCACCAACATATAATATAAGAACATGTACTTAGTTCAACCATATTAGATAATCACCACCCAAGATCAATAAGCAACAACATAGCATAAGAGAAGAGAAGAGAAGAAAAGAAAAGCTGACCATCAATTCCATAGAGGGCCTTTGCCAGTGGTGAATTCATAGCCGTGCGGGCATTTGGGAAGTCTGCACTTCCAACTTCCATGACTGGCTTCCCAGGATAAAACATCAATGATAAAGGATTAGGAGTAGATTGTGTTTGAATAAACATGCTCCTCTTCTGCCCTGTCCAAATTAATGTCACAACACACCCATTTGAAAGACTAGAAATGCATATATATTTAACATACCAAAACCAAAATATCACTGCATTGCATAATACAGATTCCATAGCAAATAATTTTGAAAGAAACCTCAAGCGAGTATATTATTAACTTATCTTGTAACAAATACATTTCTCTTTTTTTAAAAGTTTTTTCTTGCTCAAACTCTTGATGAACAATCGAAATTAATGGATGCATCAAAGATTAAGGATGTGTATGTAGCTTTCGCAATTATGTTAACTATATAAGAAACGAAAGGTATCTACACTATTGTTTATGTAGGGAACATACCAACTCTTTAGAGTTTAGACATATCCATGTTTGGTATCTAAGCAGTTATCACAGTCACAAATTAAATAAATGCTTGGTATCTTTGGATATATCCATGCTTGGTATCTAAAAATGGATATATGTTGCTGGAATGTGTTATATGGGATAGGATGGATTAGTGGTTGAACAACCTAACCAGGGTTTCCGTAATGTTGCAACCAAGTATAAATTCTACATATTATGAATGTACCTTTGAGATTCATGCTTTTGGGTTCTTAGAAAAGGCTTATCTTCGAGTAGATGATACAAATATTAAACTCATGAACAGATCTTACTGCAACTCTAATTATGAGTGGAAAAATGATAGTTAAACGAATAAGCTAACTTTATTAATGTGATATTAACAGTGTTTAAGCACTATATTGCAAGTGTAAGCGATTTAGAAGGGGTTAGGGACCGAAGTAATGAAATGATAAGAATGAATTGGGAAAAATCACAATGTTGGCTCAGATTTCCAAATGGAATTTGTGTAAATGATTATCCCATGTAAAGTGATTCTTAAATGAATGGTACATTCACTGGTGAGGGTTAAGGATCATATAATGCTTATTCTAGTTATAGGCATTACCATGATTGAAAAACAAACAGTATTCAAAAACTAAAAGATATCACTGAAGAAAACTATTTCCTTTGCTTGGACAAGTTATTTATCAGTGAAGTAATTTACATTTTACAACACCAGTGATAAAAGAAATCTCCTTAATCTTTTACTTCCTGAGAAAAACCTCAATTATTTTGGGGTAGGGCAGCTGCATTGAACTTCATTTTTCAAGTCTAACCTAGGTTTCTCATATTTACCAAACAACAAAAAGAATTAGATCATAAAAAATAATCTAAACGAAACCTCGGCGGAGAAAATAAGATCAAACGAATCAGTTTAAACATTAACAGATAAGAGATGTCATTGACATGTAGTTCATTATAGTTGTAAATTCGAACCAACTAACCTACAAAATTGCCTAATCCAGATGAGGCATGCGCGGGGAGAACAAAAGGTCTAGAAATCGACGATGTAACACGAGAAGAAACATTGTTCGAAGAAGAAACCATAAATAGACGGCGAGAGGTATGCCGTGCAGCAGCGTTATCAATGTAGGGTTCCAATCTTCGGCCAATATGGGCTCGATGTCCTGCTACCAATCTCTGCAAACCCCTCATCATTCAGTGTCGCTCTTGAAATCCAAATCAACAATGAAATTCTATTTGAAGCAAGAAAGCCTCCAAAATATTTAAAGCCCTAATTCTTGTTTGATTGGATTTTAAAAGAAAACGAAGATGAAGGGTAGAAAACACAAAGAAAACAGAGTAACAGTTTGAATTTGGTCCCTGTGGTTTACATAAACGCACAGTTTTGGTCCACTTTTTTTTTCCGACACTCACAGCTTGCCCAAAATGTGATTCTTATTGTTGGTTGTCGTCCTTGAAATTTTTGAAAGTGCCTCAAAAGATTAATTTGTGAGAAAATACCGGCTATAGACAAAAAAAGGAGGGAAATTTAAAAATTTAGACACAAAAAAAAAAATCCAACTATAGACATGCATTCCGCGGAGGACCCTCCGCAGACCTCCGCGGAATGACGTCATCTCTGCGAAGTGGTCGAAAAATAGGTTGTTAGTCTTTTTAAGCATGCTCTGTGGAAGGGGTCTCTGCGGATTCAATATAACCTCCGCGGAGAGCTGATTGGATCTCGTAAATACCCCGCGGAAAGGTCGATGCGGAGCCCCGCGAAGAGAGTAATGCCTCCGCGGAGGAAGCAGTTGGAAGTCATAACTCAGTCCGCGGAAAGGTCGACGCGGAGCTTCGCGGAGAGAGTAATGCCTCCACGGAATGGGTGGTTGGAGCGGATTTTGAAGAGTTTTTTGATACAAAAGTTTATTTTTCATATATTTGTTTCATTTTGGTCGATGGATCAGTTCGTTTTCATTTGATTTTCAGAACCAAATATGAGTTTTGTTATTTTATGTACTGGAGGTTTTTGGCAGATAAGTAATGGGATTAACACCTACGTTAGACCAAAGTTAAACAACTTGGGTTTACTGCTTCCGCCTAATTTTGATTGTCGAATATTGTTTGATTTGGTCAAAAGTAAGGCTAAGGTGTTTAATAGTAATATATCATTGTCATTTCAACACCCCGGTTCATGGGTATGTGATGAATATTTTAGATGAAGTGGATGTTCATCAACTCAGAAATGTAATTTCTGAAACGAATGAGATTGTGCATTTGTATTTAGAGGTGTTTCATGGATTAGTTGAACAAATAGAAGCGGCTGAGAAAGTTTTACCATACAATGTTGAAAACATTGTATCTAATAATGTTGAAGATTGTCCAGAAGAAGAAACTGTGGCACTGAATACGGTTGAAGAAAAAAATTTATATGAGTTTGGAAGACTAACTGGCAAAACTTTATCAGACGGTGAAGAGTCAAATGAAGGATGGTCAGAAGATGAGTTCACACACGGGAAAAAAGCTTCAGACATATTTTACGGTATGCCTCCCATACCTAATTGTCCTGATCCTATTATTGAACCCGGACCATTTCACAGTTTAGGTCCAAATGATGATATGTTTGTTCGTCAAACATATGACAACAAACAACAACTAATTTTTGCTTTGAGTCTTAAAGCAACAAGAGAAAAGTTTTAGTTTAAGACCAAACATTCTAACAAAAATCGTTATGAGGTATATTGTGAAATTGAGAACTGTAGTTGGCGTTTGTATGCAAAACGCCTTGATCCCACTGATGAATTTGAAATCAGGACTTTCAACAACGTGCACACATGTTCGTCATTACAGAGACACCCTAATCATAAGCATGCTAATAAAAAAGTCATGGGTACTATATTGCATGAGATTATGGGAAAAACTCATTCCAAGGTTTGGAGGCCTAATGAAATATCAAGGGATTTAAATGCTTTGCTAGAAATCAACGTAGATTACAAACAAGCTTGGCGTGCAAAACAATATGCTATGGAACTGTTGTTGGGATCCTCTGAAGAATGTTTTGCCAAACTTCCTATTTATTTTCACAATTTGAAGAGGCATAATCCCGGTACAGTTGCGTGTATTCAAACAGATTCTGAAGATTGTTTCGAGTGTTGTTTTTATGCCATTGGGAGCACGGTAAATACAAAAAACTTGTTGTTATTTAATATATAATTTTTGTAAACAAATTATAGAGTGTTTATGTGTTCCATTTTTATATATTGCAGATACGAGCGTTCAAAAGATTTTGTCGTAAAGTTATAATTATGGATGGTGCCCATTTGAAGGGTGCTTTTAAGGGAACCATATTGCATGCACTAGCTATGGATGGGAACAACCAAATACTGCCCCTTGCGCACAGAATATGCAAAAAAAAAAGTGGTCTTACTTGGACATGGTTTCTTGAAAAGTTGTATGAATGTGTTGGTGATTGTCAAGAATTGACTTTTGTAACTGATAGGGTCGATGCAATTCGCGTTAGTATTGAAAATGTTTTTCCACATGCTCATCATGGCTTGTGTGCTTTTCATATACTAGGAAACATAGTACACAAGTTTGGGAAAATGATAAAACAAAAGTGTTGTTTTGGAGGCTTGTGAAAGCTTACAAAAGAAATGTTTTTGAAGAATTGTGATATAGATTTAGTTCTACTAGGCCGCAAGTAGCAACGTATCTAAGTGAAATTCCCCGTGCTAAATGGACTATAGCATATTCGCCGTCGAAACATTACGATTACATGACCTCGAACAGTGCAGAGTCCATGAATGTTTTATATGTAGATGCAAGGAAGATGCCTATAATACCCCTTCTTGAGTTCTTCCGACGTCTTTCACAGGAATGGTGTTACAAGCGTCGCATCGAAGGAGGTATGAATTTTATTTTAACTTTAATTAGGTCGAATAATTAGTTAATCATATATATATATATATATATATATATATATATATATATATATATATATATATATATATATATATATATATATTCTTTATAGGGAAACGTTCAACAGTGCTAACCGAGTGGGCTGAAAAAGTAGTTAGTAAAAATGAAGAGCGTACGACAGGATGGTCCGTTTCTGGTGTTTCAAATGCACTTTATGAATTTCATGATTTCAAACATGGTGGCATAGCTGATCTGAGGCAAGAGACTTGTACATGCAAATATTGGGAAGGAACTGGGTTGCCTTGTGGTCATGTGATAATGGTCTTGAAGCACTTGAAAAAAGTAACTTCGGACATTTGGCTATAGATGCTTACAAAATGGAAACATACCGAAGTACGTATGAGGAGTCGGTTTACCCCCTTCCAGAACCGTGTGATTGGGAGATTCCTGCTGACATGATGGTTGTGAAACCCCCGATAATGGATACACGTCAAGCTGGTAGACCGAGAAACAGAAATCATATTCCGTCACAAGGTGAGGAACCTATAATAAGAAGGTGTAGTAGATGTGATAGTACAACACATAATGCAGCGACTTGTCCAGCATTGGTCCCAAAGAAACAAAAAAAGGCTAGAAAAACTAGTACGACATCAGGTAGTAACACAAACGGAAAAGGGAAAGGGACAGAAGGGACTCAGGAGACGCTAGAGACGCACGGGACACAAGAGACGCGTTGGACGAGTGGGACGCAGAGAGAAGACTATTGTTCAATGTTTGATTTGAATGATTGATGTTGTATTTTTAATTAATTATGTTTTGTTTTAGATGACATTAATTTGTCTACTTTGAGCTGGTGTGTTTATTTTAAAGATGATGGGTAGTATTATGATTATATTACTGCATAATTACTAGTAGAATAATAACTAATACTCGAAGTAATACATTCAACAAACTAGAAACATGTAGTAAACGTACAACAACGGTAATTAACTTAAGGGAATTGCACAAGGATACTTTTCTTTCTCCATTGTTATGTAGTCGTCCCTTATTCTTTGTAACGTCCCAAAAATACCGGCTAAAAATTTCATTTTTAAATTAGGCTAATACGTAAAAACATCATTACAAAACATTCATAATAATACTCCATGTTTGAAAACCAGTAAGAACATAGTAATATTTCAGAGTACATCCCAAAAAATCCATAGTGCGGAAAAACAACGGTGTGTGTGATATGCCGTTACTGCGCCGGCTCCTTTCCCTTAGCTGAAGAGGTACCTGAAACCCAAACTGAAAACTGTAAGCACGAAGCTTAGTGAGTTCCCCCACTGTACCACGTACCATATAATCACATAACATACATAAATTGCCAGGCATATCTGGGTGCCCGACCTACCCCTTCGGTCCTCTCGACCGGACACTGCCTAGCATATATGGGTGCTGGCCTCCCCTTCGGTCCTCTCGACCGGATACTGCCTAGCATATCTGGGTGCTGGCCTCCACTTCGGTCCTCTCGACCGGATACTGGGGAACTATTTCTCCCCTCTACTACTACCACATAACATGTATCACAATATCAGAATCTATCTAACATGGCTGGGTATGACTACCCCTTCGGCCCTACCGACCGGATATCTTGGGGACTATCTCTCCCTACTGTCACTAGCACATAAACATAACACAGGTAGTAGTAATCCCTTAGATGAATATCACAGAGACAATCATCTACATACAACTCCTACTGGTGGGCCGGCATTGTGGCTGTAGACCCACCGCTACTGGAAGGTAACTCACCTCGGAGTAGCTGCTGATATGTGCGGGAATTGACTGTCTGCTGCTGCTCCGGAATTCCTCCGGCTATAATTCCTACAAAACACTCAATCAATCACTGTTAACTGTCCCTTGGGTAAAATGACCATTTTACCCCTAACTAAGTCATAAGCCAAGGTCAGAGTCAATTTTCAGTTGACCCGACTCGCTGAGTCTCTATCCAATCGATTATCCTGTATCTCGACTCAACTCGTCGAGTTAGGCGTTGGCTCGACGAGTTCTCCTTCTAAACTGATGTCCAAGTCCTTCATCCTACTCGCCGAGTTGTATGAACAACTCGTCGAGTTCATCTTCATCCGATGAACACTTTATGCTGCGACTCGCCGAGTTGTATGAACAACTCGTCGAGTCTGTTCTTGATCTAAGAAGATTGTCTTGAACTCGCCGAGTCATGACATTGACTCGCCGAGTTCCTTCATGGATGAGTTCGGCTTCCAACTCACCGAGTCCGCCCCGGACTCACTACACTACTCGCCATAACGAAAAGGGGGAAAACTCGGGGACTCGCGTCTCGACTCGTCGAGTCCGATGAACGACTCGCCGAGTCGTTACCATGCAATTACTATATGGTCAATTCTGCTTGAATCCAACTCATGTCATACATAGATCCATGATCCTGGGGTTTGATTTACACGTAAAGTTTTCAACTTTACGTGTAAATAGGCAACCATGAGGGTTTTAGGGTCCAAAATGCACCAAAAGGGTAGATCTAGGGCTTTCATGTAATATGGTTCCAAAAAGACAGTAGATCTGAGCTCCTGGAGCTCAACCATGCCTAGATCTAAAGGTTAATCAGCTTATTACGAACCCTCAAACATACACAAGCTTGGAAATGGTTCAAGAAAGACTTTAATGGAGCTATAAGGGACAATAAGCATGAAAACAAGGGGGAAAACGAGTTATACCTTAGGGAACACACTGAGATAGCTCAAAGATGCTTGACCTCCTCTTCTTCTTCTTGATCTACTCTTCTTCCCACTCCAAAACTTCAAGATGACACACCAAAAGCTTCAAACTTACAAGGAAACAAGGCTTGGACGAGATATAGGGCTCTGAGGGTGAATGGGGCGAGGCTGGGGCGGAATGAGGGTTTAAATAGGGTGCAAACCCCTGAAACTTAGGGTTTCATCCAACAGCGGTGACTCGCCGAGTCCAGAATACAGACTCGCCGAGTCGCCAACTTAAAACGTGCCCCGGGTCCCGTCTCTACTCGGCGAGTCGGGCCTACAACTCGCCGAGTACAAGGCTAAAAATGCAAACACATAAACAAATCTCCACATACCAGGAATCAGGTGCTACAAATCTCCCCCGCTTATTTTAGACTTCGTCCTCGAAGTCTGCTGCTCGATCCCGAAACAGCTCGGGGTAATGCTCCATCATTTCTTCCACCGGCTCCCAAGTCCACTCTGAGCCCTTCGGTGCTGCCATTGCACCTTCACTAATTCCACCTTCATGTTCCTCAGATCCTTCGACTTCCGGTCGAGGATTGCAACTGGACGCTCAATGTAATTCAGGTTGTCATCAATCTGGATATCCTCTAAAGGCACCACTGCTGAATCATCCACCAAACACTTCCGCAACCGAGAGACATGGAAAGTGATGTGGATTTGGTTGAGTTCGGCTGGCAGATCCAGTCTATACGCCACCTTGCCTACCCGGGCTAGAACCCTGAATGGTCCGATGAATCTCAGGCCCAACTTGCCCCGCTTCCTGAATCGAATGACGCCTTTCCAAGGCGACACCTTCAGGAGAACCATATCCCCGACCTGGAACTCCAGGTCGGATCAACGCTTGTCGGCGTAACTTTTCTGCCGATTCTGCGCAGTCTGAAGCCTGCTCCGAACCTACTGGATTTTCTCGGTCGTCTTGACCACCACCTCGGTGATCCTCATGACCCTCTGGCCAACTTCACCCCAGCATATCGGGGTCCTGCACCTCCGACCGTACAACATCTCGAATGGGGGACGGTCAATACTCGCGTGGTAGTTGTTGTTGTATGAGAACTCAGCCAAGGGAAGATAAGTATCCCAACTACCACCGAAATCTAACACGTATGCCCGCAACATATCCTCCAAAGTCTGGATGGTCCGCTCGCTCTGACCGTCCGTCTGCGGGTGGAAGGCGGTGCTAAAATGCAAATGAGTGCCCATCTCGTCATGAAATCTCTTCCAAAACCTAGAAGTAAAACGCACATCCCTGTCTGAGATAACCGATATCGGCACCACGTGCTGCGCCACGATCTCCCTGATATAGATATCGGCCAATTTCTCGGCCGATATGCTCTCCTGAATCAGAATAAAATGGGCGCTCTTGGTCAATCGATCCACGACGACCCAGATCGAATCTACTCCACGCGCAGTCCTGGGAAGCTTTGTGATAAAATCCATCGTGATATCCTCCCATTTCCACAATGGGATTTCCAACGGCTGCATCTTGCCATGCGGTCTCTGATGTTCAGCCTTGACCTTCCTGCAGGTCAAGCACCGCTCCACGTACCAAGCCACATCCTGCTTCATGCAGGGCCACCAGTAATCTAGACGAAGATCCCTATACATCTTCGTCACCCCTGGATGAATAGAGAATCGGGATTTGTGCGCCTCCCCCATCAAGATCTGGCGCACGCCTCCGTGATACGGCACCCACACCCTACGGTGTAGTGTCAATAACCCCCGACTATCATAATCGAAGGAGGTGACTTGACCCACTATTCGCTCACTCTTCCGATGCTCCTCCTTCAAAGCCTCCTGTTGAGCCTCCCGAATCTGCTCCAACAGGGGAGTCACCACAGTCATCCTCATGCAAATATCCCTGATCGGTGCCGCCTTGCGGCTAAGCGCATCGGCCACCACATTGGCCTTCCCCGGATGGTAAAGGATCTCGCAATCATAGTCCTTCACCACGTCCAACCACCGACGCTGCCTCATGTTCAGATTCGACTGATCCATGAGGTACCTCAAACTCTTGTGGTCCGTGTAAATGGTACACCGGACCCCATAGAGGTAGTGTCGCCAAATCTTGAGGGCGAAAAAAACTGCCCCCAACTCCAAATCATGCGTCGGGTAGTTCGCCTCATGAGGCTTGAGCTGCCTCGAAGCGTAAGCTATGACATGCCCCCTTTGCATCAGTACCGCGCCCAACCCTGAAATGGACGCGTCACAGTAAACCACAAAATCCTCTACGCCCTCTGGCAGGACTAAGATTGGCGCCTCGCACAATCTCTGCCTCAGCGTCTCGAACGCTGCCTGCTGCTCAGGCCCCCATCGAAAGACCACGGCTTTCCTATTCAACCGTGTCAGGGGTACGACTATCTTGGAGAAATCCCGAATGAATCTCCGATAATAACCTGCCAATCCTAGGAAACTCCGAATCTCGGATGGAGACTTCGGAACCTCCCACCTCATCATGGCCTCCACCTTGGCTGGGTCTACTGAAATCCTATTCTGGTTGACGAGGTGCTCAAGGAACTGCACCTCGCGCAACCAAAACTCACATTTGGAGAACTTGGCGTACAAGCTCCCCCTCCTCAGGGTCTCCAAAACCTCTCTCAGATGCTCCTCGTGCTTCTCCTGTGTCTTGGAATAAACCAAGATGTCGTCAATGAAAACTATCACAGACCGATCCAGCATCGGCCTGCACACACGGTTCATGAGGTCCATGAACACGGCAGGAGCATTGGTGAGCCCAAACGGCATCACCACGAACTCATAATGGCCATAACGCATCCGAAACGCGGTCTTCTGAATATCCTCCTCTCTAACCCTCATCTGATGATAGCCTGAACGCAAATCGATCTTGGAAAACCAAGATGCTCCCTGTAACTGATCAAAGAGGTCATCAATCCTCGGGAGTGGGTAACAGTTCTTCACCGTTACCTTGTTCAGCTCCCGGTAATCTATACACATCCGATGTGACCCATCATTCTTCTTTACAAACAGAATCGGGGCTCCCCAGGGTGAACTGCTCGGTCTAATGAATCCCTTGTCTAGCAGCTCCTGCAGCTGCGTAGACAACTCCTGCATCTCAGGAGGAGCCAACCGATACGGTGCCTTGGCTATCGGAGCCGCACCAGGAACGAGGTCAATCCTAAACTCCACCTGTCGCTTCGGAGGTATCCCAGGAAGCTCCTCTGGGAAGACATCTGCGAAATCTCGCACCACCGGGACCTCGCTCACTGTCGCCTTACCCGCCTCTCGGGTATCCACCACGTACGCGACATATCTTACGCATCCCTGCTGAAAGTAGCGTCTAGCCCTCGCTGCTGAACATATTGCGGGTCCACACTGCGGCCTCTCGCCACGAATCACCAACTCTCCCCCACCTGGGGTCCTGACTCGTACTAGCTGTTGCGCGCAATCTATCACTGCCCCATTAAGGCTCAACCAATCCATGCCTATAATCACCTTGTTCCCACGCAACGGAATGGGAACCAAGTCTACCAAGTAGCGCTCCTCGAATAACCTCAGAACACAATCTCTGAACACTGATGACGCTCGCACCGATCGATCGTCAGCAATCTCCACCTCCAGGGGGCAATCCAACATGCTCGAAGACTCAGGAAACTTCTTGCTAAGCGCAAGTGTAACACCCAAAGTTTTGAAGGCCAAGAAAGGAAAGAAAACCCTAAGTTTAGGGGTCGACTCGGCGAGTCCGAGCGGGATCCGGGTCGGGGAGTAAGTGATCGACTCAGCGAGTCGGCCAAGGAGACTCGGCGAGTCTGGTTTGTGCGAGGAAAACCCTAATTCTGGGAGTTGTTGATGGGTTTTGGTCATAAGACATCCTATGTGCTCATACAAACCCTAAAGCTCGGATCTAGGTTTCTCTATTGTACATGCTTTGAATCCAAGACTATAAAACCTAATTCTAGCATATGGAAATCAATATTAACATATAAATGGGTTTAAGAACATACCTTGATTGTTATATAGCAATAACAATCCTAATCCTCCTTGAATTGACCTTGGAAAGCTGAGAGTCACAAGTGTCACTCCTCTAATGGCTTACAAACACCATAAGCAAGTGGAGAAGGTATATAGAGAGAGGAGGGAGGTTAGAATTCGTGTTTGGGACTTCTTGGGAAGGGTTACACGAATTCATGACCCTATGGGTGTTTATATAGGTGTAGAGATAGGGTTTCAGTCATTATCTTTATCTAGTTGATTATCCATTAAGCAACTAATAAGATAATCCTTGAATCCTTATCATACTCGAATTCTAAGACTTTCCAACCTTAAATTCGTTCACCATACTTATAAGATAATCCTTACCTTATTTTGTAACTATCACATAATTACAATTCAGCCCCTCTAGTTTAATTAATTACACTTGATCACAAAATTAATTCCCAATTAATTATTGACCAATATTAATTAAACAAATATGATCTCTCCTTTAATATATTATCCTTATAACATATTAATAAATCATATTATCCTC
Organism: Lactuca sativa; assembly: GCF_002870075.4. Lineage (NCBI taxonomy): Eukaryota > Viridiplantae > Streptophyta > Magnoliopsida > Asterales > Asteraceae > Lactuca > Lactuca sativa. The sequence goes on from NC_056624.2 coordinate 199,673,708, forward strand.
TCTTTCTATTTATTTCTCCAATCAAGTTGCTTTGGTGAAGGCAACCCAAAAGGACCATGCACCATCGGGTCAAGTACATACCAAAATAGTTATGGACTTAGACACTAATCCAACAGTCTCCCACTTGGATAAGTCTAATAACTATTTTGCGTATGACTTCGGATCCCGATCTGCAATCGTAGCTTTCCAAAGCCGCTGTCAACTCTGATCATATCAAATACGCGTGTCCTTAGATAAGGGATCATATATTCCTCCATTCTAGATATCATATGAGATATGATTTCAAATCATTCTCTTTGTACTATATCTCGATTTCCGATTTATGATGACTGACTAATTGAACAAATCAAATTAGCCCTAGCCCGGCCGAGCACTTACGTTTGTCATCACTAAACCATCGAAGGGCCCAAAGATATCGCTTTTATTCTACTTTGAATAAAAGGAACGGATAAACTTTGATACAATGCTTGCTTGCACTCACCCACCGAATTACACACAACAATATGTTTTATAACACCAAGTTACTGGTGCGTTTACATATTATCAATGTGCAACTGATTTGCAAGATACAACTCACACATCTCGGTTTCAAGAATATAAGATGTTATCGTCTCACTAATTACTCGTAATACAATTCATGGAGTGATCCAAGTGAGCGTGGGTTTAATCCAATGCTCAAATCATATTCATAAGCACTCATGAACGTTGCAGCAAACATTTGCTATGTCTAATGCTCTTTAGACAATCCACACACCAATTCATGACAGTCTTCATTCATATCTACTTCCAACATATGAACGACTGTGGCCCGTTTGAGTAATTCGATTATTCTTAATAAACTCAATTATTCTGGAAGTCAAAACATGCAAAGTGAAACACAAGAATAATACTAATCCCATATGGCCTCAACCCTTTGAGCATAAATAAAACACCTTTTATTTATCACCATATTGATTACTCATTATTTGTCGTTTCGGTTATTCAACTTCTTACTTGAATTTCAACACTTGTCCCATGCTCCTAGCATGCACACAATGTTTACCTATGGTTCTTGCTTTGTGAAATAGATCACATTGAACACATTTCCAATCCTTCTCATTTCACAACTCCAAATCCGTTTTTCATAAGTCAAAGAATATCAAATTCTTGCTACTTATAGAATATGCTAGATTCTAACATTCTATGCAACTTATCCTTTCGTAATGTCACTGCACCAAAGTCACAAAGACTATTGCCAATGATATTACAAAGTCCTCTATCGGAGATTGTTACAAGACAATTCCATAGACGTGATGTCTCTCACTCAAAGTACATTCTTTGAACATCCTTTTGCATAGAAGTTTCTAATCTAATCATAGATTTCTCAATATTCAATTCCCAATATGGACACACTTCCATATGTTCCATATGACAACTCATTCTTAATAGAATCTTATCTATTCGTAATGATGTCGATACGGTCCATCCAATATGGAAACATTTCCATATTTTCCAATACTATACTTCCAACTACTCACAAGCGACCAATCCTCGTCGAACTTTGGGTTGTCCTTTGATAGTTGTTTAATTGTTTTAGTCAAAACCAATTCTAGTCCCTTTTCCCTCTAAATGCGCTCGACATTTGGAAAATTTTAGAATGGTCCAACATTAAAGCATTTGCAATCGATCCTATACCCGAAGCGTATGGGTCACAACGCATAATGTTTTATTTGCTATGTTCTCAAAATTCAAATTGTGAGGAGGGATGCCGTAATCATAATCGAAATTTTAAGAACACAATATGTACCTTTGACTAAATTTTATTAACATTTCTCAACCTAATCCTTTAGATTTGAAATGAAGCATAATATTCTCTCCCTTAATTATAGCAAAACAACCTTTCAACTCTTACAACTTTGCAAAGTATGACTCTTGTTTTCTATAATTAATATTGCTAACCTTGCAATACTTGCCTTAATCATCATACAATCATAACATTTATGCTCCCACTATCATGATGATTATTATAAAACATAACACTTATGCTCCCACTAGCTTCGACATGTATTCATAAACATCTTAACTTTCAGAAAACAATACCTATTGAATTTCCTAAAGTTCATGTTTCTAATACTTAGTGCTTTGATAATCTTTTATCAAGGCTTCTTGAACTTATACACCTTTGCCTTCGATAGTACATATGTGTTTCTAAACACTTAAGACTAATTGCCAAACCTCACAATTCAAATTATGGAAAGGGATGCCGTAACCATAATTGAATTCGAGAATGCAATTTTACAATCACTATCTTCTTAAAATCTGTCTTAGTGAAAGCATTTCTTCACAATCATTTTCATGAAGGAGGAAATCTTATGACACTTAGATTTGAGCGGTATATGTGTTCTTATCCATGTGAATTTGTTAAAACTAAAGTTTACGACAAATTTAAACTCTTATGGATCGAACTTTCTTGATCTCGATTTCTTGCCTTTATGGTAGCACAGCTGCCCACCATGTCTTCCAAGTAGTTAAGCAGCTCACCCTTTCCTATCAATGTACCTTTCATTGACTAAGGTGCTTTGCCTTTTATGCGTTCAAAATGAGAACTCATAGAACTCACATGCATAATTAACTCGATTGGATTGGCACAGAATCAAAATAATGTCAACACGATAGGTTGTAAACCTCAACTCGTGTGCTAGTGATGATCGTTAAGGTTTATTTGATTTGTTCTTGAAACCTTTCAAGACCATTAAGGCTCCCACTGACTCCTTGACATATAAGATTCTTTTGTCAATAAACATTTCTTGACAAACAAATATTCAAGAGTTAGTGTAGCTTTTATCAAAAACACTTCATAAATTGGTCCTAGTCGGTCTTTGTCTTATTCAAGACATCACAACTTTCCACGTTTGATGAATGTTGTAAACCTTCTTAATACTTTTCACTCATTGTCACAATCTTAACTTTAAGACTTGTTTTGGAACGAAGTATGATTGACTTCTTGATTTTACCATTTCTTCAATCTTTGATTCCTCTTCTTGGACATACAATTGTACCAAGACTCACTTAGAGGATCAATTGAGATATGGTTCTTAATCATTAAGACCTATCATAAAGCATAAAAGGTACTCTCCATTCTTCTTAGAATGGAGAAACTTTTATCTCTCTGCCTACTTGATTCTTGTTATTCGTTCTACTATTGATTTAAACCTTTTCAATCAACTAAGAATTATACTTAATCTTATAATTATAATCATATTTACTGGTAAACCATGACGAATATCTTGTTACTCTTATGCTGGACTTTGATCAACACACAACTTTGTGTATTCGATCTCCTAGTCCTTCACTTGACACTTTGTCAATGAATTAGTCTAATTTCCAAATACGAAATTTCTCATTCATCGTGCATCCACGTTGCATGATTCCAAGTTTCTGTCCAATTGAAACTTGGGCGATGAGAAACTCTCCCTATTTGGTAAATTCTCTACTTTCCATAAATGACATAATAAGAACCAAATCCATTATTGCTAATAATAGAAACATTTTAACATCAATTTTTCATACACGCCATTGCAAGGATAAATAAATAAAATCTAAAATCAAAATTTATTTTATTGCGGAAAAATTTGTCCTTACAATGCAATTCATTGAAAACTTATGCTAATACATCTTTCTTAGCAATCTAATTCTAACTCTAAGTAGTAGCTCAAGAATCTAATCTTCGAGAAACGCGATCGAAATCCATTCCTTCACGGTTAGATTCTGCTCACTTCTTCCCTTAAGCTTCCTTTCTTTTCTTTGATCCTACAAAACATCAATTGTAATCTTATCACATTATGTATTAAGAATCTGGAATAGAAGCTTAAAAGAGTTAGTTAATGGATTTTACCCAAAGCAGAGCCATACGTTTCGACTCTCCCATCTCTTAGATCTCTTAGGTAAATGGGGCAGCTTCGTCTCCAATGCCCCTTCTCTTGGCAATAAAAGCAAATTGACTCTTTTGGAACAGGACATGGAACTACTTCAGACATTGCCTTTCTCTTATGATCAAACTTTTCGATCATAGCATGTCTTTCGTTGCCATTGTCTATATCCATAGAGGTCTCGAAGGCAGATTCACCAATCAACTTTGCTTTTCTATTGCGCCAAATCATTGCAGATTCAGCAGCAATAAGCATATAGGTGAGATCTATAAGGGTCACGTCGTAGTTCATTATATAGTACTCTCTTACGAACTCACTATATGAGTTGGGAAGTGACTGAAGAACCCAATCAACAGCCATTTCCTCACAGACAACGGATCCTAACACTCTTAACTTATCAATGTGTGACTTCATCCCTAGGACGTGTGCACACACAAACTTTCCTTCTTTATGTTTACTTGCCAAAAGGGCTTGAGTGATCTTGAACTTTTCAAGCCTTTGAACTGGTGGGTTAGGGAGAATGATTGGAGGAGGAGGAGGAAGTGAAGCATAATCTCTTGTTCCTCGATCGAATCGTGGAATATCATCTTCATGTGGAATGCTTGTTCCACGGGATTTGAGAAGACCATAGTTGTCAAACTTTGACATCTACAAAACGGGAGAAAAATGAATTCAAGTTAGTTGATAGATTGAGTCCTTGGTAGATCACCCAAATGAAATTCCAAGGCTAGGACCCAACACAATACGCTACAACCTAGAAAAGGGATGCCGTAATCTAGTTGCAGAATATTTGAAGGTAAGTGAATGACGATTCACTAATTTCCACCATGAAAAATGAAAAAGAAATTTAAGTTTTAAATCTATGAAAACTCCTATATCCTTTGAGATACATTGAACTTTCAATAGCATGTTTATATCTCGATATGCCCCTCTTGTTTGTGACTGGGATGCCGAGGATCACAAAGCGGGTGTGAATAACCATGCAAGCTACATGGTGCACTCACATGTTACAGTCACCTATTCGACGTGCCGGTAAACCACACACGCTCCACCGAACTATGACAAACATTGAGTCACCCTTTGCTACCTTTGCTTAGAACCATTTAGTGTGCCGGTAAACCACACACGCTCCACTAACGTCTTCGCAAGGGCACAAAGTGTAATTTCATGGAATTGCATCAATTCACTTTTGCCTAAGTAACTAAGATTGGGAATTTTATGAAAACATTTAGTTACTTTATATTTCATTATACTTATAATGGAAGGTTTTGTCCTATCCTACCCGTTCGGCTAACGACCCTCCACTAGTCAAGAGTGCGGTGGGTAAGAGTGGATACCCATTCAATCGCCATTTTATAGGCAATTTCCTTAAACACCCCTTATAGACTAGCTTCGTGAATGAGGCCTACTAACGGTAAGACTGACTTTTACTCATACATATATATAATGTTAGACTTTTAATGTTATATATAGTATAGGGTGTATTTTATACTTTCAAAATACTTAGGTGGTCTAATTTAACAATTATACCTTTAATTCAAATTAAATTGTAAACCTAAACTTTTATGGATTTATTAAACCTCTTTTAATTATACACCTTAATTAATTAATAAAACCATAAGGGTGTGATTTGAACTTTTTAAAAACTATATTAGAGTTTTAGAATTTAACATTCCTAATTAAACTTTTAATCAACTTTTAAATTCCAAAACTTGAGGGCAAGTTTTGAAACCTTTTTTCAAAACATTAGGGTTTCAACTATTTAAATTTCAAAACAACAAAACTTTTGGGGTTCAAATTTAAACTATAAAACCTAAAGGGCAAAATATGAAACTTTTCATAACAACAAGGATCAAATAACAAATAATTCAAATTAACATTTAATCACATAATTATCCATATTTGATGATTTATTGCAAAATAATTTATCAATTTACTTAAAATAATTAATCAATTATCTTATAAGGAAACAATTATCTTATTAATTGATAAATATCTTCAATTAGATTAAAAATATAGTCAAAATCGGATTAATATTAATCTAACATGATAAGGTAATTATCCCAATGCAAAAACAGCAAGAAATCCCGAGATAAGCACTATCTGACGCACCAACTCGCCGAGTCACCCTCTAAAACTCGCCGAGTAGGGCTGACTCGCCGAGTCCAAGAGTGACTCGCCGAGTCAGGTCGAACAGTGAGGCCAAAACACGATTTTTAGTTACATCAAGCATCAATACAATAGAAACCAATCATGGCTCTGATACCACTGATGGGTTTTGGTCATAAGACATCCTATGTGCTCATACAAACCCTAAAGCTCGGATCTAGGTTTCTCTATTGTACATGCTTTGAATCCAAGACTATAAACCCTAATTCTAGCATATGGAAATCAATATTAACATATAAATGGGTTTAAGAACATACCTTGATTGTTATATAGCAATAACAATCCTAATCCTCCTTGAATTGACCTTGGAAAGCTGAGAGTCACAAGTGTCACTCCTCTAATGGCTTACAAACACCATAAGCAAGTGGAGAAGGTATATAGAGAGAGGAGGGAGGTTAGAATTCGTGTTTGGGACTTCTTGGGAAGGATTACACGAATTCATGACCCTAGGGGTGTTTATATAGGTGTAGAGATAGGGTTTCAGTCATTATCCTTATCTAGTTGATTATCCATTAAGCAACTAATAAGATAATCCTTGAATCCTTATCATACTCGAATTCTAAGACTTTCCAACCTTAAATTCGTTCACCATACTTATAAGATAATCCTTACCTTATTTTGTAACTATCACATAATTACAATTCAGCCCCTCTAGTTTAATTAATTACACTTGATCACAAAATTAATTCTCAATTAATTATTGACCAATATTAATTAAACAAATATGATCTCTCCTTTAATATATTATCCTTATAACATATTAATAAATAATATTATCCTCTCTTTCTATTTATTTCTCCAATCAAGTTGCTTTGGTGAAGGCAACCCAAAAGGACCATGCACCATCGGGTCAAGTACATACCAAAATAGTTATGGACTTAGACACTAATCCAACAGTTGTATCCTATTTAAAGGGAGTTATGTCCCTCCCTCAGCCTCCATATCATCCTAGAGAACCTGTAAACCCTAGATTTCGTGGGAGCCTCCATCATTTGAGAGAAATAGCTTTGGAGGAAGGAAATCTTGGAGGAAATTGAAGATCAAGAAGGTTGCTTCAAAGGAAAGGTGTAGATCCGAGATCTACTTCAGTTTATGTTCTTCTTGGAGGTATTAAGCTACCATTTTTTCCCTTCTTTACATTTAGATCTATTTTGTTATGAGATTTGGGTATTTTATGCCATGCTTAAGAACTATTTCGAGTTAGAAGCCTAGATCTGAAGTTGCTACTTCAGATCTGAGTGTATCTTGGCTTAGAAAGTCATAAAGCATCTGTTATTGGGTTGATAGTGAAGCCTCTTTGTCTTAAACCCTAGTTTGAATTGTTTTAAGCCTAGATCTCTTGATCTACACGTAAAGTTGGCCACTTTACGTGGGGGATAAGCCTTAGAAGTATGGATCCATGAGTTGGAAGCCCTGTTTGGCTCGAAAAGCCACTGCATGGATTAAGGACTGAATAGACTCGGCGAGTCCTTTGAGTGGACTCGGCGAGTAGTATGAATATGGAGATGAACTCGACGAGTTGGATGAACAACTCGGCGAATCTGTTGAAGATTGCCTTGGACTCGGCGAGTCTGTTCATAGACTCGGCGAGTCAAGTCGCGAAACCCCAAACCCTTCGAGTCAAGGCACAGATTAGTGAGTTGTGTGGAGACTCAACGAGTTGGACAGGTCAGGACTCGGGAATAGTTGACTCGGCGAGTCGAGTCGCGAATATAAAGACCCTAAGCATATGAACTCGGCGAGTCATTAGGTGGACTCGGCGAGTAGGGTTGGCCTGGAAGGTTGACTTTGACCAGAGTTGACTTAGCTGACCTTTGGAGGTCAGTTGGACTAAGTGTTATACTGATATTGGTAGCTCGAGGAGCTAGTGGAGCAGCAATTCGGAGTCAGAGGTCAGGTAGCAGTCAAAGGGTTTAGCAGCAGCAGTTCAGCAGTATCGGGTGAGTTTCCTTCCAGTAGGAATGGGTCTAAGGCCACAATGCTGGCCCGTTCAGTTAGCAGTAGTTTCCGGACTTCGGTCCGATGCAGTAGTTAGTATGTTTGATGCCTTCGTGGCTCAGACAGGATTTATGTGTTATGTGTTATGTGTTATGTGATATGTGTTCTGGGCAACAGCCCGATGAAGTATGCAGTATATGTGTTTATGCTAGTTGATATGTTATGTTATGCTATGATCAGTCAATTTCGGATTTCGGTACGATGCAGGGGACAAGGTCCCAGTCAGTTCCGGACTTCGGTCCGATGCAGTCAGTTCCGGACTTCGGTCCGATGCAGCCAGTTCCGGACTTCGGTCCGGTGCAGTGGGCAAGGCCCAATATGTGCTTTATGTGTTATTGCATGGTATGTGGTAGATTGGGGGAGCTCACTAAGCTTCGTGCTTACGGTGTTCAATTTTGGTTTCAGGTACTCAGTTTTCAAAATAGGAGCTCGGGAAGATTGCAGTGCACACACCATAGTCAGTTAGCCTGGGAATGTGTGACTCTGATAATGATATTATGTTTTGAATTAATACTCGAGAATTTATGTGATGACTTATGATACAGTTTTTATAAATATGGTTTTATTAATGTTTTAAAAAGAAATTTTTAGTCATGATTTTTGGGTCGTTACAAGTTGGTATCAGAGCCTTGGTTTGAGGGATTCAGACATACTTGAGAGTGTGTCTGGACTCAAACTAAGGAAACAGTAAAAGGTTTTCAAGATAAAAACATTTTGAAAGAAATTTATGGTAAAAAGGAGTTTGAGAAAAGAAAAGAGTTTTAGAAAAAGCGAATGGAATATTTAGAAAGTAAATAACTTGAAAAGAGAAAATGACTTTGAAAAGAAAAAGGGTGTGGTGCATGCAATCAGCCAAGCTCAAGTAAGTACTCCCAAATTACCCATACAAGTTACGTTATGATTATCAGTATCAGTTTCAGTTTCAGTTTCAGCTTCAGTTTCAGTAGAACAGCATGCTAGAATAGGACTAAGGATCTAGGATGATGCCTTATGTGTTGGATTAGTGTCTAAGTCCATAACTGTTTTGGTATGTACTTGACCCGATTATGAGCATGGTCCTTTTGGGTTGCCTTCACTATAGCAATATGTAGGATGATTTAAGGAGAGAAAGGTTTAAATATGATTTATTAATATATTATGAGAATAATATATTAAAGGAGAAATCATATTGTTTAATTAATATTAGTCAAGAATTAATTGTTAATTAATTTTGTGGCTAAAAGAGATTAATTAAACTTAGGGGACTGAAGTTGTAATTATAAGATAATTATAATTGGGCTATGGATCACCAAATAATATATAGGTTGGACGAATTCTATGGGTAGCCCATTAGAAATCGTCCAAGGGATATGTTTAAGGAGTCCATGGGCTACTTAGGGCCTAAGCAGTCATATTAGGGTTTCCTAGTTGTAAACCCTAATAGCCTACATGTATAAAAGGGACCCTTAAGCCCCAAAAACGTGAACAAGTCTTCCATTAGGGTTTCCAGCCGTTTTTGGTGCCTCCTTTTCTTCTCCTCTTCATCCAAGTTGCATATGGCGTTTGTGACTCCATTAGAGGTACTACACTTGTGGTACTTGCTTTCAAGAGCTAAGGAAATTCAAGGAACTAGTTGTTATTGCTATATAACAACAAAAGGTATGTATTCTAGCTTTATATATGAATTTCGAAAATTATAGTAGCATGCCAGGTTTCTTTTTGTGTTCATAAAGCTGTATAACTAATAGTGAAAACATAGATCCAATACTAGGGTTGCATGCACACATAGGATTGTTTGTATTAAACCCAACAGTGGTATCAGAGCCATTGGTTTTTGTTTTCTATTAGCTTTTATTCAAATTTGTGAACTTGACATATTAGGGTTTATGGCTAATGAACCCTAAAGGCTAGGTATTTTTCGCAATTAGGGTTGCTAAACCCTAGATGGCGATTTTTGCTAGGGTTTCCCAAATCCTTTCCTTAGCCTCCAAGATTTTGAAATCTAGGGTTTTCCAACCCTTGGATTTCGAAATTACCTCCTTCCCCAAGGTTAGATCCTAAATTTTAGGGATTTGGATAATCCCATATCTTGTAATTATCTTTTAATTGTTAAATATGGTAATTAAAGATCTTGAATTATCCCATCCCTTATTTTCGAGATTTAGAGATGGATTCAAGGGATTTGGATATCTTAGATGTATAATTGGTAATTATCCTCATGATCTAGATAATCACTTGTGATTTAATAATTTAAATTAATTGTTTAATTTATGGTAATTATTAAATCAACAGTTTTAATATTTAAAATTTTAATTTTAATGTCTCAAATTCAAAATTTTAAGTGAGATTAAAACCTAATTGTTTTGAAGAGTTTCAAAACTTGCCCTCAAGTTTTGGAATTTAAATTGTTGATTAAAAGTTAATTTTGAAAGTCTAAAATCCAAAACCCTGATTTTGAAAAGTTCAAATTAAACCCTTATGGTTTTATTAAATTAATTAAGTGTATAATTAAAAGAGATTTAATAAATCCATAATGACTTTGGTTAATTAAAAGTATAATTTAAACCACCTAGTATTTTAAAAGTGTAAAATACACCCTTATACTATATATAACATTAAAAGTTTAATATTATATATGTATAACAAAAAATTCAGTCTTACTGTTAGTAGGCCTCATTCACGAAGCTAGTCTATAAGGGGTGTTTAAGGAAATTGCCTATAAAATGGCGATTGAATGGGTATCCACTCTTACCCACCGCACTCTTGACTAGTGGAGGGTCGTTAGCCGAACGGGTAGGATAGGATAGAAACCTTCCATTATAAGTATAATGAAGTACAAAGTAACTAAATGCCTTTTCAAATTCCCAAATCATAGTTACTTTAGGCAAAAGGTGAAATTGTATGCTAACCCATGGAATTACACTTCGTACCCTTGTCAAACGTTAGTGGAGCGTGTGTGGTTAACCGACACACTAATTTGGGGATGACATGGTTAGCGAAGGGTGACTCGATGTTTGTCATAGATCAATGGAGCGTGTGTGGCTAACCGGCACATTGATTAGGTGATTGTGGCATTGGGTGCACCACGTGATTCGTATGGTTATTCACACCTTGTTTGTGATCCTCGGCATCCCAGTCACGAATAGTAGGGCATAATCGAGATTAAACATGCCATTGAAGAGTTCAATGAGTCTCAAAAGATCTAGGAGTTTCAATTCATTTAAAACTTAAACTTCTTTTTCGTTTTTCATGGTGGAAATTGGTAAATCGTCATTTACCTACCTTCAAATATTCTGCAACTAGATTACGGCATCCCTCTTCTAGGTTGTAGAGTATTGTGTTGGATCCTAGCTTGATGTTTCATTTGGGTGTTGCATCAAGAATTCTAATCAACTTAACTTGAATTTTCTCCCGTTTTGTAGATGTCTGAATCTTACAATAGTCTTCCCAAATCCCATGGAACAAGCTTTCCAAATGAAGATGACGTTCCGAGATACGATCAAGGAAATGAGAGTCATGCTTCACTTCCTCCACCTCCTCCAATTGTTCTCCCTGACCCACAAGTTCAAAGGCTTGAAAAGTTCAAGCTCGCTCAAGCCCTTTTGGCAAGTAAACACGAAGATGGGAAACCTGTGTGTGCACACGTCTTAGAGATGAAGTCACACATTGATAGGTTAAGCATGTTGGGTGTCGAGATTTCAAGCAAGTTGGCTGCTGACTGGGTTCTTCAGTCACTTCCTGAATCATATAGTGAGTTCGTTAGAGAGTACTATATGATGGATCATGACGTGACCCTCATTGATCTCACCTATTTGCTTATAGCTGCTGAATCAGCAATGATTTGGCGTGCTGGTCAAGCAAACTTGTCTGGTGAATCAAACTCCCAAACTTCAATGGACACTGGCAACGTTGGAAGTGCAGAAAGAACTAAGTCTGTGATTGTCCGATGTGCTGTGCCAAAGGAGTCCATTTGCTTTTATTGCCACGAGAAGGGGCATTGGAGACGAAGCTGCCCTAACTACCTGAGAGATCTAAGAGATGGGAGAGTCAAGACGTATGGCTCTGCTTCAGGTAAAATCCATTATCTAACTCTTTTGAGTTCCTATTCTAGATTCTTAATACATGATGTGATAAGATTACATTTTGATGTTTTGTAGGATCGAAGAAAAGAGAGGAATCTTGAGGGAAGAAGTGAGCTGAATCTAGTCATGAAGAAATGGATTTCGATCGCATTACTTGAAGAATGGATTCTTGAGCTACTACTTGGAGTTAGAATAGATTGTTAAGAAATATGTAATAACATAGTTTTTCAATTGAATTGCATTGTAAGGACAAATTTTTTCCGCAATAAAATGAATTTTGATTTTATCTTATTTATTTATCCTTGCGATGGCATGTATGAAATAATTAATGTTTGAATGTTTCTATTATTAGCAATAATGGATTTGATTCTTAATTGTGTTATTTGTGGAAATGTCAAAATTTTTACCAAATAGGGAGAGTTTCTCATCACCCAAGTTTCAATTGGACAGAAACTTGGAATCATGCAATGTGCATTGTATGATGAATGGAAAACTTTCACATTTGGGAACCTTAGACTAATTCTTTGGCAAAGTGTAAATTGAAGGACTAGGAGATCGAGTACACTAGGTCGTACGTTGATCAAGTCTACCACAAGAGTGACAAAGATATTCGTCATGATTTGCTAAAGTTTAGTAAATATGGTTATACTTATAAGATTGAGTATAATTCTGAGTTAACTGAAATAGTTTCAATCAATAGCAGAACGAATAAGAAGAATCAAGAAGGCAGAAAGATAAAAGTTTCTCTTTTCTAAGAAGAAGGGAGAGTACCTTTTATTGTGTGTTATGATAAGTATTAAAGATTACGAACCATGTCTCAATAGATCCTCTAAGTGAGTCTTAGTGCAATTGCATGTCTAAGAAGAGGAATCAAGTATTGTAGAAATGGTTAAATCAATAAGTCAATCATACTTCGTTCCAATATCAAGTCTTAAAGTCAAGATTGTGACATTGAGTGAAAAGTCTTAAGTAGGTTTATAACACTCATCAAATGTGGAATTTGGAAAAGTTTTCTTATTCTTGCACATTTGAAATTGGTAAGTTGTGCTGTCTTGGATAAGACAAAGACCAACTAGGACCAATTGTGTGAAGTGTTTTGTCTTGATAAATGCTTCACTAACTATTGAATATTTGTTTGTCAAGAAATGTTTCTTGACAAGAGAATCTTATATGTCAAGAAGTCAGTGGGAGTCTTAATGGTCTTGAAAGGTTTCAAGAACAAATCAAGAATAAACCTTATCGATCATCACTAGCACACGACTTGAGGTTTACAACCTGTCGCACTGACATTATCTTGTTTTCTGTGCCATTCCAATTAAGTTAATTGCGTATGTGAGTTCTATGAGTACTCATTTGAATGCATACTAGAGCCTTAGTCGATGGAAAGTACATTGATATGTAAGGACAAGTTACTAAACTACTTGGAAGACATGGTGGGCACTCGTGTTACCATAGGGCAAGAAATCAAGATTAAGAAAGTTCAGTCCATATGAGTTTGGATTTGTCGCAAACCTTGTTTTTGGCAAATTCACATGGATAGGAACTCATACACCATAAAATCTAAGTGTCATAAGATTCCTTCCTTCATGAAAATGACTGTGAGGAAATGCTTTCACTAAGAGAGATTTTAAGAAGATAGCAGTTGTGAAAATTGTATTCTCAAATTCGATTATGGTTACGGCATCCCTTTCCATAGTTCGAATTGTGAGATTTGGCAATTAGTTTCAACATTTGGAACTTAGTAACATAAGTTATGAATTGTTTAAACACACATATGAGCTATCTAAGGCAAAGGTGTATAAGGTTAAGAAGCTTAGATAAAGGCTTATCGAAGCATCTGGTATTAGAAATATGGATTTCAGAGATTCAATAGGCATTGTTTTCTGAAAGTTCATTTGTTTTCTGAATACATGTCAAAGCTAGTGGGAGCATAAATGTTATGCTTATATGATAATCATCATGATAGTGGGAGCATAAGTGTTATGCTTGTATGATTGTTATGGCGAGTATTGCAAGTTAGCAATATTAATTATAGAAAAACAAAGATTCCATTTGCAAAGTTGCATGGGTTGAAAAGTTGTTTTGCTATAATTAAGGGAGAGAATATTATACTTCGTTTCAAAATCTAAAGCTTAGATTAAGAAATTTTAATATCTTCAGTCAAAGGATACATTGTGTGTTCTCAAATTTCGATTATGATTATGGCATCCCTCTTCATAGTTCGAATTGTGAGAACATGACACATAAAATATTATGGCAAAAGATTGGTAAAGTATCATATCTTTATGTAAGACATTATGCATCGTGTCCCATACGCTTCGGGTATAGGATCGATTGTAAATGCTATAGTATTTTACCATTCTAAAATTTTCCAAATGTCTAGCGCATTAAGAGGGAAAAAGGAATAGAATTGGTTTTGACTGAAAGAATTTAACAACTATCAAAGGATGATCCAAAGTTCGCTGAGGATTGATCGCTTGTAAGTAGTTGAAAGTATGGTATTGGATGGACCATATCGACATTATTACGAATAGATAAGATTCTATTAAGAATGAGTTGTCATATGGAAAATGTGGAAATGTTTCCATATTGGGAGTTGGATATTGAGAGTCTATGCCTAGATTAGAAACTTTTATGCAAGAAGGATGTTCAAAGGAATGTACTCTGAATGTGAGACTTCACATCTATGGAATTGTCTTGTAACAATTTCTAAGAAAGCACTTTGTAATTTCATTAGCCAAGTCTTGGTGATTTTTGTGCTATGACTTTACGAAAGGATCGTTGCGTAAAATGTTAGAATCTAGCATATTATAGTAGTGGCAAGAACCTTGTGTTCCTACACTAATAATTAGGATTAAGGAATTGTGAAATGAGCATCATTGGAAAAGTTTTCAGGTGATCTATTTCACAAAGCATGGACCATAGGAAACAAAGTGTGCATGTTTAGAGCATGGGACAATTGTTGGTATGATTCAAGTAATGAGTTGATTATCCGAAACATTAAATGATAAATAATGAGTAATCAATATGGTGGATAAATAGAAGGGTTTTATTTACTCTCACAAGTTTGGGGCCATATAGGATTAAGTATTGTTGTCATGTTTCAATTTGCATGTTTTGACTTCCAGAATAACTAGGTTATTCAAACATCCACAGTTGGTCATACGTTGGGAGTAGGTATGAATAAAGACTGTCATGAATCTGTCTGTAGATTGTCTGAAGTGTTTAGACATGGCACAAGTTTGCTGCAGAGTTCGTGAATGCTTTGATAAGATTAAAGTATTGGATTAAACCCACGCTCACTTGGATCACTTCACGGTTTTATCACGAGTGATTAGTGAGACGATAATATTGTATATTCTTGAAACTGAGACGTGTGAGTTGTTATTTGTTGGTCAGTTACACATTGATAATAAGTAAACGCACCAGTAACTTGGTGTTATAAAACTTATTGTTGTGTGTGATTCGATCAGTAAATGCAAGCGAGCATTTGAGTCGAAGTTTATCCATTCCTTTTACCCAAAGTGGGATAAAAGCGATATATGTGGGCCTCTCGATGATTTAGTGATGACACCTAAGCGCTTGGCCAAGCCGGGACTAAGTTGATGTGTTCAATTGTAGTCTATTATCAGTCGTCATGAATCGGAAGTCGGGAAATAGTATAGAGAGAATGATTGAAATTCATGTCTTTTGTCTATACGATATCTTGAGAATGGAGGAATATATAATCCCTTATCTAGAGGACACGCTATCTGATAAGATCAGAGTTGACAGCGGCTTTTGAAAGCTACGATTGTTGATCAGGTTTTGAAGTCATACGGAAAATAGTTATTAGACTTATCCAAGTGGGAGACTGTTGGATTAGTGTCTAAGTCCATAACTGTTTTGGTATGTACTTGACCCGATTATGAGCATGGTCCTTTTGGGTTGCCTTCACTATAGCAATATGTAGGATGATTTAAGGAGAGAAAGGTTTAAATATGATTTATTAATATATTATGAGAATAATATATTAAAGGAGAAATCATATTGTTTAATTAATATTAGTCAAGAATTAATTGTTAATTAATTTTGTGGCTAAAAGAGATTAATTAAACTTAGGGGACTGAAGTTGTAATTATAAGATAATTATAATTGGGCTATGGATCACCAAATAATATATAGGTTGGACGAATTCTATGGGTAGCCCATTAGAAATCGTCCAAGGGATATGTTTAAGGAGTCCATGGGCTACTTAGGGCCTAAGCAGTCATATTAGGGTTTCCTAGTTGTAAACCCTAATAGCCTACATGTATAAAAGGGACCCTTAAGCCCCAAAAACGTGAACAAGTCTTCCATTAGGGTTTCCAGCCGTTTTTGGTGCCTCCTTTTCTTCTCCTCTTCATCCAAGTTGCATATGGTGTTTGTGACTCCATTAGAGGTACTACACTTGTGGTACTTGCTTTCAAGAGCTAAGGAAATTCAAGGAACTAGTTGTTATTGCTATATAACAACAAAAGGTATGTATTCTAGCTTTATATATGAATTTCGAAAATTATAGTAGCATGCCAGGTTTCTTTTTGTGTTCATAAAGCTGTATAACTAATAGTGAAAACATAGATCCAATACTAGGGTTGCATGCACACATAGGATTGTTTGTATTAAACCCAACATTATGTGTCTGCTTTATGTGTTTCAGCTTGATAAGAATTTCATGCTAGTAATGAGTAGACAGTAGTAGGATAGCCTGTGTAGGTTATTCCTGATAGTATGAGCTTAGCATTGTATGCTAGTACAGTTTCTTGTTATGAGAATAGTTTTGCCTGAGTATGTTTCCTTTATCCGAATGCTGCTTGCTTTGTGCTTTGTGGGACTCTGAGTGATGGGAGTGAGCCATTAGGTGAATACGTCACATCACATGTGATCAGGGTTGAATAATCCCAGAGTGCTGGATTTGGCCCTATTCCGCAGCTCTTGTCTGAGTCCAACCGTTGTAAGGACGAGACTTGTACTCGAAGGATTATCCAAGCCTCATTGCATGTGATGGTATTCAGGTGGTGGCTAATTGGAATTACAAGGAGGCCTTCAGCAGCTGAGGACTGTTTGGGTAGAGTCAGAGGTTCCCTAGGGCAAGCCTAGGATGAGAGTAGCAGAGATCAGTAGTAGAGAAAAGGGGACTTGGTGGAGTTGAGGTAACTATTGAGGAAAGTACGGATAGATGTGGAAGGTAGTATGGGCCCGTACTACTGAAAACAGAGGATCCGTACTCGATTCAAGAGGGGCCAAGGCAAAACCAAGGAACTAGTAGGGTGTGTGAGAGATCCCTCAGTAGTAGTGTGTAAATTGATCAGGAATTGTTATATTTTCAGCATGGTGACGTTGCGCGAGATATCAGTTGGCAGTTCAGGTACCGGGGAGGGATCTGGCTCAGGCTCTAGAGTCGGGCAACTTGATGATCAGATGAGGAATTTCATTTCCGCAGAGATCACGCGCAATATTGTTGATCAGACTCCAGTGATTTTCGGTTCAGTTAGAGAGGCCATTGTAGAGCTTATGGGCAGTCATCTTGAGGCCTTTAAGGCCGGGATAGTTTCAGGGCAGATTGGGGATCGTCTAGACCCCGATTCTTATGGAGTTTAGGGATCCATCGGGAAAGGAGATCCCATTTCTAGTTTTTACCATCAGGGGACAGGAGTGAGTGGGGCACCCTGTCTCCAAGAGAGACCTTTGCATGATTGGATAGTAGAGGAGGTTACGCGAGCCATTCGCGAGGATCTACCCAACATGGTTGTGAGGATCACTGATCGGTTGATTGCGAAGCTCCAGGATCAGACTGTTGTTGTTCAGTCGACGGGTGGTGTCGACAAGGTAACGCAGGAGCGAGAGACGGGCAGGGAATCGGAAAGTAAGAGGAAAACAGATGGGACACAGGTAGCCACAGGTTCGGGCAAGAGGCCCAAAGGGTCGGATTTGAGGATGAGGGACTATCAGAGTCGCAGTCGATGCGGGAAGTGCGGTAGGACGCACCTGGGTGCGTGCAGGCGTAGAAGTGGTGGCGATGCCGGATGTTTCAAGTGCGGCCAGATTGGCCATTTTAGCAGGGATTGTATTATTACCATCGCCCAGGGACTTGATTCGATATGTTTCCATTGCAGTCAGAGGGGCCACAAGAAGGCCCACTGTCCGAGTTTGTATACAGCAGGGCAGGTGCCAGCTCCTGCCCTTGGGACTTCAAGTACCGCCAGTGGTTGCCGAGGCCGGGCAAGGGCGCCCACGGCTCGGAGCCGAGTTTTTCCGGTTGATTTCAGCAAGGATTCGAGCAACGCTGAGTGATGGGGGTATGTATCTTTTACCTCCTTGTAAATTATTATGATATTATTGTTATGTTGCTGCATTGATGTCAATAAGCATATGAGTTGGGTATTATATTACCTGCTTGTGACGGAGTTTTATGCCATCTGCATACCATGGGATTAGAATGGTGAATTGGAGGTCGTTCCCTCTAGATCAGGTTACTTCAGATGCGGTGTCTGTAACATGTATGTGTAAGATTCAGTAGTGCCATACTACTTGTGGAAGGCGTTAGTCGGGTAATGATCAGTTATATCCTCGGTAGTGATAATCCAGAGTTTTCAGTGGAGTAGCTAGCAGTCAGTAAGGAAGTGGGTTGGGAATGTGCACCCCAAACGCAGGTTCTCAGAATGCAGTCCCTTAAGCAATTATGGTTAAGGATTGAAGGTTGCTCAGTCAGATGGCAAGAAGGGTGCGGATCTAGTAAGAGTTAGTAGGAGCGCTGGCAAGGGTAAACGTCGGTGGACAGCATATCACCCTTTTAATGGAAGGAAGTTTGGAAATCCATTCGACCAGTGAGCAGTAAGGAACTAGCCGAATCTAAGTGGGGGAGAACCCTCCGAGTATACAAGGATAAGAGCCACGTAGACCCAGAATGAGTGCGCGGCCTCTGAGAAGAAATGATAGTAGCACAGTGATTGATGGATTGAGAAGTTCAGAATTGGGAGTTCAAGGACCTTCCCAGCAGTTAGTTCATGTAATCGAGATGGTGAGAAGCTGGTTGGGAATCCAGGATTGGAGGACCACCTGTAGGACTCAAGTGAGTCGGAATGAGGTGTTGGATAAGGTGTCTAAGTCCATAACTATTTCGGGCTTGTACTTGACCCGACCCGGCATGGTCCATTTGGGTTGCATGGCACCATGCAATTGGTTAGACTAAATGAGAGAAATAACACTTGGAGATTATTAATATATTATAAGTTCTAATATATTAATAATATTATTTGATTAGTTTGATGAAGAATTAATTTGGAATTAATTAAGTGATCAAAGGTTAACTAATTAAATATATGGGTTCATCCATATCTTGTATAGTGGGCTAAGAGGCTCCATGGATTATCAAGTTGGGTTCTACCCATAGGATGCTCCATGGATGCTCCATGGGAGTTACAAACCCATGGGTCATGAAAATGAAGAGTCATGACACATTAGGGTTTACATGGTGTAACCCTAGATGTGTCAACACTATATAAGGATCCCATTCTCCACCAAAATCGGCACTAATAAGAAACAAGAGGGCTTGGCCGATTTTGAGAAGTGTGTGTTATCTCAAGAGTCTTTCCAAGAGCATTTGGTGTTGTGTGAAGCATTTGAGGCATCACACTTGGGGTGCTAGGCTCACAAGGTTTCAAAGAACACAAGCAACAACAAGGTAAGTTATTCTATCTATGATTCAAGTTAAAATTGTTCCCCATGTATGCTAGATAGGAATATAACCTTGGAATTCAACTTTGCATGATAATTAGACAAACATAGATCCAAGGTTATTAGGGTTGCATGTACACTTAGGAAGTGTTAGAATGCTCAAAACCCATCAGTGGTATCAGAGCCTAGGCTTGTTTGTTTGTTATTTGTGCTTAAAAGTTGAAGAAAGTCGAAAATCTTGCTGTCTGACTGATGGACTCGGCGAGTCCATGGGGAGGACTCGACGAGTTCATGTGTATCTTCAACCTACTCGGCGAGTAGGTTTATGCACTCGGCGAGTAGGGTCGACAGAGTGCAGAATTTCGACTTGTGTTGCTGGAAATGGATTAGAATCATTACCCTAAAATGTTTTGGTACTTGAAAACTTATTTTAGAAGGTGTAATGTCTTTTCTAACTCATTTACAACAACAAATTATCAAAATTACAAAGATTTAATGTGATTTTGATTCTTGAAAGTGTTCATATTCATGTTCTTGTTCTTATGATGTTTAGATGATCATAGGAATTATTTGTAACCTATGTGGTAGATTAATTCATGATCATAATGTGTTTTAATGGAGTCCATAACTTGTCCTCAAGTTATGGAAAACCAAAAGTCCCTTGGATTAAAAAACCATTAAAAGAACACAAGAGTTAGAAAAATGAAAAGTCCTCATTTTATTACTCTATTAAACTCATAAGTTACAAGAAATGAAAAGTTTTGAAAGTTTACAAAACTTGCCCTCAAGTTTTGGAACAAGTAAAGTTAAGTTAAAACTTTAGTTCCAACCCCTAGAATTTTAAAAGTTAAAATTCAACCCTTATACTTATATTATTATGATTTAATAATTATATATATATATATATATATATATATATATATATATATATATATATATATATATATATATATATATATATATGTATAAGAACAAAGTCGTCTTACCGCTAGTACGCCTCATTCACGAAGTCGGTCTATAAGGTGGGTATAAGGTTGTTGCCTATAAAATGGTGACTTAATGGGTGTCCACTCTCACCCACCGCTTGCTTGATCGGTGGAGGGTCGTTAGCCGAACGGGTAAGACAAGGACTTATTAATTCTCATTCAAAGTATGATGAATATTATAAAGTAACTAAATGTTTTATTAAATTCCCAATCTTAGTTACTTTAGGAAAAATGTGAATAAGGTGCTATTCCATGAAATTACACTTTACACTTTGATTAAGTCGTTGGTGGAGCGTGTGTGGTTAACCGGCACACTAACTTGGACTTAACAAGGTAGGTAAAGGGTGACTTAGGGTTTATTATAGTATCGATGGAGCGTGTGTGGTTAACCGGCACATCGATTGAGTGATAAACTTTAAGGGTACCAAGTGATTTGCATGGTTACTTCACACCTCGTTTTGTGATCCTCGGTATCCCAGTCACAAAACTTGGAGGGCACACTCGAGATTGAAACATGCCTTTGAAAAGTTCATTGAATCTCAAAGAATCTAGGAATTTCTAAGAACCATTCAAAAACCTAATACTAAAATATTGCGGTTTTCGTGGTGGAAATTGGTGAATCGTCATTCACCTACCTTTCAAATATGATATAGCTTAGATTACGGCATACCTCTTCTAAGTTATATTATATTGTGATTGGATCCTAGCCTTAATATTACATTTGGGTGTTTTATTAAGGACTCTCTTATATCTAAACTAATCTTGTCCTCTCTCCTTCAGATGTCTTTCAACAATGCTTCTGGCTCTAATCCTAATGGCTCCTTTTCCCTTATGAACTTGTGTGGGAAAGTCACCTTTGATGGATCCAACTACAATGAGTGGATCAGAAACATCAGGATGATTACCCGCTACGAGGACAAAGAATATGTCCTTGACAAGGAGCTTAAGGAGATTAATGAGTCCACTGCAACTCCTCAGGAGATCGCTGAATTTCGGGCACATGAAAGGGATGCTACGAAAGTGGCTTGCATCATGACGGCCACGATGACAGCGGAACTCCAAAAGTCTTATGAGGATTTCTACCCTTATGACATGCACCAAGATTTGATGGAAAGATACCATCAAAGTGCAAGACAAGAGAGGTATGAAATCATCTGCTCCATGATAACAACCATGATGAAGGACGGGGAATCCGTCACGAGCCACATGCAGAAAATGCAAAGGTATGTGGATCGTTTGCTGAAGCTTAATGTGAACTTCCCGGAGGATCTTGCAATAGATATTATTTTGCATTCCTTACCATCGTGCTATGATCAATTCCGCATGACATATCACATGAACAAGGAAGAAGTCACCCTCAGCAAACTTCAGGGACTTCTCAAGACCGCAGAAACAGGTCTTAAGGGGAAGTCGGTTGCTATCACTCCTACTCAAAACTCTACTCCGGTTTTGGCAATCGGGAAAAGTCGAGGGAGGAAGAGAAAGAGCTCTTCTAAGGGTACCAAGGTTCGGACCCTTGATGGCTCTTCTTCAAATGGAACCAAGAAAGGTTTCGTTACTCCTTCTTCTGACCCAAAAGAGGCTGAATGCTTCTATTGCCATGAAAAAGCTCATTGGAAGCGGAACTGCCCAAAATACCAACAAGATGTGAAGGATGGGAAAGTTAAACCCAACCATGCAGGTATTTACACTATCATTTCTAATAACTCACCCCATTCTAATTCTTGGGTCCTTGATACCGGGTGTGGTATTCACATTTGTTGTGACTTGCAGGGACTAAGAAGAAGTGAGGATGTGGAGCAAGGAAGGATAAACTTGATCATGGGGAATAGGAAAGTTATACCTGTTACCAAGATTGGAGTTTATACTTTATCGCTAAGTAGTGGGTTTAGTTTAGATTTGAATAAGTGTTGTTATTCGCCAGGAATGGCAAGAAATATTATTTCCTTTCATGCTTTGTACAAACAAGGGTTTACCTTTTCATTTAATAATGAAGTTGGTTCTATAGATGTGTTCTATAATAATGTCTTTTATTTTAAAGCATTACCTTGTGATGGTGTGTATGAAGCTGTATCTGTTGTAGATAACTTGGGAAATAATGTTTTGTGTATTGATTCTACTAATAATAACTTGGATAAAGCATCTTTATGGCATTGTCGTCTTGGACATATAAGCAAGAAACGCATAGGCCAACTCCAAAAGGATGGAGTCTTGGAGTCGTTTGACCTAAAGTCAGATGATAGTTGCGAATCATGCTTACTTGGAAAAATGACAAAGTCACCCTTCACAGGTTCATGTGAGAGGGGTGAAGGTTTGTTGGACCTTATACACACGGATGTGTGTGGACCATTCAAACATGCCACAAGGGATGCTAATCGTTATTATTTGACTTTTACTGATGATTATAGTAGATATGGATATGTCTACTTGATCAAGCATAAGTCAGAGACTTTCGAGAGGTTTAAGGAATTTAAACAGGAAGTCGATAATCAATTGGGCAGGAACATTAAGATGCTTCGATCCGATCGTGGTGGTGAGTATCTTAGTTCAGAGTTCCTCGACTATCTAAGGGAATGTGGGATAGTCTCACAATTGACACCTCCCAGGACACCACAGTTGAATGGTGTGGCTGAGAGGCGTAATCGAACCCTGTTGGATATGGTTCGTTCCATGATGAGTCGAGCTACGCTACCAATCTCATTCTGGGGGTATGCCTTAGAGACTGCCGCCCATATTCTTAATCTAGTCCCTACAAAGAAAGTTGCCAAAACTCCTCACGAGATGTGGACTGGTAAAGTACCTAAACTAGACCACATCAAGATTTGGGGTTGCGAGGCTTTCGTGAGACGCGAGACTCATGATAAGCTCGAACCCCGAAGCGAGAGGTGTATTTTCATCGGCTACCCACAGCATTCCTTTGGTTACCTCTTCTACAGACCTAGTGACAATGTGGTCTTTGTAGCAAGAAGAGGAGTCTTTCGAGAAAGAGAGTTTATAAGCCAAGGAGACAGTGGGAGGCAAATTGATCTTGAAGAAATTCAAGAATCAAGCGGTGAAGGAACTTCAAACCCTAGCCCTCAACTTGAGGAGGAAACTCCTGTTGAGCAAATTGACAAATCTGTACCTCTGAGACGTTCCACGAGAGTTAGGAGTGCACCTGAGCATTACTATGGATTCCATATTACTGCAGAAGGTGAGACACTTATTAGTGATGAGACACTAGTAAGTCAAGATGACCCTAACAGCTACGAGGAAGCCATGGCAGGCCCCGAGTCTGCTAAATGGAAAGAGGCTATGGATAGCGAGATACAATCCATGTATGACAATCAAGTTTGGAACTTGGTTGAGAATGTACCAGGTCGTAAGACAGTAGGGTGCAAATGGGTCTTCAAGAAGAAGACCGACATGGATGGTAAAGTACACACTTATAAGGCTAGACTGGTTGCAAAGGGCTTCTCTCAAATTCCTGGAGTGGACTATGATGAGACCTTTTCTCCAGTAGCCAAGATTAAGTCTATTCGGGTTCTGTTAGCCATAGCTGCGTTTCATGATTATGAAATATGGCAGATGGATGTCAAAACCGCTTTCCTTAATGGGAAGCTGGCTGAAGATGTTTACATGAGTCAGCCAGAGGGTTTTGTCAGCAACGAGTACCCTAATAGAGTGTGTAAGCTTGAGAAATCCATTTATGGATTGAAGCAAGCACCTCGCAGATGGAATCTTTGCTTTGATGAAAAGGTCAAGGAATTTGGCTTTTCTAGGAGTGAAGATGAATCTTGTGTGTATGTCAAGGCTAGTGGTAGTATAGTTAGCTTCTTGGTATTGTATGTGGATGACATACTACTCATAGGAAACGACATTCCAACCCTGCAGGAAGTTAAGTCCTGGCTTGGGAAGTGTTTCGCTATGAAGGACCTTGGTGAAGCTGCCTATATTCTAGGGATAAGAATCTTGAGAGATCGGAGTAAAAGGCTAATTGGACTTAGTCAGAGTACCTACTTGGATAAAGTGCTGAAGCGATTCAGCATGCAGGATTCCAAGAAAGGAGAGTTACCCATCCAGAGTAACACCAGATTGAGTAAGACACAAAGCCCTAGCACTGAGGCTGAGATAGCAGAAATGAGTCGAACACCTTACGCTTCGGCTGTAGGATCGATCATGTATGCTATGACGTGTACTCGACCCGATGTAGCTTTTGCCTTGAGCATGGTTAGCAGGTATCAGGCGAACCCTGGCAAGGCACACTGGACTGCGGTAAAGAATATCCTCAAGTACCTATGGAGGACTAAGGACTGGGTCCTTACCCTTGGTGGAAATGATGACTTGAGAGTTATAGGGTATAGTGATGCTAGCTTTCAGACTGATAGGGATAATTTCCGCTCTCAGTCGGGCTGGGTCTTTACCCTAAATGGAGGAGCAATTTCTTGGAAGAGTTCCAAGCAAGAGACAGTGGCAGATTCTACTTGTGAATCAGAGTATATTGCAGCTAGTGAAGCAGCAAAGGAGGCGATATGGCTGAAGAACTTCATTGGAGACCTTGGAGTTGTACCAGCTATTAAAGAGCCAATGGAAATTTTCTGTGATAGTGAAAGTGCTGTTGCCTTAGCCAAGGAACCAAGGGATCATGGGAGATCCAGACACATCGACAGAAAATACCATTTCCTTAGACATCGGATCGAAGAAGGACTCCTCGTGGCAAAGAGGGTATCATCGGATGAGAACCCAGCAGATCCCCTCACGAAGGGACTGAGTAGGGTTAAGCATCTCCAGCATGCTCGGAGCATAGGGCTGAAGGATGATATAAGTTTTAGTAGTTAGATAACCCAGAAATTTGTAAAGTGTAATTGACATTTGATGATGAATAAAAGGTGTTTTATTTATAAGTAAAGTGTTGCTATCTCTTGTCAATCGTTTACTATATTTCTTTTGCATGTTTTGACTTCCAGAATAATTTTGTTTGGTGTAACATATTATTCAAACCTCCACAGTCGGTCATATGTCGGAAGTAGGTATGAATCAAGACTGTCATGATGGGTTGTAGAGGTCTAAGGTGTTGGACAAGGCTACAACAATCATGAGTGCTCATAAGTTCTGAGCATTGGACTCAACCCACGCTCACTGGAATCACTTCATGGAATTCTATCTCGAGTGATCGTGAGACGGTAATATCATATAAGTCTTCAAACCTAGAGATATGATTTGTTACTTACAAGTTGGTTATGCATTGACTGTACGAAACCGCATTGGTAACTCGATGTTATAAAACGTACTTTTGTGTGTAATTCAATGAGTGGTAGAACAAACATATGAGTCGAAGTTTATCTGTTCCTTCTTGGATTAGAAGCTGATATCTGGGCCCCTCGATGATTTTGTTTTGACCCATGTACCGGGCCCGGTCAGAACTAAGTTGATGTGTTCAATTAAGTTCTATGTCAAACAAATCGGAAATCGGGAAACAACTGCTGGACAATAAGTAAGACATTGTTCCATGTATTTGTCCGGCTGATATCTAGAACGGAGGATTATATGATCACTTATCTTAAATGGCGTACTATCATCTTCTCAGTTCCGAGAAACCTTGAAAGAGCTACGATTGCCGATCGGTTCCTGAAGTACTAGAGATATAGTTATTAGACTTATCCAAGTGGGAGACTGCTGGATAAGGTGTCTAAGTCCATAACTATTTCGGGCTTGTACTTGACCCGACCCGGCATGGTCCATTTGGGTTGCATGGCACCATGCAATTGGTTAGACTAAATGAGAGAAATAACACTTGGAGATTATTAATATATTATAAGTTCTAATATATTAATAATATTATTTGATTAGTTTGATGAAGAATTAATTTGGAATTAATTAAGTGATCAAAGGTTAACTAATTAAATATATGGGTTCATCCATATCTTGTATAGTGGGCTAAGAGGCTCCATGGATTATCAAGTTGGGTTCTACCCATAGGATGCTCCATGGATGCTCCATGGGAGTTACAAACCCATGGGTCATGAAAATGAAGAGTCATGACACATTAGGGTTTACATGGTGTAACCCTAGATGTGTCAACACTATATAAGGATCCCATTCTCCACCAAAATCGGCACTAATAAGAAACAAGAGGGCTTGGCCGATTTTGAGAAGTGTGTGTTATCTCAAGAGTCTTTCCAAGAGCATTTGGTGTTGTGTGAAGCATTTGAGGCATCACACTTGGGGTGCTAGGCTCACAAGGTTTCAAAGAACACAAGCAACAACAAGGTAAGTTATTCTATCTATGATTCAAGTTAAAATTGTTCCCCATGTATGCTAGATAGGAATATAACCTTGGAATTCAACTTTGCATGATAATTAGACAAACATAGATCCAAGGTTATTAGGGTTGCATGTACACTTAGGAAGTGTTAGAATGCTCAAAACCCATCATGAGGATCCTGAGATCGGTTAGCAAGAGATGTTTTCGTATTAGTAGCCAGTGACAGAGTCAGCATTCAGGATTGTGTAGATTCAGGAGTTGGGAGTTTGGAAACTTCCCAACAATAGCTTCTTGTATCCGGATTAGTAGACGGTTGGTTTAAGAACCAAGCCGAAGAGTCCCTCGACGAAGCGCTAAGTATATCAAGGATATAAGATGTCGAGGATGATGCAGTATTCAGAGACTGAGGGTTGGTTTTGAGAAATCAGGATGAAGAATCACTAGCAGGACTAGGGATAGTCAGGATGTCCTCAAATAATAGTAGTAGTGGTGTTGTAAGTCTGCGGGGGTAGCCGTAGCATTCACTAGCAGTCAGATAGTAGTAGTGGTGTTGTAAGTCTGCGGGGGTAGCCGTAGCATTCACTAGCAGTCAGATAGTAGTAGAGTGTTGTAAGTCTGCGGGGGGTAGCCGTAGCATTCACTAGCAGTCAGATAGTAGTAGTAGTGTTGTAAGTCTGCAGGGGTAGCCGTAGCATTCACTAGCAGTCAGATAGTAGTAGAGTGTTGTAAGTCTGCGGGGGTAGCCGTAGCATTCACTAGCAGTTAGATAGTAGTAGAGTGTTGTAAGTCCGCGAGCGTAGCCGTGGCCTTTATCAGATTGGTAGGCAGCATGAGCGCGTTGTTGGACGCGGGAAAGCAGTAGTACCCACCAGTTCGAGTGCAGTAGTGAGGATATAGGAATCCACAGGTTAGATTATGGATTTCCAAAATGGTTAAGTTATGGTTAAGTCGGCGATTTGTCAGTAGATCATCACCGCAGTTATGAGATCAGAGTAGCAGTGGACCGTTGGGGTTCGGGTATGTTAAGGGCTACCGTTAGTCTGGGAGCCATCATATTGTTAGTCGTGGAATTGATGATGTCAGGATGTGACGTAAGGATCTGATCGGTGGATCGGGAGGTTGTAAGAGCCACAGTGACAGGATAACTAGTGGAAACTAGCTCCAGAGAAAGATTTCGTTCAGAAGTCGTGGGAGCGACTAAGTAAGGAGTCCTTTGACTCCACAATTGAGTTGGAACTCAATGTATCAGGTAGTTCAGTGTTTCGGGCAGTTCAATGTTTCAGTCAGTTCAATGTTTCAGTCAGCTCAGTGTTTCAGGCAGTTTAGAGTTTCAGGCATGTTCAGTATTGCAGGCAGTTCAGTGCTTGGATAATTTCAGAGTTTTAGACAGTATTAGTATTTGTGTTGGAATGCAAGTGCTGATGGTATAAGTTGGTTGGGTTGGAATCGACAAATCCCTCTCAACAGGATCAGTTGAGCCCTTCTGCCAAGTATAAGTGATATGTAAGGAAAGCTAGGCAGGTAGCTTTTCTTCAGGATGAAAGGCTCGAGTTAGTAGGAGTTGAGTAATCAGGTGAGAGATAAGCAGGCTGGTTCCAGCAGCATCGATTCAGTATGGATGGCAGAATGGATAGAACAGTTATAGATAGTCGAAGTATCTTCCGGAGTCGCTGGGAGCGACTAGGAGATTGCGACGGAGTATAGTGACCGGTGGGAGTCCGGTAACTCAGATATTGGCAGAATAGTTGGACCAGGGTAGTCTCTGTGCATCCAGTAGGCGGATGAGGGGTAACAGAAATTCCAGTCAGAGGAAGTAACGTTAAGAAAATTTTGGAGAAAAGAAGGATTCAGTATGTACCAACAGTAGTGACCAGCACTGTAAGTGGCTGGAGTGATGGGCAAGAGGGTGTTAGTTTTCCCAGACAGAGAGTTGGAGGCAGTTCGCAGGACAGTTGGCCATAGCAAACTTCGAGGATGAAGTTTAGTTTAAGTGGGGGAGAGTTGTAACACCCAAAGTTTTGAAGACCAAGAAAGGAAAGAAAACCCTAAGTTTAGGGGTCGACTCGGCGAGTCCGAGCGGGATCCGGGTCGGGGAGTAAGTGACCGACTCGGCGAGTCGGCCAAGGAGACTCGGCGAGTCTGGTCTGTGCGAGGAAAACCCTAATTCTATGAGTTGTATCCTATTTAAAGGGAGTTATGTCCCTCCCTCAGCCTCCATATGTAAACCCTAGATTTCGTGGGAGCCTCCATCATTTGAGAGAAATAGCTTTGGAGGAAGGAAATCTTGGAAGGAAATTGAAGATCAAGAAGGTTGCTTCAAAGGAAAGGTGTAGATCCGAGATCTACTTCAGTTTGTGCTCTTCTTGGAGGTATTAAGCTGCCATTTTTTTCCCTTCTTTGCATCTATATCTATTTTGTTGTGAGATTTGGGGATTTTATGCCATGCTTAAGAACTATTTCGAGTTAGAAGCCTAGATCTGAAGTTGCTACTTCAAATCTGAGTGTATCTTGGCTTAGAAAGTCATAAAGCATCTGTTATTGGGTTGATAGTGAAGCCTCTTTGTCTTAAACCCTAGTTTGAATTGTTTTAAGCCTAGATCTCTTGATCTACACGTAAAGTTGGCCACTTTACGTGGGGGATAAGCCTTAGAAGTATGGATCCATGAGTTGGAAGCCCTGTTTGGCTCGAAAAGCCACTTCATGGATTAAGGACTGAATAGACTCGGCGAGTCCTTTGAGTGGACTCGGCGAGTAGTATGAATATGGAAATGAACTCGACGAGTTGGATGAACAACTCGGCGAGTCTGTTGAAGATTGCCTTGGACTCGGCGAGTCTGTTCATGGACTCGGCGAGTCAAGTCGCGAAACCCCAAACCCTTCGAGTCAAGGCTCAGATTAGTGAGTTGTGTGGAGACTCAGCGAGTTGGACAGGTCAGGACTCGGGAATAGTTGACTCGACGAGTCGAGTCGCGAATAGAAAGACCCTGAGCATATGAACTCGGCGAGTCATTAGGTGGACTCGGCGAGTAGGGTTGGCCTGGAAGGTTGACTTTGACCAGAGTTGACTTAGCTGACCTTTGGAGGTCAGTTGGACTAAGTGTTATATTGATATTGGTAGCTCGAGGAGCTAGTGGAGCAGCAATTCGGAGTCAGAGGTCAGGTAGCAGTCAAAGGGTTTAGCAGCAGCAGTTCAGCAGTATCAGGTGAGTTTCCTTCCAGTAGGAACGGGTCTAAGGCCACAATGCCGGCCCGTTCAGTTAGTAGTAGTTTCCGGACTTCGGTCCGATGCAGTAGTTAGTATGTTTGATGCCTTCGTGGCTCAGACAGGATTTATGTGTTATGTGTTATGTGTTCTGGGCAACAGCCCGATGCAGTATGTAGTATATGTGTTTATGCTAGTTGATATGTTATGCTATGCTATGATCAGTCAGTTTCGGATTTCGGTCCGATGCAGGGGGACCTTGTCCCAGTCAGTTCCGGACTTCGGTCCGATGCAGTCAGTTCCGGACTTCGGTTCGATGCAGCCAGTTCCGGACTTCGGTCCGATGCAGCTAGTTCCGGTCTTCGGTCCGGTGCAGTGGGCAAGGCCCAGTATGTGCTTTATATGTTATTGCATGGTATGTGGTATATTGGGGGAGCTCACTAAGCTTCGTGCTTACGGTGTTCAGTTTTGGTTTCAGGTACTCAGTTTTCAAAATAGGAGCTCGGGAAGATTGCAGTGCACACACCATAGTCAGTTAGCCTGGGAATGTGTGACTCTGATAATGATATTATGTTTTGAATTAATACTCGAGAATTTATGTGATGACTTATGATACAGTTTTTATAAATATGGTTTTATTAATGTTTTAAAAAGAAATTTTTAGTCATGATTTTTGGGTCGTTACAGCAAGGGAAACAAATGATCGAGTAGCACCCGAGTCGAACAACACCTGAACTGGGATACCGTTCACATGGAACGATCCTAACACATATATAAATATACCGAGAACATATCAATATCATAACATCATATAAATAAATGAGAGGGAAAGAATCATACCCGTCACCACATCGGGTGCTGCGCGTGCCTCGTCGGCGGTCAGTTGAAATGCCCGGCTCCTCACCACTGGAGCCTCTGCCTTGCCCTGCTGGCCATCTGTGATCCGCAGGGTCACTGGAGCTGGCGCCTTCACCAGTGCTGTAACTGCCAACTGGGGGCAATTGGCCTTCTTGTGGCCACTGTCTCCGTTGTCTGCCTCATGTCCAAAAACTCCCTGACCAGCTGCTGAAGCTCGACAACCGGCGCAAACTCTACCCTGAATCTGGTCACAAAATCTGACCAGGTCATATCCTCAATCGCTGGGGCTCCCAACGAGTCACCCACTGACTCCCACCAGTCTCGAGCTCGGTCTCGCAAACACCCTGCTGCATACCTCACCTTCGACCTCTTGGGGCAGAAGCTAGTTAACTGTGCAGACTCGATGTCTACAATCCATCGTCTGGCGGCTATGGGGTTTTATACCCCGTGGAAATCTGGCGCACCACTGCCCCTGAATTCCTTAAAGGACAGTGTGCAAGATCCCGACTGGCCAGATGACATGTCGCTCCTGAATGCCCGGAGGCGATCTTCCATCAACTCGATGATCCCTTCCTTGATCGACCCGAAGATAATAGGAGTCGACTCAAGGATACCTCTGGTGATCTCTTACGCGATGAACTCACGTAGTCCCTCATCTACTAGCTCGGAACCTGATTCCGAACCTGACCCCTCTCCTGAACCGCCATCTATCGGCCTCGATCGTAGTACCACCATTCTGCAACACATTAATAACAATCGTTAGTGATACTGATACTTCTTGAGGGATCACAACTAATTCAAGTTCCCTGGTCTTATCTTGGCCTCCCTTGGTTCGGGTACGGATCCTCTGCTTTCAGTAGTACGGGCCCATACTACCTTCCACATCTATCCGTACCTTCTTCAAGGACTGCTTCGACTCCACCAGATCCCTTCCACTACTGCTGATCACCGTTATACTCATCCTAGGCTTGCCCTAGGGAAATCTCAGGCTCTACCCTACCAGGTCCTCAGCTGCTGAAGGCCTCTTAGTAATGCCAATTAACCATTACCTGAATACCATCACATGTGGTGAGGCTCGGATGATCCTTCGAGTAACAGACTCGTCCCTACAACGGTTAGACTCAAACGAGAGCTGCGCAATAGGGCCAAATCCAGCACTCTGAGATTATTCAACCCTGATCACATGTGACGTGACATATTCACCTAATGGCTAACTCCTACCACTCAGAGTCCCACAAAACACAAAGCAAGCATCATTCAAACTAAGGGAACAATCTCAAGCAAATCCGCTCTCATAGAGAGAGACTGGTCTAGCATACAAAGCTAAACTCATACTATCAGGCATAACCTAACAGGCTATCCTACTGTTGTCTACTCAATTCTAGCATGCAATTTTCATACACTGAAGCACATAAAGCAGGCACATAAAGCATCACTCCTAGATCCTTTGTCCTATTCTAGCATGTTGTTCTACTAAAACTGATAAACACAACATAAGCTTGTATGGGTACTTTGGGGAATACTTACCTGAGCTCGGTCGGTCGCGCACATCACACACTTCGTTCCTTATTAAAACACCTTACTTAACCTTTTAGAAAACATTTTCTTTTTCAAAATCTTTTAATCCCTCGATTTGAGTTCAGACACCCCCGAAGGTGTGTCCGAATCCCTCAAACCAGGGCTCTGATACCAACTTGTAACGTCCCAAAAATACCGGCTAAAAATTTCATTTTTAAATTAGGCTAATACGTAAAAACATCATTACAAAACATTCATAATAATACTCCATGTTTGAAAATCGGTAAGAACATAGTAATATTTCAGAGTACATCCCAGAAAATCCATAGTGCGGAAAAATAACAGTGTGTGTGATATGCCGCTACCGCGCCGGCTCCTTTCCCTTAGCTGAAGAGGTACCTGAAACCCAAACTGAAAACTGTAAGCACGAAGCTTAGTGAGTTCCCCCCACTGTACCACATACCATATAATCACATAACATACATAAATTGCTAGGCATATCTGGGTGCCCAACCTACCCCTTTGGTCCTCTCGACCGGGCACTGCCTAGCATATCTGGGTGCTGGCCTCCCCTTCGGTCCTCTCGACCGGATACTGCCTAGCATATCTGGGTGCTGGCCTCCCCTTCGGTCCTCTCGACCGGATACTGCCTAGCATATCTGGGTGCTGGCCTCCCCTTCGGTCCTCTCGACCGGATACTGCCTAGCATATCTGGGTGTTGGCCTCCCCTTCGGTCCTCTCGACCAGATACTGGGGAACTATTTCTCCCCTCTACTACTACCACATAACATGTATCACAATATCAGAATCTATCTAACATGGCTGGGTATGACTACCCCTTCGGCCCTACCGACCGGATATCTTGGGGACTATCTCTCCCTACTGTCACTAGCACATAAACACAACACAGGTAGTAGTAATCCCTTAGATGAATATCACATAGACAATCATCTACATACAACTCCTACTGGTGGGCCGACATTGTGGCTGTAGACCCACCGCTACTGGAAAGTAACTCACCTCGAAGAGCTGCTGATCTGTGCGGGAATTGACTGTCTGCTGCTGCTGCTGCTCCGTAATTCCTCCGGCTATAATTCCCACAAAACACTCAATCAATCATTGTTAACTGTCCCTTGGGTAAAATGACCATTTTACCCCTAACTAAGTTATAAGCCAAGGTCAGAGTCAATTTTCAGTTGACCCGACTCGCCGAGTTGGCTCTCCAACTCGCCGAGTCTCTATCCAATCGATTGTCCTGTATCCCGACTCAGCTCGTCGAGTTAGGCGTTGACTCGACGAGTTCTCCTTCTAAACTGATGTCCAAGTCCTTCATCCTACTCGCTGAGTTGTATGAACAACTCGCCGAGTTCATCTTCATCCGATGAACACTTTATGCTGCGACTCGCCGAGTTGTATGAACAACTCGTCGAGTCCGTTCTTAATCTAAGAAGATTGTCTTGAACTCACCGAGTCATGGCATTGACTCGCCGAGTTCCTTCATGGATGAGTTTGGCTTCCAACTCACCGAGTCCACCCCGGACTCACTACACTACTCGCCATAACAACAAGAGGGAAAACTCGGGGACTCGCATCTCGACTCGCCGAGTCCGATGAACGACTCGCCGAGTCGTTACCATGCAATTACTATATGGTCGATTCTGCTTGAATCCAGCTCATGCCATACATAAATCCGTTGTCACACCGTAAATTTCAAGACAATTTTTCGCATTTTATAAAAAAACATAATTCATTTAATATTCGTAAAAATACCAATGTTTGAAATTCAATCCATGCCTATAACAATCCCAAGATCTCATAACATAAAATCCCGTGTGTGTGTACTGATCAAGTCGGCGCCTTCCCACGGTCGTCACTGGTACCTGAAACAAATAACACCAAACACTGTAATCACAAAGCTAAGTGAGTTCCCCAAAATACCACATATAACACATATTAGCCACTCGAGGCTATAACTCTGTGGGTCCGTGCACCCAAGCTCTATGAACCCTTAGGCTCTAACTCTGTAAACATGCACAGCATAAATCACATAGAATAATGCAGTGCAACACATAACACATATATAGCATACAAACACTGTATCACATAACTCTAGTTACCTACTCAAGGTAAAGTGTAGTGAGAAGACTCACCTCGCGTATCTCGATAACTCGCAGATCCCTGAAATCACTCGTGCTCGATCCCCCGAGCTATAATCCTAGCTCCTATAATACAATATATCTCTAATTAACACTTTTACAACTAAGGTTGACTAACCTTATCAAGTCAACACTGGTTAACTCTGGTCAGTGGTCAACGGTCAACTTTGACCGGACTCGGCGAGTGCACCAAAGCGACTCGGCGAGTCTATACGTGTTTACTGACTCCCTCGGATCCTCTCATGACACGTCGAGTACTTCCCTAACTCAACGAGTTCCACCTGGCATGAATCGCGGGGCAACCACGACTCAACTCGCCGAGTCTCAAGAACAACTCGGTGAGTTCCGGCTTGACTCAGCCCCTTATTGACTTTCCCTGACTCACTGGGTCATCCCCCCAACCCGACGAGTCTACTCGCTAAACACTTTACGTGAAACCCCAACCCTATTCGCCGAGTCCCAAGAACAACTCAGTGAGTTCATGCCATGCACAAACTCTATTGACCTTATGAGGTCAGATCTGCTTTCCCAAACCATAGATCTGGCCTTCCCAAGCATGAATGTCACGTAAAGTTCGAAACTTGATGCTTGTATAACCCCCACAAGGCATCAAAAGGAGATTTGGTCCCAAAAATGACCACCTAGGTCCAATAACTCCATAATAACCCAAAAAGCTCCAAGGGTTAAGGTCTACGGACCTCTTTGAGTCCAGATCCAAGGCACAAACTCGAAGAGGGACCATTTGCTTCACATAATCACTCTCCAAAGGGGTTAGAAAACCCTAACTCTAAAGATCAACCCTAAAACTGAAGGAGGTTCGAACTATTACCTCAAAATGAAGCCTATAGACTCTGGATCTGCTGGAATTTCACCTCCTCCTTGCTCTTGCCACCTTCTTCTTGCTAAACAAGGAATACAAAGGCCCAAAAGTGACTTCCTCTCTCCCAAAACGAATTAGCTCTCATAGGGTTCTCTCAAGGGACTGGTAGCCGCAATGGGAGGCTATAAGTGCCCTTAAATAGGCTCCAAACCCGGGGAATTAAAGTTTCATAAAACAGTGTGGACTCGCCGAGTCCAAGCGCGAACCCGTGCCCATAGCCGCGATCATACTCGGCGAGTTTGGGCACCAACTCGCCGAGTCTCCTCACAAATCACCAAAAATATAAGAATGAAAAATACCTGGGAATCCGGGCTGTTACAATTCTCCCCCACTAGAACTAGACTTCGCCCTCGAAGTCTCGCTCTGCAAATAACTCCGGATGCTGCTCGTGCATCTCACGCTCCGGCTCCCAAGTCATCTCGAACCCCTTCCGATGCTGCCACTGAACCAAAACCAAGGGTACCTCCTTGTTCCTCATAACCTTGATTTTCCGATCTCTGATCGCCACTGGTCTCTCAGCATAATTCAGGCTGGCATCCACTTGAATATCCTCTAATGGAACCACTGCCGACTCATCGGCTATACACTTCCGCAATTGCGACGCATGGAAAGTGTCGTGAATCTGCCCCAACTCTGCTGGCAACTCCAAACGATAGGCTACCCTGCCTACCCTCGCGACTACCCGAAATGGACCAATATATCGGGGCCCCAACTTGCCCCTCTTCTTGAATCGAATCACTCCTTTCCAAGGAGAGACCTTCAGGAGCACAAAGTCGCCGACCTGAAACTCAAGCTCGGACTGGCGTCTGTCCGCATAACTCTTTTGACGACTCTGAGCGGTCAACAACCTATGTCTGACCTGCTGGATCTGCTCTGTCGTCTGAAGCACGATCTCTGTACTGCCCATCTCACGCTGTCCGACCTCACCCCAGCAAATGGGGGTCCGACACCTCCTCCCATACAACAGCTCAAAGGGCGACAAACCAATGCTCGAATGATGGCTGTTGTTGTAAGAAAACTCTGCCAAGGGCAAGTACGTACCCCAACTCCCCCCGAATTCCAACACACATACCCGGAGCATGTCCTCGAGCATTTGAATAGTCCGCTCACTCTGTCCGTCTGTCTGGGGGTGATATGCGGTACTAAAATGCAGCCTAGTACCCAACTCCTCTTGAAACTTCTTCCAGAATCTGGAAGTGAAACATACATCCTGGTCTGAGACAAACGAGATCGGCACCCCATGCCGAGATACCACTTCCCTCACGTACATCTCTGCTAACTTCTCTGCGGAGGAGCTCTCACTAATAGCAAGGAAGTGGGCGCTCTTTGTCAACCTGTCCACAATCACCCAAATTACATCGACTCCCTTAGCAGTCCTTGGCAATTTGGTGATAAAATCCATGGTAATTTGTTCCCACTTCCATTCGGGAACCTCCAACGGCTGCAACTTACCATGCGGTCTCTGGTGCTCGGCCTTAACCCTACGGCAGGTTAAGCACCTCTCAACAAACCACGCAACATCCCTCTTCATACAGGGCCACCAATACTCCCTCCTCAGATCCAAATACATCTTAGTGGCCCCAGGATGGATCGAGAATTTCGACCGATGAGCCTCTTCCATCAAAATGGTACGCGTCCCTCCCACAAACGGTACCCAAATACGCCCCTAAAATGTCATAAGCCCCCGACCATCGGTAACGAACTCCGATACCAACCCTACAACTCGCTCCCTCTTCTGGCTCTCCGATCTCACGGCCTCAGCCTGTGCTCCGCGAATGGTGTCCAACACCGGAGCCATCACGGTCAATCGCAAACATACACCTCGCAATGGGGCGCTCTCCGCCCTGCGACTCATGGCGTCGGCTACCACATTAGCCTTGCCTGGATGGTACAGGATCTCACAATCATAATCCTTAACCACATCCAACCACCTCCTCTGCCGCATATTTAGAGCAATTGACAACATCGGGAATGTCAATGAATTTAACATTGAAACGTACTCTTGGAAAACAAGCCCGTACCCATTTTGCAATGGGAATATTGTCAAGCCAATGAAGATCATTCCAATTTACCTCATTTTTTAAATTGTTCAAACATGCATAAAATTGAGATAAATTATACGCTTTACACGTCTTCCAGAACAACTGTTCTACGACTGTATTGGTTCCAATGGAAGCGCGTATTTTCTCGGCTATATTTTTACAACAATAGCCATAATATGAATCAGGGTAGACTCTGTGGACTGCAAAGTCTATAGAATCAGACATATGGCTTATGAAACCAAATTCTGTATTGTCACCTAAACAGTCTTTAAGCTTCCTCATGAACCATAACCATGAATTGTCACAATTTATGGTTTCCAAGGCAAACGCTATGAGAAGGGGTTCATGATTTCCGTCTAAAGCAACAACAATGTACATGGATGTTACACACGCCCCAATTAGAGGTACTTGACCAACGAATA
The DNA here is from genome assembly GCF_002870075.4 of Lactuca sativa. Lineage (NCBI taxonomy): Eukaryota > Viridiplantae > Streptophyta > Magnoliopsida > Asterales > Asteraceae > Lactuca > Lactuca sativa. Next base: position 199,711,847 of record NC_056624.2, read on the forward strand.
TGATTGGTATCATAGACGTGAGAAACGTACGAATCTGTAAGTCAACATAAGAATATTAGGCATATAACAACTTGAAATAACTAAATATTTATTTACTATAAGGGACTACATACCACGCATCCCAATGCCACGAAACAAATTTGGAAACGATTGTACTGATCCTTCGTAATGTACGTGAAGGTGGTAGGATTACTTCTTTGCAGATTATGGAAAAAAGTCGGTAGGCTGGAGAAACTTTTCCTTAATACGTGATTGACTGAACTCATTTTCACAACTTTCGACACCTTGTAAATTTTCGTCATGGTTGTCTAATTTATAAGGAATTAGTATACATTATTCCGCAGAACTTACTTGTCTGTCCGTGTAAATGTGTTGTCATTACACGTAGCTTATTTGTCAGTCCGCGTAAGCTGTTTGTCAGATAATGTTTTTTGAATGTATGGTTTTGTAACATTTGTTGGTCAAATATATATATATATATATATATATATATATATATATATATATATATATATATATATATAAGGATAAATACCATATTACATTTAAATAAAGAAATACAAGAACAATACAAAATGTAGTTATACTTAAAAAAACAGTACATTTTTCAAAAGATTCCAAGGGGCTTCAAACTCAAAACTCTGTCCGTTGCTAATGGATTTGTATTCTTCTTTAGCCACCTCCAAGATCTCTTCCTCGGTATCATTGACACGATCGTCTTCAATCTTATTATAAAGATCGTTGAATAAAACAACTTCCGTTTTCAATTCATACCATTTTGCAGCTATATCAAGCGTGTTGCGATGATTTTGTATGGTGGTTTCAGCGTCAGTGTTGAAGGTATTCGATGGGTCATAACTTGTTCGTTATAACTCGGGTTTTGGCGTTCTTTATATATCTGGAATCCTTGTTTCGACCACTACAACTTTATGTAAATATATAGGGTTTATCTCACACTTTAATTTTGACGCTTATTTTTATCCTTTATTTATTATACATTTATAAATAAGTAATAATCACATAATTCACATAATACTCAAATAATTCATCTTTATTACTTCAAAAAGAGTTAGAATAGTCTAGACTATTACATCATCTACTACTTATTAGCCCTGAAACACGGGCGTTACAGTTCGAGTACCATGATTCATAGCAGATTGGGAGATGATAACGTGGTTCGAGTACCATGATTCGTTGCAGATTGAGAGGAGTTAACATGGTTCGAGTACCATGATTCGTAACAGGCAGTGCTTTTGACTTTACTAGATATCCCGTTGTGATTGTTTAGACTGAGAATCGATATGATCGAGTGTGGGGCCAGAGGGCCATGTCGAATAAGTTTCAATGGAGCATACCTTTAGAGGGAAATCGAGTTAGTTTTCGAGAGATTTTAATGGTGAGATGCCAGTTGGAGTCACAAGACTCAGGGATGAGTAAAGATGCAAATGGGGGCAGATATTAGTGGGGACTACAATACCCATACCCGTACCCGAACTCTGATCCCACACCCATCCCCGCCCCCGTCCCGCCTAATCCCCGACAGGTTCGGCTAAAAAAAATCTCCGTCGGGTACGGATAATCCGATGGATACCCATTTAGTACAAAAATATATAAAATCATACAAATAATAGAAAAACCAGTCATCTTTTAATCTTTACACAACCAATAAATATTCATAATTATTGGAGTTAAGTTATACATACAAGTATACAACCACGACTATTATAATTATGTTTACAAATTAATCCAAAACTTTCGTTTCCCATGTGGAGTATGTAGAAGTATAACATAAATATTTATTCATTAGAAGTTGTATGCAATCATAAAGAGAGTTTTGTTTGTCAAAATATTGCTCCATCACTAAACAACCAATTCACTTGCATACAAATACATCTTAATCAAACTAAAACACCAAACATTGCTAATTTTTCAAGTTACAATGATAATGAGTCTTGATGAATGATGATGGTTGTTGTTCGATGCAGTGAATAGTGAGGCTTGAAGAGGTCTATAAATCGAATGGATGTCGATGCTTGATTTAATGAATATTGGTGGTCGAATGTCAAGAGTGAAGAACGTCCACTGAGGGTCGAAGTTGAAAAGAAACGAAGCCGGTACAGTGCTCGATACTCATCTACAAAGATTCTATTTCAAACAACATAAAATCGATATTGCAAAATTGAGTACAGACTTCATACATCGAGTTCATATTGCAAAAAGTCGAGTTCACAACAACATCGAGTTGATATTGGGAAAAATTGCGTTCATACAGATTAAAGTAGACATTCAAGTTCATACATATTGAAAAATCGATTATATATATATATATATATATATATATATATATATATATATATATATATATATATATATATATATATATATATAACGATATCGGCATAAGTTTTAACAAAAAACGATTTCAAAAAAATAAAAACAAACTTACCTGACTTATCCATGTTTATGAGTATGGATATCGAAAGAACTAATTTCTAGAGCCTTTGAATCTTGCATGGGAAAGTAATGGTGATCTTCTTTATTTTAAATTAAAGGTCATAACTCACTTGATATTAATCAAAGACACAAGTGACGGTTCAGTGCTACCCCATTTGATACGCATCTTTCCAGGTCCAAACAGATATTTCTGGCTGAATGGACCGAAAAGACTGTTTAATTTACATAAAAGAAGGGGTCTTTCCCAGTAAGATATGTCTTTACCAGAAAGCCCCAAAATCATATATTTCTGGCTGAATGGGATGGAAAGACAATTATACACCAAACCCCGTCTCTTTCTTTCTTTATTGGATTATTAATTTTTTTAAATAACTTTTTTTTAAATTTATTTTTTATTGAATTATTACTTTTTTCCATCATTCAGCACAGTCAATCAGATATACAATCAAACAACATGGTTTCTTTCCCAATCAGAAAACTTTCTCAGACAGCACTTTACCGAACAACACTTTCTCAGACAGAAACTATCAAACGGGACCTAAGTCTTGAAAACTGAAAGTTCCATTAAACAGTGTTTAAAGAAAATTGATTTCGATATATATATATATATATATATATATATATATATATATATATATATATATATATATATCGGGTCTTAACGGGGCGGATAGTATCATACCCGTCCCTGCCCCATCCCCGCTTCGGGTACAAAATGTAAACTCCATCCCCGATTCGTTACCCGTTAAGGCGGGGAATACCCGATCCGACTGGGTCGGATACCCGCGGGTACCCCAATCCGCGGATAAAACTTGCATCCCTAGGGATGAGTAAAGATGATTCTTTATGGAGGATCACGGTCTGAGTTGAGCAATCGACTGATAAACGAGACATCACCTTCTAGGACAAGAGTTGCGCTGTCTCCGTTTCCTGGGAGAAGCAAAAGAGATAACGAGCTTTCGGTTTTAGAGTTAGAGGTAAACCCCGTGGGGTAGCATATGGTGGTGACCTTTTCACCAGAGTATTTGGGCAGTATGTCTGTTGTGGGGTATTTCTTATACCATAAAGGAGTTCTTAGTGGGGACTGGGATGGAAGAGAACAAGGAAGGTGCCTTAATGAGTGAGGCATGCTTTTTAGCAGTAGTTCCAGGAGATTAAGAGGAGTATACCGAGGCAGTGGCCCTCGTTGCTTGCATTGTGTATCGACTGTGAGAGTAAAGTCTGTTGTTCTATGATGATCCACATGCTGGAATGTTGGATGAGGGATCAGAGACGAGGTGTGTGATAGTGCGTTAATCCTGGATTAAGAGCCATGACTAATTTGGGATAGCTGGGATACCCGACGGTGTGTCGATACGAGGTTTCAGGATGACTAGAGACAGTCACATTGGGAGGATTCTGAGGATTTTATCTGAGATTCATGATATTTGGAATTTCTGGTCTCCATCTGGAAGATCATCGAGTGATTACGTAGTACATTCCAAGAGTCAAGTGTGATGTACCTGGTGAAACAGTTTGTGGAGTAGACTATTGGTATGCAAATTGGTGATGGTTCGAACTTTGAGTGGGGGAGAACTGAGCGTTTAATTAAGAGGATCAGAGATTTGTTCAAGTGCGGTTAGAGAACTGGTTACAGAGATCTACGGTACAAATATATAAGATTTGGGTCATTGGTGGATAAGACAAGGTGCAGAGCGAGATAATGCATCCACAGTGAGTAGCCGTTGGCTAGGGGCCTTATAGTGATCAAGAACTCTTCAAGTTGTAGTGGTTGACTTCGAGGCGGTTGGCTGTTGAGAAATTTTAGTTCAATGTATGGGTTATTATATGCACTCCTGAGAGGGCAACAGTTATTTGGCAATCAACTTCAGAGCCGGTATGAGTATTCTCGCATGGATTTTGAGCAGTAGGAGATGGGATTTCGGATATTCGTCAACATGTTCTTGGTCATTGATGATTCTGTCTTATGTCAAGTTGTGAGTTGGAGTGTTTCGAGGTTGCGAGTTGTGCGAGTGGAAGATCCGTGAGTGAGACAAGATATCGTGAGGTTCTGTGTTAGTGTATCGGGGTATCTAAGTATGACGCCCCAAACTTTTGGGATTATTTTGAGACTTGAGTTGGGAGATAACAAGTGGAGTACCAAGTGACTATTGTGCCAGTGGGAACCCTTCAACTAATTGTCATAGGTTGGGACTATCCAAATGTGAATTGCAGCAGGAGAAAGTGTCTTGTTGCGGAAATTGTCGTCAGAAGTAGAGATGTTTAATTTGGATGGGTGTGTGTACCTATCTATGGTTAGACCATAGAGCAAGAGCTAGTGGACTCATTGGGGTGACGACTTGATGATGAGAATGTGGGGTGATAGGAGAGTGAACAGATATGAGTGAGAGTAATCACTTAGGACTGTCAGGGGAGACCGTGGGGGAGAGCCCATGGAGAGTAAGAGAGAGTATCATATGATTACAGGGAGCCGTAACATACATGAGTCAGAGAGAGAGAGTATGATTACAAGGAGCCGTAACATACATGAGTCAGAGATACAGAGAGAGTATCATATGATTACGGGGAGTCATGACATACATGAGTTAGAGAGAGAGTATCATATGATTACGGGGAGTCGTAACATACATGAGTCAGAGAGAGAGTATTGTATGATTATGAGGAGTCGTAACATACATGAGTCAGAGAGAGAGAGAGAGAGTATCATATGATTACGGAGAGCTGTAACATACATGAGCCAGAGAAAGAGTATCGTATGATTACGGGGAACCGTCACATACATGAGCCAGAGAGAGAGTATCGTATGATTACGGGGAGCTGTAACATACGTGAGTTAGATAGAGAAGTATCGTGTGGTTGCAGGGAGCCGTAGCATACGTGAGGCAGAGATAGAGTATTAATGGATTGCGGGGAGTCGTAGCATTCGTGATCAGCAATATATATATATATATATATATATATATATATATATATATATATATATATAGAGAGAGAGAGAGAGAGAGAGAGAGAAAGAAAGAGAGAGAGAGAGCGAGAGAGAGTAAGACTGCGGGGAGCTTGTTGGAATAGGTGTCTAATCCTATAACTATAATTGGTATAACTTTGAGAGAGAGAGAGAGTATTGTAGGACTGCGGGGAGCTGTAGCATTCATGAGTCTTATGTTGTCATCACGAATAAAAAATCAGGAAACAAAACTAGGACAATGAGATTGATTATAATCTATGTCTTATGTTTGTACGATATCTTGTAGAATGAATGAATATTTGATCACTTATCTTAGGACACATAACTGACTGGGTCAGAGTTCGACAACGACTTTTGGTAGCTATAATTTGCTGATAAGTTTGGTAGTTATACTAGTAATTATAATTATTTGAATTATCCAAATGAGAGACTGTTGGATTAGGTGTCTAATCCTATAACTATAATGGGTATATAGTTGAATTGATAGTAGCACAACCATTTTGGATTGCCATTAGACCTAGCAATTGAATATGATAGCTTTTAGAGAGAGTGAGAGAGACTGATTTATTAATTTATTATATGATTAATAAATTAATTGGAAATTAAAATTAATAGTTTGCTAATATATTATGGGAATAATATATCAATTGGAAATAATATTATTTAATTAATAATTAATCAGAAATTAATTGGAATTAATTTTGAGATTAATTAGATTAATTAAAAGTGCAGGGTCTGTTTGTTTATTTATTGAAAGATAAGGAAAGGAGCCCATGGACCTCATTGGATTGGGTGGACGAAAATCGCTTCAGCAAGCCCAAGGAGTTTTCGTCCAAGCCCTTGCATAAGGAAGGGAATTGGCTGCTTGGTCACCAAGCAAAGAGATTAGGGTTTCCTCCTTAAATCATGGGTTTGGGATTAAGCTAACTCAGATATATAAAGGACCATGCCCCTTATTATTTCGTGACTTCTTCCCTCAAGAAGATCTGGCCGAAATTTGCTTCTTCTCCTCTCTCTCTTTCTCTTCAAGCTCCTTGGTTACTAGGGTTTGGGTGTGAACCATCAGAGGCACGACACTTATGGTGCTTGTTGCCAAAAGCGTTGAAGAAGGAATCCAAGATTGTTTGCTATAACAATGTTCAAGGAAATTTATTATTATTATGAATTAGTTGTTTATAGGAAAGTTTTGTAGGATATCAATTCGTAGTATGTTGCCTGTATATGAAAGACATAGATCCTTATTAGGTTACATGTGCCCTAATTGTAACGCCCGTAAATCTGGGCTAGTCAATTTAGAGACGATAAGCATCAAAAAAGACTTTTTGACAGAAGAGTGTTTAGAATAAATAATCTTAACCAAGTTGTAGTATATGTCATAAGGTTTCTGTACATATAAAGAACGCTGGAATTCGAGTTATAACGAAGAAGTTATGACTTGTCGAAGTTTCGCGACAGATTCGGCACGACGTTGTAGGACGTAAATAGTGAATTTACGATAGAACAATTTTTAGCCTTAGCAATCTAAACAAAAATTGTAGAATACGTTAAACTGAGGGCGTGCATAAAAGGAACGTCCAAAACTGACTTCGTATGGGGAAGTTATGATTTTTCTAAGTTCCAGCTTAGTAGTATGCAACCCAAAACTCGATATTTAGATCGAGTGATTTTTAGCCAAAACAATCTAAACGAGAACCGAAGATCTCATTAATAGTATTGCAACGGTAAAAAGATAGACAAAAACGGACGTTAGATGAAGAAGTTATGAATTTATAACGGATTTTTCCTGTCCTGACCTACTAAAAATATAATATTAAAAATGAATTCAAAATTAGCCGACAAAGTCTAAATAAAAGTTGTAGAGAATAATCTCACCTACACGTGGATATAAAGAACATCGAAAACGGAGCTCGTATGCAAAAGATATGAATTTCTGAAGTTCGGGGCACGAACTTCAACCTGTGTTAGAACTCACGACGTAAACATAGAGTTCACGACGTGAACTCAATGATTGACAGCTTCAGAGTCTGGCAGACTGATGTCGCGACTACGCACCTGATGACGACCAAGTTCACGACGTGAACAAGCCCGGTTCACGACGTGAATAGCGAAATTTAACCCTATAAATAGAAATCGAAGGCAACCGGTTTTGGTTGCTAATTTCTCAACCTCTCTCCTACTTTTCTCATCATTAAGTCTACTTTTAGCCCCCCGAAGTCCCGATATCATCCCCGACACCCGAAGCAAGTCCCGAGCCTCGAAGATCCCGAGAAAAAGAGTTTTCGAGCTGAAACTCTGCCCGCTTGAAGACCAGTTTTTGAAGATATCCTAGTTTCATCAAAGAATATTACTATAAGAGCCGTAGTGCTGTTCGATCACGTCTTATCAAGTAAGCGTATAGTCACTTTCATCTTACACATAAATATGAAGTATTTTATATGAAATACGTGCTATGTGAATATATATTGTTTGTTTATTTGAGATGAATGTTGAATGAATGATTTATACATGTTTTAAATGATTTAAACTGATTACGTATTTTATATCTACAGAAAAGTTGGGAAAACATAGGTAGATAAAATAGTGGGTATATGTTGAAAGATGAGTTGGATAAATGAATTGATCGGTGATATAGATCATGAGATGAGGGCGAGGGATGAAATATGAAAGAAACCCTTACCTAAGCACTGCCCCCCGGTTATTCAGTAGAGTATGGATGACAACCATGGATTATTCTAGACGGTCCGTGGAACACTAGCAGGCTCGCAACTTGTAGGTGTTGTGAACTATATGTTTATTAGTTGTACTCTTAAAAACCCATTGAAATTGTATTGGAGGTGGATTCCCGTGAATAATATTGTCGATAAGTGAGAGCTATGGACATAACACATATTGTATAAACCATGTTAGCTATAGACTTAGTGCCTGTTGTATAAACCCCAACGACGATGTGACTTCGTGCCTATTCCTTAGGAATGAGTGATAGATGATTCTTAGGGTAAATCATTAAGAAATAAATAAGATAATGGGGTTGGGAAATTTAGTTGATCGTTTAATGTTTAAACATAATAAATTCATTATTTGTGGGTTGAAAACCCTATATGCTCACCAAGCTCACAAGCATGACCCACTTAGTTTTTCTTTGTATTACAGGTAGTGACACCAGAGCATAAGTTGGATGACTTATCAAGATATTTTGGATTATAGATCAGTAGTTGTAAATAACTGTTGTAAGGTCTATTTTGTACTGATTATGCTTTTGGTTTGTATCGGAACATGACATCCTGATATTTTTGTTATATAATGCAAAATACATTTCTTTAAAGAAATGCTTTGATAAATTCTTATCACATTTTGTTTTGGGAACAAATTCCGCAGCTCTTTTAAATCAAAGGAATACTCTGATTTTATTTTAAAAGCATAAATTAAATCGGTCTTTTCTGGCCGTGAAAATGGGGATGTCACACTAATCAATTGAATTGTTTGATTGTTGTACCGCTTAAAGCATTGTAGTTGTAACCCTAATAACCCATCACATCTATGGTGCAAGCATGGATATAAAGGAAACATTTTAATGGACTATAAGAGTCCCATTTAACTTCTGGATGAAATGGATTCGAGGACTTAATGGAATAAGGACTTAAAATGGTGACTTTAGCTTCAGGCTTTGCTCAGGACGTGAGACCTAAGATCTCACGACGTGAGATTTGAATAATTCCCCGTATTTTGTTAAGTTCCTTGGAGCTCACGACATGAGAGGGGTGCTTATGTCGTGATGTCAGCTCAGGTGATTTATACGACTGAGTTGGCTAGGTTGGGCTGAGTCGAGTGGAATCGGACCGAGTGGGCTATCACGACCTGACCAAGGTTTGGTCACAACGTGAGGTGGGATATTTGACATTAAGGGTTGTTGACTTTGACAATATTTTGACTAAGTTTGACATAATGGTATTTTGGATTGTGTTTGAGAATTGATCACTTTTGATGGATAGGTGACGGGTAGAGCTGAGATTCGGAGCCGAGACTTTATCAATTATCGTTCAGACTATGAGGTAAGTTCCTCACTGTTCTTGTGGGTTGAAGGCACCAATGTCGGCCCCTTTAGTTATGTATCATCGTATATAGGATCTTGCTATACAATAGTGATCTATAAATCTGTCTGTCAGTCTGTTAACTGGTTATATGATTATATGTTGTTGGATATATGTTATTTATTATGTATATGTCAACATGGTATGGTGGGGTCGAGACTGTACTGCTTTGTGCTGTAAGTCAACAGACCAGGGCATTCAAACCGAAAGGTTGTGGGCCAGGGCATTTCGACCGGGAGGTTGTGGGTCAGGGGTAATCCAACTAGAAGGTTGTGGACTTATTATGTATTGGGCAAGCCAAACGAAAGGTTGTGGGTCGAGCCATTCCATCCGAAAGGTTGTGGGCCAGGTGTAATCCAACCAGAAAGGTTGTGGACCTGTTATTTGTTTGATTATATGTTTGTGTGGTGGTACTTCAGGGGAACTCACTAAGCTTTGACTTACAATTTTAGTTTACAGTTTTAGGTATTTTCGAGGATTGTGGGAAGGCGAAGGCGTGATCATGCATGTTCCTTAAAATTTTTGTTTTTTGGATTTTGGGATAATATGATATTTGATAAACACTGGTTTTGTAAACAATGATGGTTTTTGGTTGTTTTTAAAAAATTAAAATTTATTGTGATTTTTGGTATTACAAGGATGTTGGGTGATTAAGAGAAAGTTTGGAATGATGTTCAATACAGTTAGGTCTTTACGCTGTAATTTATGTATCTATATTGATTATGACATCCTTAGGGTTTTATTTGAGACAATCTTGTACTCAAAAGATTTATATATATTGGGATTTTTCGCAAATAAAGTATGATGATTTTTAAAGCGTAATTTTTTTTGGTTCTTATGATGATTTTTAAAGCATAAAGAAACTTTTTTTTTTTTTTTTTTTTTTTTTTTTTGGTTCTGAAAACTAGAGGATGTTACAATATATATCTTCACTACAACTGTAAACGTCGTTTCCCTAACATGGCAGTAAAAACCACATTTATCTCCATCGATATGAATAAACATCACAACCCTACACCTCCATCACATCGTTAGCCGCACCCACCATGACAACATCGAGCATCTCCAACTCCGACAATGCCAGGGTTTCAGAAACCAAACGTTCAAATGGTGGTGGCAGAGGATTTTGCATATCTATGTTGGGGAAGCCTTAGATTAAAAATCTTAATAATGTAGAAGCTCATAAAAGGAGATGGGAAGACTATAGATCCTGTAGAAGCCATGAAACACCCTTATCCCTAGGAAGACCATATATCCGTTAGAAGACATTCAAAAGTCTGATGCTAGATCCATTTGGGGTTTCTTTGTATCTAAAATAGTTTTGTCTAAGTTTTCTAGTAGAAGCCCTATATCAAAGGTGTTTGATCTCAAAAAATTTAGTGGACTCCAGCAAAAGGCATTATTCATCTGATTCTTTTATACCGATAAAAGAGGAGTTCCAAACTCATTAGACCAACTTCAAAATCGAAGATGATTACAATATTAATGGTGCATAACGTGCTTGTATATTATAAATTCTCGATATGTCTTGAGATCCAGAAAGTTGGATTGAGAAGTATTTATGAATATCTTTTTAATAGATTTTCTATGTTGATGAACGAACAATACAATGTTTTTTTTCTAGATTTGTAACTATCATTTAAGTTTGGTAATACATTCGGTCATTTATTTACATTTAGTAATATGTTCTTCAAGATTTGTTACTAAAGTATGTGGGTATGTATCTTTTTTTTTTTTTTTTTTTTTTGTGTGTATTTTAGTGTTTGTATAAGAGAGAGATATTTCACATATATTTTTAATTATTATAATATTTGAAAAACATAAAAAATAATATAAAAAAGAAATTAAAAGGACAATTTTTTATTTGAACATAACAACAAAAATATCACATTTTAAATCATCTATACAAGTTCCCTTTTTTTATTTTATTTTATTATTTTTTTATTTTTTATACTGCACACTTCAACCATTTAACCTGTGAATAATTTGCATAAAGCTAGGGATGTTAATGATAGCTTTTATAAATTGAGGGCAGTGTTTGTAATAAAAATAAGTTAATTGGCGTAACTGTAATCCTTATAACATGATGAGATGTAAGAGAGGTAAACGACACGTGCGACCGAAGGCGCACTCTTTCCATCGTCAAACCCTATCATCTTCTTTGGCTCTCTCTTCGATTCATCTTTCCATCTCCATCGTCCCTCTCATGAAATCGATCAAAACCTTCCAATCTAGGGTTTCTTCTCCGATCTCGAAGAACCTGAGATCACTACCATCATCATCAATTTTTTGATGATAACTTCTTCTACAGTCAATCCTAGAATCATCATCAATCGCTCCTCTACCAACACCGTCACCGCCGCCATGGCGGGCTCAGTAGACGATCTCGGAGGAGTTGGACCAGCTCCACCAGATTCATGGGAGGTCGCCGACTTAGACGCCACTATGAGCAGGTTGATGCTCTCGTCCAAGCGGGACAACAACTCCGATTCGACTACTACTACTACTTCTTCTCCTCCTCTTCCTCCTTCGGAGTTTGCTTCTGCTTCTTCAACTCCGATTAGGTCATCTTCGGGCGGTGTGCTGGAGAATTTGGTAAATTCTGTCGATCAGTTCCTTCGCGAAGCTTTGCAAAACCCTAGGGAGCGCCTTTCAGGTCTGTCTCTTTTTTTGACGTTTACTGTTTTTATGTGGTCTTTACGAAGGCAAATTTATCATCTGTTGTATGTAATTGTTCTTAAAAGGGATAGATTGCAACTAAGGACATCATAGAATGGAAAACGTAACTCGATATTTTGGTGCTAGCCTCTCTCAGGAGGCTCAAATTGGACTATCTTACATAGCGTGAAGATTAGGCCAACCCCTAATGTTTGTCCTATAATCGGTTCAATCTTCAATGAAAAGTAATGTGAACATTTGTTAGGTTTTAATCGAACTGAATTTTGGCAGAATTTTAGAAATGAAGATACAATAAAAGTAAAACAGAAATTATGCTTTGCTCACTTGGTGTTTGTAGTCGATGTGTGATTAACAAGTTTACTCATCATCTGTGCCACATTGTAATGTCATATGACTAGATCAAAACTAGTTGACGCAAATCATATTGTACTTTACCTGTTTCATTCTTGAAATGTCAAAAAAAAAAAAAACCTTGAATTAAACATCTTTTTGACTACCCTGTCTTCGTGATTGTGGTTGTTTTAATCAAATTATTGTAAACTGCATCAATCAGACTTACAACCAATGTTGGGCGTAGCCTCTATGTGAATATATGTTGCCCTTTTGTTCAATTGCTTACTTGTATATATGTTGCCCTTCTTTTGTTTTAATTTTTAGAAGAAGTGCATAAACAATCACTGTAATTTTGTTTTCAGTATTACGAATGGAGCAAGATGTGGAGAAGTTCATCAAAGATCCTTCACAACAACAAATGGAATTCCAACAATTGCCCACTTCATATCTGCGGTTAGCAGCACACCGAGTGGCCCAACACTATTCCCTCCAATCCATGGTTCTACTAGACAACACCCTTCCGGATGGTTCCGGATCCAGAATCATCGTACGCAAAACATCCGAATGCCGCCTCCCTCCAATCCGTCTAGCAGACATCCCTGTAAGTATCCCAACAGAAGACCTTCCCACCAATGCTGTGAAAGTTGCAATCAAACAAAGGCCCAACAAACGATCACAAAACTCGGGTGGATCAAACTCAAATTCCTTAAAAAACAATAGTTTAAAAAGCGTGGAGGAAAGAAAAGAAGAATATAACCGAGCACGTGCAAGAATCTTTAGCTCTAGCTCAAGTTCTAGTGGGAAACAGGAGAACGAGCCAAGCCCAAGGGTACAAGAAGTTTTCCAGCATATAAAAATAGAAGAAGTTTCTGTTCCAGGTGATGTGGCGATAGGGAGATCTTCAGTTGATTCGACAGCTGGCAGTAGTAGACCAGGTAGAAGTAGTAGGACAGAAAGGGAAAGGGAAAGGGAGCCTATTGTTAGGTCAAGAAGTAATAGTAGAGTGGCAATCTTTCGTGATCGTGAAGTTGAACGTAAGGATCCTGATTATGACAGAAACTATGACAGGTTCTCTCATTTCATCTCCATCTTTCTCTCTCTCTCTCTCTCTCTCTCTCTCTCTCTCTCTCTTTTTGTATAGACATTGTAAAAGTTTTTTTTTTGTATTAAAAAATATATATATTTTAAAAAAAATTTCAGATATGCTCAAAGATTTGATCCAGGGTTTGGGTTTAACGGGGGGAATTATCAGATACAGCCGATGTATACACCGGTTTTGAACTACAATACTGAGTTTCCTCAGCTTGGTTCGGCACATAGATCGCCTATTTCAGCTGAACATCAATCTCATGCGCTGAGTCAGCATCTACCTGGACCGTGGGTTCCACCATCTTCACCTGCAGGAATTGGTTACAGACCTCCAGATGCAATGATGACTCCATATAGTCCTAACCCTAACCATGCTTCTCCTCATTCTGCTTCTGCATTATATATGCAGTATCCATGTCAGCGACCTGGGGTGACTTTCATTCATCCTCGTGAGCAGGTTCAACACTACACACAAGTAAGAAATATATGTTTTTTTTTTCTAAATCTTTTATTTAATTGGGTATTTTCTTTGATTAAAAAGTAAGTGACACCTGTGTGTGTTGCAGACACAACAGCAGCAATCTGATGCAAGTTTTGGAATAGCCCGGCCCCGGTGAGGGGCATGGGCCATGCCTGCACCCTGTCAGAGAGCATGTCTATAGGATTTATCTGATGTGGCAGAGGTGCAGGCATAAGTTACTGAGGTTGAGTGGATGGATATGACATGTCAGCTGTTGGTCCATTTCATCAATCTCAGTTTTGAGAGCTTCATGATTGTTTGTTTATGGAAGCTCAGTCATTGGTCCCTAGTAATTCATTTGTTGTCAGTCATTGATGACAACAAAAAAATGATATATCAGGAAAGAGTATACAGGAGCTGTGAATGTACACTTTTCTTCCAACCGAAGGTAATACTTTCTTTTGCTCTTTCTTTCAAATCTTTTATGTTGTATTATTTTGCTTTGTATTAAATCATTACTAAATTATTGTTGATGTGGTAAATGCAGCAGCACCATAGAAGCAAAAGAAGGCAGGGAGGCAGCATTATAAATGAAAGGGAAGTCGGGGTGGGTTTTGTTTGTTTGCTTTTGGTTGGTGGTTTCTTGCAGAAAAAAAGGAAAAAATGGCTCCAATCTTTATCTCACGCTTCTTTTGTTAGAAAAATTGACAGCAGTATGTACAAATTTGTGTTTGGAAGTTTGAAACTTGTACTTTCTTGCATGTATGTCACTTTTTATGGTTTTACTGTTTGAACTCAAAGTTCTGCATTTTACTGCTTTCCAAACAAAAATATTTGCATTCAAAGTTTGCCCTAGTTAGAAGTGCACATACACCAAGCTTTGCAGTTAAAAAGACCCATCAATATAGGACCTGGATAAGACGTAGGGCTGTTTGAAAGCCTTTGATTCAGTCTTATAACCTTTTATAGGACTCTTTCTGGATCTGGCAAAAGGGTGGGTTAGGTCTTTTGACTGTATTTGGTTAAAAAGCCAAGGTTATAGACATCCCGAACTTGTGTATTTGGTTAAGGAGGTTTAGGAAAAAAGGCTTAGTGACTGTATTTGTTGTCTTTCAGTGAAAAATATCAAGCAAAACGGATATATAGTTGTTTGAGGTCTCCTTGCCATATCGTTTTTACCATTTACCCTTGTTGGACGTGCATTTGTAAGGGTGAGAATGTTTGGTTGTATTAGAAATTAAAGTATTCGATGGTTATTGATTGTGGAAAGGTAACATTTGGGATCAAATTGGCGAATGATCCTGAAAAGTGCAACACAAAAGGATGTGCATGCTACAACATGTTATGCCTTTAAAATATCAGAAAGAGTAAATGTATTTTACAACTTGAAAACTGAAGTTTTTAATATGCAACAATAATGCCAAATAACTTGCAACATAAATCCAGCTACACGACAAGTGCTAAGATTAAAATGTTTAGTGTGCCATACTAGTGGATCTTTTCATATAAAACGTTAAAAAAAGGGTACGCCTTTTATATCTTGGAAAACAGTCTTTATTTTATCAGTAGTTTTTTTACTACTTTGATATGTGTTTTAAGGCCATCAACAATGAGAGTTGTACGAGAGTTTAATGAAATAAATGTGAATATAATATAGAGGAGAGAGAGTGTGGAGTTGAATGACAATTGAATGGTAGAATGAAGTTGTAATTAAAAATTTATTAATTTTTAAGGAGTTGTAATTAAAAAATTATTAATTTTTTAAGAATTAAAGTGAAGGTGTATATTCTCTTTCCTAGTTGGCAATCCATACAAATCTCCATGGGTTTAATCCATTGGAGATGACCTAAGTTAGTAGGATATCAGTAGTGTTAATTTTGACATTCGAGAAATTACCTTAAACATTATAGAAGAATTATTTATGTTTGAAATTATATTAAATATGTTAAGTACTTGGTCTCTTTTATGAAGTGTTACGGCCTATGTATAATATTTTTCACAACATATTTTATTTGTTAAACGTTTTGAAGTTTTGAGACTTCTGCAATTTAATTAAATGAGTTTCAAGACCTTTGAAAAATGATTTATAGTATAAATTCAAACGAATCTATACAAAAGGTGTTTCCCATGGTGTTCAAATGGGAACTATTTTTTTAGAACTACAAAACATTTCTGACATTACTTCTAAACTATTTATTTTGTTTTCAACAAGAATTAAATCCTTAATCTTTGGCTGATGAACAACTTTTCATCAACATTTGATACCGTTGGACTATAAGCTTTTGATAAATGGAAACCAGTTACGAAGTGCTTGCATGGGATATTAGGTCTAGATCTCCTTAACACCTTAAAAGAAACTTTCGCCTACTTTTGATTTTGTATATAAGGTATAACTGTTAAAACCAACAAACAAGAACACAAACTCAAATGAGGCGGTTAGAGTATACCATTTTTTACGATAAAATTGTAACAATCATTATACAAAGGATGGACGTTACAATCATTACATGAGTCGGTTAGGGTATATCCTTTTTCACGAGAAACTTTTTACCATCATTATACAAAAAATTAGACGTTACAATCATTATGTATTGCTTTCTAACTATAAAAAAGGTTCGTATCAATAGTACACCACATAATTTCTCTGAGTACTAGAAAGACCTTGGACAATCCTCCCACATTTCACATATGGTCTCGATGAATCTGCATGATTTAATCTATCTTTCTCTTGTTTATCAGGTCATAAGTCCTCTTGACATAACCATCTTGTTTCAACACGACATACATCATGTGTTCAAGTGTTTTATTTTCTAAAGCATAAAACACTTGATGGTTATTATCACAATCTTTTTATAACCATTATAAGAATCACACACGTTATCCAGTTTCAATTATATCCCCAAAACTAAAAGAGTGCGTCTAGCTTTAACATAGTGGCGAGTTCAGAAATTCTTTGGTAGGTGTGTAGGACACTAACAATTTCTTAAAGAACATTAAGGCCATTAGATAACTCCAGCAACAATTCAACTTAATATAACTAATAACTAGTTTCTTATCTTCCACCTACATATTCCAACTGAAATCGATTTTTTACATATTATCAACCCAACCAATACCAATTTCTTTTTATATAATTCATGATTAATTTTATTATATTATGCAAACTATATATATTATGTTTTCAATTTACAACCCCCTTTTTACTATTTTTAAAATCATGCAAAATAAAAACTATTTGCTTTATAAAATAAACTAATATTAATAACAAGATAAGGTTTATGTAAGTCAAAGAAATCAATAAATATGATACATGAAACAAACGATCATCAGTCGTATGCACCAATAAGTTGTGAAATCATTAAAAACATGTTTTAACATTCCAATTAAATTGCTCTTTTGATCTCCCCACAATAAAGCCCCCTTAAAAATCTTCTTTTCTTGCATAATCAATCATAACAAACAAACAAACAACATACACGTCTACCGCAACTTTTACCCCACATTCAAATTCCGTTATTATAGTTACAACTTGTCTTTAACAAATAAAAAATCATTTATAATAATAATATATGCAAACATATAAAAAGCATAACTTTTTTTTTTTCCGAATAAAAATAAATTAGGCATTTCAAATTTTCCAATGAAAATATTCCCCATAATTAATGATTTTTATCCGTGACTTTAGGCAAAATCTCATCTCATTCAGATGTATTTTTTTGATAAAAGGAAATTCCAGTTTTCATGGACAGTTAGCAAAGAAGGATTTTAAAAAAAAAAAAAAGAAAAAAAAGAAAGAAAGTAGAAGTTGCTTTCCACATAAATACTTGATGTCTGTTTCATGTGACCATTCATGCTTTTTTTCTTCGTTTTATCACTTAAACTCCTAACTTACACTTTATGCATCTATATATATACAAACAACCCCATTAATTTTTCTTCCATAAACACCCTCCAGCCACCACCATCACCACCACCTATACAAGGCTCACATACACACACAGGTAATCCACATAAAAATCATATTATTAAATACATGTTCTGTGATTATTATATGAGTTTTAGATATTTTTTTCTTTTTTGCACAATCCAGACGCTTGCCAGATTTGTAATGTCATTTTAAAGAGAAAAAAAAAACGTTTTTAGGAAAAAACATTCCGCCACATCTTTTAAAGGGTACTTTAGACATTTGATACACATGATTGAGCTTGGTTTTTTAGGGAAGAGAAGAAAGGGTAGAGAGATGGAAAAGTTAAACTCGGAGTTGTATCTGAGAAACTGCAGAATCATTCAAGAGAACGAGAGGCTAAGAAAGAGAGCTCAACAGCTGGACAAGGAGAATCAAGCCCTACTGACCGAGTTAAAACAGAAACTCAGTGAGCCTAACTGCACTCAAAAACCTCAACTCGACCTCCAACTCAGTTCTTCCGGTTCACAAAACGAGAAGAACAAATCCACTAAAACCAAAGGACAGGATTAGAGAATCAAAAAATTTATATGTATTTCTTCATGTTTCATGTGCCATACATACCATACCATACCATACCATACATCCCATCAGGAATTTTAAATTTATCATCAAATCCGAAACTTAATGTTTACTCTCCAAATTAAAAAAAATACAGTTCAATTGACTATTAAAAGAATGTAGAAATGTCTTAATAATTAATCCACGTTCAGTTTTCGGTCTACACTTGAAAATGTTTGGTAAAATGCCTTGAAATGGTTGTAGGCAATATCTATGTCTTCCTTTCCGCATATCTCTCTTACACTGCAATTTTTTTATAAAAAAGATTAAAAAAAAAAAAGAGCAAGAAATTCCAATAAAAAAATAAACCAAATTTAACACCTGTGCATGGAAAGCTGAGGAATGCCACAATCAACTGTTCGGATACCAATTCCAGAAGCAAGTATAGGACCAATAGTTGATCCACATCCCATATCATTTCTTACCACAAAATCCTGCATATTATAAAATCAAATAAAACCCTTTTATCAGCAAATAATATATAAAAAAACATTAATCATTGTAAAATTACTAACACACAGGCTCACCTGAGTTGGAAGGTTGTGGATTTTAGCAACTTCTTTAAAAAGAAAAGCTGTAATTCCACTTGTAGCATATCGTTGGTTTGCATTGTGCTTTATCACAAGACCCTTGTGCAATTCTGGGCGATGGTGTTCTTCATGCTTTTCCATAAAATTAGGGTGAACTCCATGAGCCATGTCAGCAGAAACTACAACATAAAACAAAAAAACTTTTACAAAAAATGTAAAAATTATATTTGACACAAAAGCTTTCACATTTATACAAACCAAGAAACGATTGACGAATTGCACGCTCAAAGACACCCTCCCTGACACACTGATTAGCCAAACAATCAATTATCCGCCTCATAGCTTGAAACATTGTTGGTGCTCCAGCACCTTGCACTGAGTCAGAACCAACCTATACAACAATATGCAAACAAAATCTTATTTATGATATTTTGATTATTATGAATTGGTTATATGAATGATATTAAAATGTCACATTCCAGAATTTAAATTTAAAGTACCTCTTCATTATCGAAAAGCGCAACCATTCTAATTGCGTGTTCATCTGATAGATCTTTGGGTCCAGATGAGTCAACAAGAGCTTTAAGTGCACAAAAACTTGAAGCAAGATTATCTAATCTTCCAGAAAATATGAACTCGTTGTTTGCACCTCCAAGGCAGCTAGGTTGTGTATCACAAATGTTTAGCTCAATGCTTGCTATGTCATCAATTTCACATCCCAATTCATCTGATAGAATCTAAAATTAAGAAATACAAAAAGAATGTCATGGTTCACACATGATACAATACACCCGTTTAGAGAAGAAAGAAAAAAAACATGATTTTTTAAAGATTACCTGCATAAGTAGAGGATGATGAGAATCTTTATTATTTTTGTCTTTTATGTCAACAGAAGCATCGTCATGTTTTGTTGCCAACAAGGGGTTGAGGTGAGTCTCCAAGTTTGGCTTGAAACCATCCTTGTTCACAGTACTATATATAACCAAAGCAATAGATGAAAATTCAGATAATAAAAACTATAAAACAGTTTATATAATACATACAATAAATGAAAAAACACAAATAGGAAACAAACCGGTCAAGATGGATAGCAAGAGTAGGGACACGTAACAGAGGCCTTTTGACTTTGACTAGTTTGTGTAGAAAGGAGCCATCACCATTTCTGACTATGACCCTTCCAGCTACACTTAAATCTCTGTCAAACCAAGTATGCCATAATCCACCACCATAAGTTTGTACATTCACCATAAGATAATTGGATTTGGACAATGCAGACTTCGGTTTTAGTTTCAGACAAGGGCTATCTGTGTGTGCAGCAATTACATGAAAACCATTGCCAACAGAGTACCTGAAAAACTACTGATTTGGAGCATTAAATAATCAAAATGTTAACACAGCAAAGTGAAGATGTGATATTGAAACAAGATTATGGTGACTCACTTTTCTCCAATGGCAAAAGCAACCAGACAGGACATATTGCGAGTGAAGATGTAACGTCCACCAGGTTTAAGCTCCCATTCATCATTCTCACTGAGAAGATGAAATCCAGCAGCAACTAATTGTCGTTTTGCTTCAGCTATAGATTCAGACGGAGATAAATAAGATAATGATATAGTAGAACCTTTTCTAACAGTTGCAAGTAAAACTATGTATGTGACACAATGTCAAGCAACAGCATTATATTTGCATACCTGTGGCATGAAACTGAGTCCAAGACTCGTTGAGATAATCCAGAAGATCACCAACTATTGAACCACTTGGTCCGCTGGCAGAGGAATTCTGCACAGAAACACTCCTACATCAGAAATTCAGAATGAACTACAAAATAATAAAAATTGCACTTTTGACCTACAACTGTCGATTTGAAAAACAAAAACGTGAATTGGCGCAGACATAAACATCATCATATAGAAATGTAGATGTAAGGTTATGATTCTAGAGAGAAGACCTCGGGATTCGGGCTCGAATTGGCGCAGAGTGATGGAGTGAGATGAAGCTTGCGTATATGACTGTTGTTTCTAAAGAAATTAGGGTTACAATAGAAGGGCGGCGAAGAAGATTGATGAGGGAATTTGGATGAGATTGCAGTGGGTTTCAGAACTGAAGACGACTGTTGGAGGATATGGAATCGAGCGATGGCTGCCATTGATGAACGATTCAACGAAGTCTTCGAGTCCCTCAAGGGAATTTACATGTCAATATCGTTTTAAGATAAGTTACCAAGAGTCAGAGAGTGACGTAGCTAATAACACTCTCTACACCGAAACGTTACCAAAAAACCCCTACAAAATGATTAAATTTATAAAAAATAACATTCTGAGACCAAAAATAAAAACACCAACTATACTCGACCCAAAAATGTAATTTACTTTTCTTTATTGTCTCTCCATAAGCAAACTGTCACTTCTGATTTATTAGACTCGTTATGATAGCATTATAGCAATAAACCATTACCTTTTTTTTCAAGAGAGGGAAATATAGGGATGAGTTTGTAAATATACAATAATACAGGTGTTTAAGATGGAAATAATATGTAAATCTTTTGAGAATAACTGCCAATTTCAACACACAACCAAGTGCGAATGTGAGGCTGTGAGTGTGAGGTTGCGTTCCCCACTTTGAAGCAGATGGCGGGAACACTTAAAACCCTAACAAATCTCATTTCTCCAGTAACCGTAACCGCTCATCTCCGATCGCAGAACTCAAAGTCCAATGATCGGTCATTCGATGCTATTAATAACTTGTTCATATCTCGAAAGGTCCGTTCAGTTAGAAGAACACTCATCATCAGAAACCACGCAAATTCCGATCAGGTTCTTCCCTTTTCATCATGCTTTTTGATTTCACTGGATTAGTTGTTACAGACGCAATCTGATTTGGTGTGGAATTTTGAATTGGTTGCCTCTTCGTTTGAACTTAAGAGTGGTAGTAGTGTGGTTTCAGGTTCAGGGAAATGGAGGTCCGAATCCAAATGAGTCTCCACGAAAGTCTGGTTTCTTGAGCTTTCCGGTCCTAGCAGAACCTTTACTGAGTTTTGCTTCTAGCAATTTTCTTCCATTGGGTAATGTAATGTTATTTTCTTTCATGCAATCGGATCTGATCTTAAGTTACGTTAGTAAAGTATTTCATAGATCAAAAAATATGCAATTAAGTTACCTGGTTATGTTATTTATCTTTCTTTTCAGCCAGCATTAACTAATAACCACTAAGAGTAGGTTTTTTTTATGCTGAGCAGCTCTTATTGGAGGAGTAGCATTGGGCCTTGCAAATCCTGGTCCTGGTTGTCTCGCCCATAGATATCAATTATCTATAGTTAGCACTTTTGGGATATTTGTCATATCAGGCAAGAAGTTAAGAGTATTAGCTGGTGTTAAGTGTTAATTTTACTTTTATCAGCTAATTATTCTCTGTTTTTTCATGATACAGGATTGAGATTGCGTAGTGAAGATATTGGTGCAGCTGCTGAAGCATGGCCAGTTGGACTCTTTGGGCTAGTATGAATTCATATTATTTAAGCACCATTGTAATTTTCGTAGGTTCATTCTTCACATTTTTCCTTTTTCTCTTGCTGCTCCTTTTAACAGAATGGAGGACACTTATTAATCAGAAGCTTTCTTATAACAATAATCAATCTGTTGATTTAATTACTATTCAATCTCAATAATTGTTTTGTAATCTTTCTGCTAGATCTGATCAAGTTTCACTTAAAATCCTCTAATCATTTCGTCCTATAAATAAACGTTGACACTCTTCCATTATCGTCAGTGTAGGCTTCAATTTTGTTGTTTACTCCTCTCCTTTCCAAAATTATCCTGCAACTTCGCTTCCAACCTCAAGAATTTGTTACAGGTGTGGCTTCAGACATAATTGTATTCTTTTTCTCGCATCAATCAACTCTTTGTATATCTTTTAATCTTTTTCTTTTACTATTAGATTCAGTAATCTGATTTTTTTTTCCTTTTCTTACAGGACTAGCTCTTTTTAGCTGTATGCCTACAACATTATCAAGTGGAGTTGCTCTAACCCGGGTCCGTTGATGTTATTGTAAAGTTCATCCAATTACTATTTTTTTATGCATAATTGTGAAACTGAGAAATATTGATTGTGAACCAAGATACGAATTGCTGAATTGCAGCTTGCTGGAGGAAATTGTGCTTTGGCTCTTGCTATGACTGTAGCATCCAGTTTGTTGGCAATTATGATGGTAAGTTCCAAAGCCATGACCTTGTTGCATATTATCTAGGTGCATTTAACTTTCATTAACTGGTTTAACTTTGGTGTTTACAAATCAAGAATAAGAAAATTGACAAAATACTTAAATATCTACATTTGATGTTACTTGGAAATAATCTTATTTGGGTGGCTACATTTTTGCAGGTGCCTTTTTCTATATCAAAACTAATAGCTTCTGGACTTGGGGCATCTGTTCCAACTGAGCAATTGTTCAGAAGACTTATCGTCACACTTTTGATACCCTTGATTTTGGGGAAGGTAACACTTTTTATTGTCACTTTTTTAAGGCCCATAAAATATCACAGTTCTTAGCCATTCTGTGTAAATATCATGCCTTTTCTTAGAACCAAAGCAATTTTTCCCATATATGAAATAAGGGCATCTGCTAAAAGCGAGAAAATTTTGTGATGCTTCTCAAACTATATACATCTCAACAACATAAAGATTTCAGAATCAGGGATTGATGGTCACCTTACCCTATGCTTCTTATTTGTTCTTTTACTTTTTTGCTTCTCATCCAAAGAATGAGGATTGCATCTGTTACATGGTGTTTCACAAATCTTGTGATTAAAAAAGTAATTGTTGGTTTCGTTTGACAGGCTTTTCGGGAATCCTTTAAAGGTGATATTTCCTTCTCTATAATCTATATAATTTACAAGTTGTTGGGATATTCTGATTTAAGAACTGGAACCATAGAACCTAGTATGTCTAAAACTGAAAACTTGTTATTCTGGAGTGGAGTTCCATAGCACATTTGACTAGTGTCAGATTTTGACCTAAACTTTATATCTCCAACTCAAACAATGAGTCAAATTGTTGTTGCATATGCTTCAACTTAACTTAACTAACCAAATTGTTAATTCTCCAAGTTTTTGTGCATTACAGGCCTGGCAGAATTTGTTGATAATAACAATCAGCTCTTATCTGTACTAAGTGTAATATTACTTAGTTTGGTAAGAATAAACTCTGTCCTTATTTCTTATAAAATTTTCATTTCTACTGTTCTACATCATAGTTGATCTTATCAAATTTGAATATGAACTTTAATGTATTGTAATGTTATTATTAAGGTCCCATGGATACAAGTGAGCAGATCAAGGCCTCTACTTGTGATGGTTAAGCCTGAAGCTTTTCTTGTAGCTGTCATGATGGGAGCGTATGTTCTTTCTTTTCCGAATCACATACATTGTTGAGATGATATTTTGTTATTTCATTAAAAAACCAACACAAATTGAAACTAATTTGAATATATATATATATATATATATATATATATATATATATATATATATATATATATATATATATATATATATATATATATATATATATATATATATACACTGCAGGTTGCTGCACCTGATACTATTAGGTTTCAATGCCACATCAATTCGTTGCCTATGTGCTGTATCTGGTGGTAGCAAATCAATCTTTGCAAAAAAGAAAAATTCTACTGCCCTCTTACTTATCGCAAGTCAGGTAACAAACTATCCACCAACTAACTGTCCTGTTTATTGTAGAACCTATTTTTTGGCGTTGGAGATATTATCCTTATAATCTTATCTGGTGTAGAAAGCTTTGCCAGTGCTGGTTGCGGTGGTGGATCAACTTGGTGGCACATTTGGTGAACCAGGATTACTAATCATCCCCTGTGTCGCAGCACATTTAAACCAGGTTCACCCTTCACCATATACCATATGCATTTCAAAAGCTTTTAAATTGCAAATTTTCTTTTATACCCAATATATTATAACTAAACGTTTTGGTTTATAGATCATCATGGACTCTTTTCTCATAACCTTTTGGAACAAAAAAGATCAGTCGCTTGCCAATACCTAGCTGCAAACAAGACCACTAACCAAGATCATTTTCAGTGGGTATCCTATGCTGTTCTTTCTACTAGTAAATATATATATAGCTGGAAGGAAGGAAACACATGAAATACATACTTGTGCATCTGTGCATGCAAATATATCTTTGAGTTTATTATTATTAAATCCCTTAAACAATTTTAATGCAAATTAATTAGCTTTGATTTGCTGAAAAAAAAAGATCAATTTATTGAGCATAGCGTGGGTACATAATCCTAAATTCTTTTTAGGTACTTCTCATTCTAACATGCTCCAACTCCAGGGAAAAAAAAAACAAAAACATAAAGAAAATGGAGAGAATACAAGGAAATAAACAGGTCAACAATGAATTCACTTGTTTGTTACTTAGGCAAGCCAGTGAGCGGGTCAAGAAGAGCATGAGTTTCATCCGACAGCACAACCGGACCACCACCAGGTCTTGTGCAGATGAAGTAACTAACATCTCCCTTGGATTTCTGGGTCGGAATTTTGTCTTTGACTTCCGGGGGAGCAGTCAAAGCTTCAACATCCTTCATATCCTTAATCCCAGCATCTTGTAGAATCGACTTGTCCCCAATTATGTAGCTAGTATCAAGTCAAAAGTCAAAACAAATAAAAATCAGACTTATATGATATACCAACAGTCAAAAACATTTTTCATTTTGGGAGAAAAATAGTATACCTGTCCAAATCAGTATCCGATTGAGGAGGGAAGTTATAAAGCAGCCTCTGGAGTAGAAGAGCAGCAGTTTTCCTGTTGCGTGCAATCATAACTGCATTTGGCCCTGCATCAAAGGTGTATGCCACCTGCAGATGATTGGTCCATCTTAAAGTCAGTCCACACACCAAAAATAAAAAAGGGTAATCAAGTTTCAACATGCAGTCTAGTCAATTACTTCTCATGAGTTCATAATTTCTTAATGGGAATATAATATAATACAGACCTGAGGTGTTTCTTCTGCACGATTCCATTTCTCAACACAGCTGATTATTCTGAAATAAAATCACCATACCATATAATTGTTAACTTATGATATTCTTGTAATTAATATATAGTATATATAAAATAAAACTTGCCTATGGGATGTGTCATTCATATAGAAAATAGGAGGGTATGTGTCAAGGCAAACTGCATGGAACTGATTGCTGTCTGTACAAGCTAAACGTGCAAAAGTCGCGAAATCCCGGTTTTGTATTGCACCTTCCATTTCAGTTATACGTTTTGGCACAACTTCCTGTCACCAATAAAACAAGGAAGCTTTAACATATTTATACAACTTAAGAGACACGACCCCAAATGCATAAATTATTAATATAATGAATCAACCTTGGCTCTATGTTCAATAAGTGCGCTTGTTTCAACAGTGTCACGCATTCCTGAAGTGCTACTGGTTTCCTTCTGTCGTGCACTTACCTATAAACAGCAACACCAACTTCAGCTTTAGAGCAAACACACACATACATATTAAGAGATCCAGCAACTCAACTAAAGGGCAGTTATGTATTTTATGTGAGAACAAAACAGGGAAAGAACATACCACAGCAATGATAATTACAAGTTCGTCCCAATGCTTCTCATCTGCAAGTTGAACAGCAAGGCTGTCACTGCCATTTTCTTCCTACAATCCATACACAACATTTGGTTACAGGACGATACTTGATACAAGAAGCTAAATAAAAGATTACAAATATCAAAACCTACTTTTCCCATACACCACTTGACAAATCCACCATATAAACTGCGACAAGCACTGCCTGAACCTTGCCTGCAGTGCACTCACATACATAATAATTTATATTAAGTTGTTTTCTTCTTTCAGAATTCAGATTCATATAACTAGTACCTACCTAGCAATGGCAGAAAGTTGACTGTTATCTTCTTTCAGATTCATCAGCTTCGCAAGGGAAAAAACTGCACATTTTATTACTCATTTGTAATTCTAAGTTTCTTGCTTCACTAGAATAATGGTAACTAATGTTGTTCAGAAGATAGAAATTGTACCTAGGCAAGCAAGACCAGCTGCTGAGGAAGCCAAACCTGCGGCTGTTGGGAAATTGTTGTATGAAGCAATGTGCAGATTAAGTTTTTGCCAATCCTCTTTGTTGATTTTGATACCTTTCTTCTTGTCCTCTACATCTTGAGCACGAGCACGGATTTCTCTTAAACAACTCTGGAATCTACCTCCTTGAAGAGATATCTCCTACACGAGAGAGAGAGAAAGAGAATATGCCATGAATCAGAACGCTGGATGATTGATTGATCAATTCTAACTTACAAATAAAAAAGCAACAGTTATCTCTAACTTTATAGCCAATGGTAGAATATCGCTACTCAAACTGAATAACGAAAAACTAATAAGATGATGCAGAGTAAAGTAGAAGCAGAAGCAGGTGAATACCTTGCCGTTAAGCCACATGCGATCTTGATCAAAGCTAGGGCTGACAGAGACGGTGGTTGTGGTACAAAGGTGACTTGGATCGAGAGTGACACTGATGCTATCGTTGATCGGTAATATCAATGTTTCATCTCTCTTCCCCCAGTACTTGATCACCGCTATGTTCGTCGGCGTTCTCGCTGTCACCATCAACACCCATTTCTCCGCTTCACCTCCCATCTTCTGCGATCGTTTTCCTTTCAATTTCAATTACGAATCAGAGAAAATTATGAATCAAAGATCCGAAGGCTATAGAAATTGGGAGGGGATTAGAGGTTTGGCGAATGAATATGGCGCTTCACAGGATGCTATGCAGTGGATGTCGAGCTTATTTATATGGAGGTTTGGATGGAACCCCCCATTGTTGACTGGAGTTGATAAGCAGCAAGAGGAGTGTGGGTTTGTTGAAAATATGAATGAAATACTCCATAGACATGGACCCTTTTTGACAGATGCTGACTAGTTTTGAATTTTACATTTTGGCCACCATAGTTTTTGTTATTAGAACTCATGGTCACTATAGTTTTATTCTTCTCGAACTGGCCACTGGCCACTTTTGGTCCAAATAATAGCTCGTTAGCAAACTTCCAAATACAACCATAATCTTTACTCACAATTACTTTTCAGACTCGATAATACTAAATACATGTTAAATCTTTTTTTTTTTAAACCCAGTTTTACAATTATGAAATCTCTTTCCTGACAAGTACTTTCCAACCCTCAACATTACTAAATACATTTAAAATCTTAATTTTCCAAAAATCTAGATGATACTGATGAAATTATGAATTACAATAACAAATTCACGAAAGATGTAATGTTATTAATCTTAAAAACCTTGATTATTCGGTGATTCTAAAGAAAAAGTGAGACAATGTTGTCATCTGATCCAGATAAAATGCCACCTTGATACATGAAACAAAATGGTGAAACCATTGCCTTAAAGGAAAGGTAGAGTGGGTGACTCCATTCAATGGGGAATACTGACTTTGAAGTTCACTAAAAGAAAAAAGAAATTCAAATATCTTGTTTTTTTCGGGCATACCACTTTTTTTTTTACAAAGTCATTAGTCATATTTGATGAAGATTAGTTTATCTCCTGAATGAAAATAGTATTGATGAGGTAAAAGAGACGATATTGAAGTTAATATTGAATTCTAGAACAAAGCAATGGCAATGGCAAGTGTGTCCATCTTGTAAGTAACTAAGTATATGTTAACGAATAGAAAGAGATGAAGAAACCAGTTTCGAACATCTTTACATAAAACGCTTCATATATCTTAATTTGTCAAATTACATAAAAAAATAATAAATGAATATCAAGCATCCCATCCCATCTCACGATTTGGAATAGAGCTAACAATAGTGGCTAAATTATTAAAAATTAAAGTTTACGGTCAAATCTGAAACATAAAATCATGGTGGCTAATAATAATCTCTTTGTTCCTTCTAAAAAAATAATAATTATAAGTGGATCTCATTCCTATTAATATATTGTAATATTAATGAATATTTTCTATTAAAATTTCATTTTTTTAACAACCTTAAAGCTTTTAAAACAACTCAAAGAAAATGTAAAATTTTAAATGAAAACGAAATCAAATATTTTATTTCCATTAATGTTTGTCTTATTTTAATAGAATATTTATAATTACAAGGAGCCCCATTAGTTGGACTTGCATGCGAACTCGCGAGCCATTCCAAATAATGGCATATTGTTGTCCATTTTTGACATTTCCTGAAACAAAAATAAAAAACTGATATTTTGGTATATCTTTTATAGGAAACTGAGATTATGATGTTCAGGAATGTGTTACATCAATAATGTCGCAAACTCTATAATAAAAGTGGTGGCATGTTATATGAATTTAAACTTAACCTTTCAGTATATAAGAAAAACTAATAGACACGAATTAAGACCATTATAAACATTTTCTTGTAAGAAAATGATGTGTTGCTAATAGTGAATTGCGTCTCTCAGATGAGGTTATTTATTTAACCGTTTTTATAGTTATTTTGTTACACTGATCATCCAGAATTGATATTTAACAACTAATTTAACCGTATAATCCAAAGAATTATATTTAAAACTAATTGTTATGATCTCAAAGTATAATACTTGGATAGTAATTAGCTACAAATAATACACACATATAGGTTTTTTGGAAAATCACGTTTTCTTGCGGAACCACATTTCCTTCGTGAAACCACGTGTGACTAGCAAAGAATAACACATGTTGGTGAAATTACAAATACTATGCTATATAATATATTCATCATGTTCCCTTGGTTAGATTTTATAAAACATTTTCTGCGTTTTGCATAGCTTTTTGAATAGTTAGTAGGAAAAATAGACTAATTGATGTTTACATTTATTTATAGTATACAATTATATCAACATAATATTTTTTATTTTTAACAAATACAGTAACTAGTTTATAATAAAAACATGATAAATTATAAATATATACAAATATCAACTTCTCTTTTGTTAGTATAGTTTATGATACATGTTGTATAAGCCATATAAGCCGTTCAATTACTACTAAATATGAGGGTCTCTATTGTGCGCTACTATCTTGCGCCTTGACTAGGATCTTTGAATTCCTTTGAATATAAATTACACAAATAGCCCTTATAGTTTTACTTTCTATTTAGAAACCATCCAACTTAGATTGAATTTTTTGAATAGTGAATTTAAGTCTGTTAACTCTTTTTTGTTTTTTTTTTTTAAAACACCTACACTTATTATCTTAAAATTTGGTTGTTTTTGTAGCTCATTATCATACAACTAAATAATTTTAAAACTTAGGATTTTTCTAGAAAAAAATCTACTTATTGTTTTACGGACTAACTCTGCCACAAATCAAAATCCGACCAAATATTTTATGTTATTTACAATTTTTAACAATAAGCTTTTCTTCTTTTTTTTTTGTCCAAACATTGACATTTTTTTCCTAATTTTAAATGTTTTTTTACTGTTTTTGTCCAACATTTAATCAAAAGTTTTTTCAGTACTTTGTTTTTTAATACTTTTAACATCTTATATGATATAGTATCCTGGTTTTATAAATTGTCATTCCTAATGAGAAAAAATACATGTAAGAACCTGCGGCAAAACGCGGGCTCAAATACATATACATGATAGAGAGTAAGAATGATGTGGTAATGGAGTGGTAGACATGGGGTGATGGAGTGTCATTAGGGGTGAGCCTTTAGACTGGAGCAGACCAACGTTTGAATCAGACCGGTTTTGCAGAAATCGTGGACTTTGGACTGGACCTGTTAAGCCTTACTAGGCCCAGATCCAAGTCCAGTTACTGGTCCGGAGGTTTAAATGTTCACCCCTAGCCCTTAGGTGTGACCACATCTTAGAGCCTTTATGTAATATCACACAACCAAGATATAATACTCTTGATTTATGCTCTCTACCATCTCTTTCAAATCAATTCTATCTTGAACATTAAAGTAAATCATAGGATTAAACTCAAAATAACCTTGACAGTTCATCCTTAAGCTTAAGGTGATGCCATGTTCTAAAATCTCCTTGCAAAGTCCTCTCAACATGTTATTCAAAATATCTCTAAGATAGATAATAAAATATAATCGTTCATCGAAAAATGAATTATTAGTTTCAAATACAATATGAAGTTAATTATAAACTTTTCAAATATATGAATTTGTAGAGAAAATGTATACATACATATATTGTTAAAATGATGTGATATGACATTTAGTTTGATGCAATGCAATAAAGTGTATGATTGTTTCACTTTCACAAACCGAATGGGGATTAGATCATCCCCAATACATTGAACTCATATGAATTCAATGAACCGTCACATGTACATTCCACCCACTATACAATTAACAATTTTACCTATTAAACTTTACACTCTATTAAACTCTATACAATTTAATAGAATGCCACATCATTTATGTGTGTGTGTATGGAGAGAGAGTGTAGAGTTTAATGGGTATTGAACTCCCATTTCAATTGAGTGTCATGTCATTAACCCATAATGATGATTTTGAGTTTAATGGGATTAAACTCCCCATTAACAAAAATACTTATAAAGTAATATGTAAAACAACAAAATTACATAATTAAATATCTTACAAATACATGAAATACAAAAATACTTAAACGTATCTTACAAATACATCAAATACAAAGTACATAATTTAATATCATACAAATACAAGAAATACAAAGTACATAATGAAATATCTTACAAATACATTAAAACGTACTAGAAATATATCATATGTTGAGTTACTTTTAGTTTCCATAATACTTTGCCTTTAGAAAACGTTTCATGTTTTCGTCTCCAGGCGACAAGTGTTCCTTTTGCAACAATTTGTTGAGATGCACTAGTTACATTTTCATTAGCTCTCTATCAGTGATTATTTGTTCCTTTTGTTGATCAGCGTCGAGTTTTTTTTCATGACTTCACCTTTAGTATATCTACTAAGTCTCATTGCACGTAGTTTTTCAACAATTTCATTAGAAACCATACATTTCCCTTTTTCTTTTAGCTGCATCTCTACCTGTTGGACGTTGAGTTGTTGTACCACCACTACTTGGCGTCTCGGGGTTGGAGTAGTCCCCTTCTTCAGTAGTCCTTGATCTTTTTGTGCTGCCACCACTTTCTTCATTATCCTCCTCACATGCAGGATGTGAATGTGTTGTGCCATAATCTTTCTGTAAAGCCCACTTCAGAATTTTACACATAACTTCATTAAAAACAGCTAAGTCGTTAAACTTGTTGTTCCCATTTGCCTCATAATATTTATGAGCTTCGTTTTTAATATCTTTCTCGCTCATTCCACTTCTTTTTCAACGATATGCTTCCTGATAGGCACAAACCCACTTTTGGGGCATTTTCGCTAAGTCGTTTACATCGACCTCATTTGATCTTCATTTTTGTTACCAATCTTTCCTGGATTTTCAGCTTGAACTTCGACATATAGTTCACTTACTCGTGCCCATAATGATACTTTTTTCTGGTT
Source organism: Lactuca sativa (assembly GCF_002870075.4). Taxonomy (NCBI): domain Eukaryota; kingdom Viridiplantae; phylum Streptophyta; class Magnoliopsida; order Asterales; family Asteraceae; genus Lactuca; species Lactuca sativa. Next base: position 199,744,501 of record NC_056624.2, read on the forward strand.
TCTGTTACGGGTCTTGTTTTGACTAGCAATACACCAAGATGACATTAAAACGATATCTTCATCAACATCTCATTTATTGCCACGTGGTTGTTTTTCAATGTTTTGTGAGGTTTGAAAATTTCCAGAGGCTTGATTGACATTCGAAAAGAACTAAGAGTTTTCATAGTATTGAGTATTTGGATGTTCTTGAGAGCAACCAAATTCAAATTAAATGTATTTGGAAACGAAAATTTCATGACAGAAAATACAAAATCGAAAGAGATAAGAAATAGAGAATCAGAATTGGATATGAAAATATGTCGATATTATAGTCTATTTATAAGGAAATTTTTTTTTGATTATTATTATTATTATTATTATGTAGTATACATACCTAAAAGATAAGAATTATTATCTAGTTAGAAAAAAATTTGTTTGATATACATATATGATATATCTAATTTATTCATCCACGTATTAGAAAAAGTAATAATAAAGGGGTGGGCGAATGAAGTTCAACATATTCCGTGGAATTGAAAAGGAATATAAACTCACCAACCAAACAGCAAACTTATACCCAACAGGAATAGTCTTAAAGCTCAAAAGGCTTTCTTCCATTTATTCAAATTCAACTAACTATATGCCAATTTTGTTTGATTGTCACAAGTCACAAAACCTTGGGCCTTGGTTCTTAATACAGAAATCAATATAAATATTCCAGAAAATATGTTAAATTCTGTCACATTTATTACACTTGCTACGCATTAAAAATTAAAAAGTCCGATATATCCTATTGTATTTGAATGTATAAAGTATTCTATATATGATACAGTTTCAATAGTATTCTTTTAAGTATCTGAATAACCTCTAAAAGCACATACTGTTCTTATACCATGATATCATAAAATAAAATAAAAACCATTAGTTTTGACTTTGACCTCATTGTTATTTGCAATCAAATAAAACTCTAATCCTACTCCAAAACCAAAAATAACCATCCAAAACCACATACAACTTGACCAGATTACTCTACAAATTCATCTCTCTCTATCTCTTTTTCTTTTTTGCGTTTGCAAACATATCATTATATTTAAAACATTCTCTCTATCAAAATTTCCAAACCATAATTCTGTTATTCCTCATCAGAATCCGGTTCCACATCAACAATATCAGGAATCTCATCCATTGCTGCATCCTCATTGTCATTATCACCTATCGCAAACACAAGCTGCCCACCTCCCTCCGAACCACCCACCGTTTCAAACCTTCTTCCCGCCACATCATTGGCGGCACCACCACCAGAAACACCCTTGGCCACCGCCACCGCCACCTCCACCTCGGTTTCCATGTTCTTCAATGCATTACGATCCGTTTCTTCAATCGACTGTGTCTCTACCAAAATTCCCTTTCCTTTATCTTTAGCAACATTTATTGTTGCCTCAATGGAAACCGCATTTTCTGCTGTGTTCTTTTCTATCTCATTTTCACCATCTTTTACCCATTTTTCATACAGATCATCCTCTTCTGACTCAGCTTCATTTCTGGAGGTGCCACCTGTAACTGTAACTAGGTTGCTTTTCTGAACACCACTGGAATATATGTTGTTCTTCATGAACTTATCTTTCATTCCATTAACATTAACAGGGTATTCAACAGAAGATCCAATATCTATCAAGGGTAGGGCCCTCGGATGTATCAAAACTTCCAAACTCAATAACGCATGTGCACAAAACTCTGCAAGTTTTGTTCCCGTTTCTTGCATGCCTGCATACAGCAATTGTACAATTATATATTAAAAAAATTGAACTTTGATAACAAATACTATAAAAAATTAAATTAGGTTTAATATTTTATTGAACACCTCCACGAAAAAGCTCAAGACCCTGGGCCAGATACGCAGGGCGAAAACGACCAGGGGAAAGAAGAGATGCCAAAAGTGCCCTTAAAGAAGCAAGCTGAAAATCACCCCAACTAGGGGTATAAACGTCATTTGCTTCTTTTGCCCATCCGTTTTTACAAGCATCTGTAGCTACAGTGATAAGAAGCTGGTCTACATTTGACCTCCAGCTCTCAGATCTCAATGCCCCTCCCTACAAAAAATCAAATCAATTAATTTTAAATCAAATCCAATAATAAAGTAATTCATGGAGAAAACAAAAAAACATACCACAGTTAGAAGTGTTTCTAGTGCTCCAAGTGCAGCAATCTTGACAGAAATTGGAACGTGGTTTTTGGGGGAATAAATAATTTGAGATTGATTTTCAAGAAATGAAATTGCATTTTCATGCTTCCTTTTCTTGTTCATAGGCTGTGCTTCACCACCATGAACATGGGTTGAATCCAAGTCAACGGAAGCATTGCTTATGACATCTTCAGCTAGATATATTGTCATCCCTGCTCAACACCAATCATTTAGTTTATAATTTTATATCATAAAAAGATTTTTATATCATAAAAAGAGTTAAAAGCATACCAACCCCCATGGACATCAGCATCATTTTTATGAAACCATAAAGTTTTACCCTAAGTTCGGGTAATTCACATCTTCTGATATATTCTGTCACAAGTCGGATAGTATGTGCAGTGTGTGGCAACAGTTGACTGAAAAAACAAAAACAAATAATGATTAGAAATTATATATGATTATCATTTACAACACATCCAAAATGATTAAAAAAAATATACCTGCGTGCTTCCTTTATAATATCACATAAAATTTCCAGGCTATATGAATGTAGAACAGGAAGTTGAGTGCAAATATATTCTTGTTGCATTGCAGTGAGAGTTGGGTACATGGTTTGTGGCAAGGAACCATCTACATTCAGTACTCTTTCAACTACCATTAGTAATGCCTTAATGGGAACCTTAACCTATGATTTTTTTTTTTTTTTTAAAAAAAAGTTAAAACTTTTTAAATAATTTTACTTAAGGGACATCATAACAAACATATATGAAAGGTTAAAGATACCCGAACAGCGTAGGAAGTTGTAAGCATTGTGGAACAGCAAAGCATGAGTGAAGATATATTAGTGATAGAGAGTCGTTCTGTTGACTTGTTAGAAAGATCAAATACTGTGAGGCCTCCAAGAGGGGCAGGAGGGTCTTTTCCTGGAGGGACTAACGCTCGCATGGTTTCACTTGTTTTACTTTCTGCAGTCAAACACATATTATATTATACCATGTAAGTAATTAAAAAGTTACCAAAATAACCCTGTGTATCTGTTGACTTACCTTCTTCTAAGCCTTGAAATGAATCATTCAGAAGGATGTTTATAGCTATTAAGATCTTGTGAATCATTAAAGACCAGGTCTCCTCATCGCCTTTTGATTTGGGAAGTAAAGATAAGCAAAGAGCAAGTTTCTGGTCAAGGAAGAAAGTAGGTGTGAGTGAGATTTTGTCACCATTGACTGGTCAAAGGATAGAGAATGGTCAAACCTTCAGCATATTAGGATTGCATTTCCCATAGATAAGCTTTGTGACAATAGCTGCTTCAGCCTGCAAAACAATTTTTTTAATAAACGTGGCTCAATTTCTATAATAAATTAAGCAAGAACCAGATAACTTACAGAATCATAATTCTTTTGGAGAGAAGATGGGAAGAAATTCAAAATGGTGCATAACAGACGAACAGCTCCTTCCTGCAGAAATAAACAATCAAATCGGGTATAAGTAAAAGGAATTATAAAAATTAAAAATAAATCTGAAGATGGTATTATTAGTACCAAAAAACACATACAGCATCTGAGCTATCCTCCTGTATCAGCTTTAAAACTGGCTGAACAAGTTTTGCAGCATGTGAAGTTCCATCTTTCTTCATATTTGGAAACCCACTCAATCTAGTAGTAAACAGGGAGAATTATCAGATCTTATATATTTATATCTGAGACAATGTAAATTGTTTATTATATTTATAAGTTATAACGGTTTGACTAAATTTTTTGTAACGGTTTGACTAAGTTCCTTGTAACGGTTTGACTAGTGTGGGTATGAAGAGCGATTTATATTTACTAAATTTATCAGATGAGATTTTAATTTTTTTTTTTTTGCTTTAGACATCTCTCTAGTCTATGAGTTATAAAACTGTAAGTTTTTCCATTTTGATATCCAGTTATATTTTCAATCATTTATCTGAAAAGCCACTGCTTTAACTTTTCTTTCAGAAAAAGCCACTTACACTTATATTTATAAAGCCTTTCAGAAAAACCGTCCGTATTTAAAGAACTTTTCAAAAAGCGTTATTTTTTAAGAAAAAACATTTTTTTTTCAAAATATAACGTAATTTCTGACCACTGAAAATAGTTTGTTAACTAGTATGATTGAGAATGGTTTGTTTTTTGACTAAAACTTAAACTGAACTGAAAAAAAATCGGTTTTTAATAAAAACGGAAAACCAAACCATTGGTTTTTCAGAAAAGGTTTCTTATATATAAAAACCGAGAATAAAAAAATCAAACCTAACAAAAAAACAAAAATTATGTCAATTTATGATATGTTTAATTGATTAAGTGTGTTCAAAATTAAAATAATTATTATGCATTTATGGTTTCTATTGAAAATTATAATAATAAGCATGTGTTGGTCTCGTCCTGTATTATGGGAAAATATGTCGATTTGATTCAAATAAAAACAAACTTTATGAGGGCAATTTTGTCACCATGCACATGTTTGAAGTTTTAGTAAATGAAATTACGGATATACCTTGTAAGAAGATCCGATATCGAGACACAACAAGAAACCTTCACAAAGTGAGATTCTGCAGGAGGCTGATTTAAATGCAAGATTCAAAAATTTTGTCAGATCCAATAACAAAGGGTTCTATAGACTTTAACAAAATCAACTGTATTTCATATTGTTTTTAACTACATTTTCAAGAGTTAGTCAAATAATATAAGGCATTGTTCAAAACTCATAATCTTTGACAATTCAAGAGAGTGACAATGTTAATCCCATAAACTGACATTAAAAGTTAAAACAACCCATAAACCCAAATATTCATCAAAATGTAAGATGATAACTAAGTTTTATTTTAATGGAAATGTAAGAGCAAAATAAAGTCTAATTACCTGAAGATGTGAAAGCAACTTTTGAAACCAAACAGAGTAAGATGCGAGGAATCGTTCAGAACTGCATTCTTCAAAAGTCACCCCTAACAAACATATTCCAGCCCAACATTTATCTGGCTACACCACACATATTGGTTAAATCACTTTTCGTTTTGTCCCAAAATAAATGAAAGAAATGGTTTACGTATCTTATAAGAACAAACTATATCATGTTATAGGTTGCTGAATGCTGATTCCCCCATTTACAGATCGGGATATCAATAATAACTCTACAGTATTGTTTCAAATTCAAACCAATTCTATTTAGCTTAATTTACACGCGTTTATATTGAATTTCACCCAAGATACATCATTATCTTATAGAGAATATAACTAAATGCAGCATTGAAGATGTCCAATGATACAGATGAATCGAGTTCCTGGGGGAAATACGTTTTTAGTGATTTACACACTAAACCCTTTAAATTTTATCCATTATCCTTGTTTTGTGGAACGAAGGGAATCTCGGTTGAATTTTCATAAGGATGGCTGATTTTTTGGAATAGAATATGGAAGAATTCTTATATTGAAAAAATAACTTCTATTGCAGGTTGAAGTAAAACTTACCATGTTGCTAGAGACTAGCATTAGCAAGCGATCAACCCACAAATCAACGGCGGATTTCCATTTTTCAATCAATTTCTTGTTATCATCAGTTTGCGCAACGCGCTCGGACAGCAGGCCATGAGTTTTGATAGCGGAGACAACTTGTGAGAGCTCTAATGGATTTCCCAACTGTTGTTTCTCGTCGGGGATAAGTTCTTTGATAAACGAACGAAGAAGTCTAGGTTTTACAGCGACGTCATACATATTTTGAACATGGTCAAATGCCGCCATTGCTATGAGACCTCCGGCCACCCCTCTACAGCCTCTGACTCTGAGGTTTAGGGAAGAAGAGAGACAAACTAGGGTTTAACTAAACTGCAGCAAGCCAACAACAATACAATTTACACTTAGACCCCCTCAATAGACCTCATATTACATATTGGACCCTTCCAGATCCAGGTTATAAATTTGAGCACCACCCACTCATTACAGCATTTGTTTTATGGGATACTGTTTGATGAATTAAAATAACTAATAATGTTATAGTTATATAATGATATATTGCTGAAAAATATCTAATTAAAAAAATATATAATTAACATATTAATTTTTTTTTTTTAACAAAGTCAAAAGTTTGTCATGGTTGGTAGTGTGATGATGGTTTTGGTCTTCATAATTTACTTTCACCCTCCTCACATTAAACCATATCATTTCCATGGTCCACTGGCGACCATATTCTAAACTTACCTCTAACTTTTTCCTTCCACAATTTTTGTTACTTAAAGATTAAAAAAATGTAACATTATATTATCAAAAATTGTTTGTATAATTCGGAGTCATGAAACTGTTTCTTTCCCACTGCATGCTAATATATTAGTGTCCAACAGTTTTGCTTGTACAAGATCTTTACCATATATCATCGTAACAGTAGAATGGTAACTATTACTATTACTAAACTCTACAAAGATGGTGATATGTTTTGGAATGCGGAAAGAAAAAAGAAACAAGGTGAAAAAAATAAGAATTTCAAAAGAAAGATTATATTGGATAGTGGCATTGCTTCTCGGGCTGAGCTAGAATTGTGAAGCACATATATGAAAGAATTAAGAGATACTTAATGTTTATAATTTGTAAATTTAGCTCAAAAAGCCAAAGTTTGGTGGGGAAGTGAAATATTTTAATATAGCTAATCTATCCAACACAAACATGATATTTTAAACCCTATTTTAATTATGTTTGTCGTTCTATTTATATTTCATTATCTCCAACCTCATTTCATTTCTTGCACCATTTTGGTGTAAAGAATTAGTATAACATCAAATTTAGTATTATATTCAAACATTCATGGTATGAATTATTTGAATATTCTTCTAAAATTAAATATTTTGGAAACAATTATTTTTAGGTTAATATTTCACGAAAAAAAAATGTCTCAAACAATCAAGTACTTAACATTTTAAATTTATCAAGGCACACTAGGATGTAATAAAATAATCATAAACAATGGTACCTAAACATCTTATATACATTTAAATATAAATTACAATCTTGTGTAAATATCCAAAAACTAAAATTTATCTTTAGTCTTGACTAAGTCTATAAATGAGAATACATGTCAAAATACATAGGTTAAATTTGGAAACCCCATAGTATTTCCAATGTTTAACTCTTGAAAATAGTATATAAGACCAACAATCCAATTCTATACTTACACCCCCTGAAAAAAGCAAAACATATCAAAGTTACAATCATGTCAATAGTTAGGGAATAAAACATTTCAAAAGTAACTACACAACTTCTAAGAATAATTCAACAATTTTCAAAATAAGTTATACATATCCTTTTATTCCTAAATCTAAAGTCAAAACGAAGAGTGCAATGTCACGGTGATGATTATAATTAGCGCTCGTACATGGTAGCTTAATCTATATAATACAGGTTCAATGCCAAGTTTAAAAGTTAAGGTGTTACACTCGAGTCCTGGTAAGTTCCCTTCTAACCCTTTAAATTTGAAATTGTGCAACTTTGAAAGCGTTTTGGGGAATACACTGGGCATACTCCATCTGGACATAAACTTTAATCTTTAGGGTTTGGACCCTATATATTGAACCTTAAGTCCCATTTCCAGCCTCCATCACTAGAAACATCCCATTTGAAAACCCTAGCCCCGTTGCTGCATTTTGAAGCTTGAGAGTGTGTTTTTGTGTGTTTCAAATGAAGAAGAAGGTGGTGGTGAAGCTTGGGAGCTAGAAGCAAGCTTGGATATGGAAGTCGTGCATTATCCTCAACCTACATAAGTTATAAAGTTCATACATTGGTGGTTAACTTGATAGATCTTGTTATATGATGATATCATGAGCTTTTGTCCCCAAATTATGACTTTCTTGTGCTTGGCATGCTATAGAATGTATGGGTTGTCCTTTTGAACCTTTTTCCATGTCTTGAGTTATAAAAATATGATCTTGGCCTCTTGGTTTCCCTCCTGCAATTTATTAAGAGCTTTAGTGATTAAGAATAATTAGGGTTTTGTTATTGGGTTTGATTTAGACATGTAGAACCATAAAGTTGGAAACTTTATGGTTTGGAGTGTCATTTGGGACTAGATCTGAGACGTGGAAAAAGTGGCTTAAGGGAATAAGCCCTAAAAGTTGGATCATTAAGACATCGTGTACGCTAGACATATGTTGCATGAGGCCCGATTTAGATTGGGAGTACGTCGGGCGTGCGTGCCGAGTACGCTGAGCGTACTCGGTCTGGGTTGACCAAGTTTGACTTTGGACCCTTTTGGAGTATTTTGGATTATCATTGTGTAATTGGGTCTCGGTTTATAGTTTAGGCGAACGGTAGAGCGGTGTGAGTAGCAGAGATCTGTGCGGTCATCCTTTTTATTGTGAGGTGAGTTCTCTCACTATGTCATTGGGTCTTAGGCACCAAGGGCGGCCCATTTATTGAGTTTATGTATCCTAAGGTGTAGGATTTTTATGATAGTTTTATGTGTGATTTGTGTGTGTGTGTGTGTGTGTATATATATATATATATATATATATATATATATATATATATATATATAGGGCTTAGGGAATATGTGTGTAACGACCCAATTTTCACATCCAATTTTTTTTTTGTTTAAAAACGTTTCATTATAAAATATTAATAACTAAAAACATCGTTTGATCAACCATAACATAAAGTGAACCATGTCTGAAAACCAAAACATACAACTAATCAGAATATCAAAGTATCGATCCTAGTGAAACTCGTAATGCGGAAACAGGAGAGTGTGTGTGTGACATGCTGCTACCGCACCAACTCCTTTCCCCTAGCTGAGGAGGTACCTGAAACCAAAACTGAAAACTGTAAGCACAAAGCTTAGTGAGTTCCCCCATAATACCCCATACCATGCATACACATAATCAACCAATGTTCAGTTATGAGTTACGGGCCTTACCCACACTCGGGAAGATACGGGCTCTGCCCACACTTCGCTAGCCGGGAGATACGGGTCTCGCCCACACTTGTGAAGATACAAGCCCTGCCCACACTTCGTTATCTGGGAGATACGGGCCTAGCCCACACTCCAACCTCGGAGAGATACGGGCCCTGCCCACACTCAACCGCTAACCCATAACATACAAGTATCACACAGACAACAAGTATAAGCAACTCTATCATATTAACGCATATATCATACTTAACTAAACCTAGAGATACGGGCTCAGCCCACACTCTGGTACTAGCATCTCGTCTACGCGGGTCGGCCTTGGTGCCTTAGACCCATTCCTACTGGAAAGGAAACTCACCTCGAAATAGCTGCTGGTCTGTGTGGGAACTGATCACCTACTACTGCTGCTGCTGCTCCGGAAACCCTCCGGCTGCAATTCCCACAATATATTCAATCAACACATTGCTCACTGACTTTTGGGTAAAATGACCATTTTACCCCTGACCTTGCCCTAAGTCAAAGTCAGAGTCAACTTTCAGTTGACCCGAATCGCCGAGTTGGCTTTCCAACTCGCCGAGTCCCTACTCAAGCGACTGCCCTGAATCCCGATCCTACCCGTCGAGTTAGGCGACGACTCGACGGGTTCGCCTTCATGACCAATATTCAAGTCCTTCATCCTACTCGCCGAGTTGTATGAACAACTCGTCGAGTTCATCTTCATCCGATGAACACTCATGCTAAGACTCGCCGAGTTGTATGAACAACTCGTCGAGTCTGTTCTTGATCTAAGGAGATTGCCTTGAACTCGCCGAGTCAGGGCATTGACTCGTCGAGTACCTCCATAGATAGGTTAAGCTTCCGACTCACTGAGTCACACCCTGTGACTCACTGCTCACTCGATACTACGAAAAGGGGACAAACTCGGAGACTCGCGAGCAGACTCGCCGAGTCACATGAACGACTCGCCGAGTCGTTGCCATGCACTCCTAAAATATACCGATTTGCTCGATTCCAGTCCATGCCATTCATAGATCTGGACTTCTAGGACACGAATCACACGTAAAGTTTCCAACTTTACGTGTGGATATTCACCAATATGGATTTTAGGGCTCAAAATGTCTCAAAAGGGTAGATCTAGGGCTAACAAGCAACATGGGGCCAAAAAGCTAACAGGTCTGAGCTCCTGGAGCTCAATCTTGCCTAGATCCAGAGGCCAAACATCTTATTACGACATATAATGCACATACAAGCTTGGGGATTTGACCAAGAAAGACCCAAATGAAGTACTAAGCATAGAATCATGGGGAAAACGGGTTATACCTTAAAGGAACTGCTGGAAGAACACAATAATTGCCTGGATGGCTTCCTTTCTTCTGGATCTACTTCCTTCCTCCTTTAAAGCCTTCAAAAGCACACAACAAAACTTCAAATCTTCTAAGAACAAGCACAAACGAGGGTTGGGGAGAGAATGGGGAGAGAATGGGGGCTGGCTTGGGGCGGATAAGTCGCTTGGATAGGGTGCAAACCCCTGAAACTTAGGGTTTCATCCAACAGCTATGACTCGCCGAGTCCAGGATATGGACTCGTCGAGTCGACAACTTAAACGTGTCCCGGGTCCCGCATCCACTCGGCGAGTCGGACCTATGACTCGCCGAGTCCAAGGCTAAAAGAAAGGAAATACTTCAAATAAGATTTACGTACCAGGAACCGGGTGCTACAAATCTCCCCCACTTGTTTTAGACTTCGTCCTCGAAGTCTGCTGCTCGATCCTGAAATAGCTCGGGGTAATGCTCCATCATCTCGTCTACCGGCTCCCAAGTCCACTCCGAACCCTTACGGTGCTGCCATTGCACCTTCACTAGCTCCACCCTCTTGTTCCTCAAATCCTTTGACTTCCTGTCGAGGATTGCGACTGGGCGCTCAATGTAATTCAGGCTATCGTCAACCTGAATATCCTCTAATGGCACTACTGCTGAATCGTCCACTAGGCACTTCCGCAACTGAGATACATGGAAAGTGCTGTGGATCTGGCTGAGCTCGGCTGGCAGATCCAGCCTATACGCCACCTTGCCCACCCGGGCTACGACCCTGAACGGTCCGATGAATCTCGGGCCCAACTTGCCCCGCTTCCTGAATCGGATGACGCCTTTCCAAGGCGACACCTTCAGGAGAACCATATCCCCGACTTGAAACTCCAAGTCGGATCGACGCTTGTCGGCGTAACTCTTCTGCCGACTCTGAGCAGTATGAAGCCTGCTCCGGACCTGTTGGATCCTCTCGGTCGTCTTGAGCACCACTTCGGTGCTCCCCATGACTCTCTGGCCAACTTCACCCCAGCATATCGGGGTCCTACACCTCCGTCCGTACAACATCTCGAAGGGAGGGCGGTCGATACTCGCGTGATAGCTGTTGTTGTAGGAGAACTCGGCCATGGGAAGATAGGTATCCCAGCTACCACCGAAGTTTAGCACGCACGCCCGCAGCATATCCTCCAGAGTCTGGATGGTCCGCTCGCTCTGGCCATCCGTCTGCGGGTGAAAGGCAGTGCTAAAATGCAGATGAGTGCCCAACTCGTCATGGAATCTCTTCCAAAATCTGGAAGTAAAACGCACATCCCTGTCCGAGATCACCGATACCGGCACCCCGTGCCGCGCCACGATCTCTCTGATATAGATGTCGGCCAATTTCTCGGCCGATATGCTCTCTTGAATCGGGATAAAGTGAGCACTCTTGTTCAATCGATCCACGATGACCCAAATCGAATCCACTCCACGTGCGGTCTTGGGAAGCTTCGTGATAAAATCCATCGTGATATCTTCCCATTTCCACAGTGGAATATCCAACGGCTGCATCTTGCCATGCGCTCTCTGATGTTCGGCCTTGACCTTCCTGCAGGTCAAACACCGCTCGACGTACCATGCCACATCCCGCTTCATGCAAGGCCACCAATAATCCAGATGAAGATCCCTATACATCTTCGTCGCCCCGGGATGAATAGAGAATCGGGACTTGTGCGCCTCCTCCAACAAGGTCTGGCGCACACCTCCGTGATACGGCACCCACACCCTACAGTGTGATGTCAATAATCCTCGGCTATCATAATCGAGGGAGGAAACCTGACCCACTACACGCTCGCTCTTCCGATGCTCCTACTTGATAGCCTCCTGTTGAGCCTCCCGAATCTTCTCAAACTGGGGAGTCACCACGATCATCCTCAAACAGACGTCCCTGATCGGCGCCGCCTTGCGGCTAAGCGCATCAGCCACCACGTTGGCCTTCCCTGGGTGGTAAAGGATCTCGCAATCATAATCCTTCACCACATCCAACCACCGACGCTGCCTCATGTTCAGATTCGGCTGATCCATGAGGTACCTCAAACTCTTGTGGTCCGTGTAGATGGTACATCGAACCCCATAGAGGTAATGTCGCCAAATCTTGAGGGCAAAAAACACTGCCCCCAACTCCAAATCATGTGTCGGGTAGTTCGCCTCGTGAGGCTTGAGCTGCCTCGAAGCGTAGGCAATGACATGCCCTCTCTGCATCAGTACCGCGCCCAACCCAGAAATGGACGCATCACAATAAACCACAAAATCCTCCACGCCCTCTGGCAGGGCTAAGATCGGCGCCTCGCACAATCTCTGCCTAAGTGTCTCAAATGCAGCCTACTGCTCGGGTCCCCACCGAAAGACCACGACTTTCTTCGTCAGCCGCGTCAGGGGCACGACTATCTTGGAGAAATCCTGAATAAACCTCCGATAGTAGCCTGCCAATCCCAGGAAACCCCGAATCTCAGATGGAGACTTCGGAACCTCCCACCTCATCACGACCTCGACCTTGTCCGGATCGACCAGAATCCCGTTCTGGTTGACGAGGTGTCCAAGAAATTGCACCTCGCGCAACCAGAACTCACACTTGGAGAACTTGGCATACAAGCTCTCCCTCCTCAGGGTCTCCAACACCTCTCTCAGATGCTCCTCATGCTCCTCCTGGGTCTTGGAATAAACCAAGATATCATCGATAAAGACTATCACAGACCGATCCAGCATCGGTCTGCACACGCGGTTCATGAGGTCCATGAACGCGGCAGGAGCATTGGTGAGCCCAAACGGCATCACCACAAACTCATAGTGGCCATAGCGCCTCCGAAACGCGGTCTTCTGCGCATCCTCCTCCCTGACCCTCATCTGATGATAACCCGAACGCAAGTCAATCTTGGAGAACCAAGATGCTCCCTGAAGCTGGTCAAAGAGATCATCAATCCTCGGAAGCGGGTAACGGTTCTTCACCGTTACCTTGTTCAGCTCCCGGTAATCTATACACATCCGATGCGACCCATCCTTCTTCTTCACGAATAGAATCGGGGCTCCCAAGGCGAACTGCTCGGACGAATGAATCCCTTGTCTAGCAGCTCCTGCAGCTGTGTAGACAACTCCTGCATCTCGGGAGGAGCCAATCGATACGGTGCTTTGGCTATCGGAGCCGCACCGGGGATAAGGTCAATCCTGAACTCCACCTGTCGCTCCGACGATATCCCAGGTAGCTCCTCCGGGAAAACATCTGCAAAATCCCGAACCACCGGAACCTCGCTCACTGTCGCCTTACCCGCCTCCCGGGTATCCATCACATACGCGACATAACCTGCGCATCCCTGCTGGAGATAGCGCCTAGCCCTCGCTGCTGAACATACAGCGGGTCCACACTGCGGCCTCTCGCCATGAATCACTAACTCTCCCCCGCTTGGGGTCCTGACCCGCACTAGCTGTTGCGCGCAGTCTATCACCGCCCCATTAGGTCTCAACCAATCCATGCCAATAATCACCTTGTTCCCACGCAACGGTATGGGAACCAAGTCTACCAAGTAACGCTCCTCGAACAACCGCAGAACGCAATCTCGGAACACCATCGATGCTCGCACCGAACGATCATCAGCAATCTCTACCTCTAAAGGACAATCTAACTCGCCTGAAGTCTCATGAAACCTCTTGCTAAGCGCAAGAGAAACAAACGATCGGGATGCACCCGAATCAAACAATACCTGAACTGGGATGCCGTTCACATGGAACGATCCTAAAGCATACATATACATACGGAGCACATATCAATATCATAACATCATAAAACAAAAGATAGAGGGAAAGAATCATACCCGTCACCACATCGGGTGCGGCGCGTGCCTCCTCGGTAGTCAACTGGAATGCCCGGCTCCTCACCACCGGAGCCTCTGCCCTGCCTTGCCGACCATTTGTGATCCGCAGGGTCGCTGGAGCTGGCGCCTTCACCGGCGTTGAAGCTGTCAACTGGGGGCAATTGGCCTTCTTGTGGCCCCTCTGGTTGCAGTGAAAACACAGCAACTCTGATGTCTGAATGACTGCTGCCGGAGCAGTACAATCCCTTCTAAAGTGCCCTGCCTTGTCGCACTTATAGCAGCCCACTGATCCCGTCCTACATGCTCCCACATGCGTCTTGCCGCATTTCCCGCAGCGGCTCGGTCCTGACTGGCCTTTCGGCCTACCATCTGATCCCTTGGGCTTCTTCCTCGAAGCCCCTCCTGCCTGTCCCTCCTCTAATTTCCATTTCCGGATGTGCTCCAAATCTAACTCCCTCTCCCTCGCCCTGGCAATCATAGAGTCCAGGGTGGGGCAAGCTGAAAAACTAACATGCTTCCGGATGTCAGCTCGTAGCATATCGTGATAACAAGTCCTCCTCATATCCTCGTCACCAGCGTACTGGGGCACCAATAAAGCCCTCTCCCGGAACTTGGCGGTGATCTCCGCCACAGTCTCCGTCGTCTGTCTCATGTCTAGGAACTCCCTGGCCAGCTGCTGAAGCTCGACAGCCGGTGCAAACTTTGCCCTGAACCTGGTCACAAAGTCCGACCAGGTCATCGCCTCGACAGCTGAGGCTCCCAACGAGTCACCCACTGACTCCCACCAATCCCGGGCTCGGTCCCGTAAACATCCCGCTGCATACCTCACCTTCGACCCCTCGGGGCAGAAGCTAGTCAATTGGGCAGACTCGATGTTTGCAATCCATCGCATGGCAGCAATGGGGTCTTTCACCCCATGAAAATCCGACGCACCACTGCCCCTGAAGTCCTTGAAGGATAGTGTGCGTGATCCCGACTGGCTGGATGCCAAGTCACTCTTGAATGCCCGAAGGCGATCCTCCACCAGCTCCATAATCCCTTCCTTGATCGGCCCGAAGATAATGGGAGTCGACTCAAGGATACCCCTGGTGATCTCTGAAGCGATGAACTCGCGTAGCCCCTCATCTATCGGCTCGGAACCTGATCCCGAGCCGGACCCCTCTCCTGATCCACCATCCACTGACCTCGAACGAAGTACCACCATTCTGCAATACATAAATAACATTCATTAGTAATACTGATGCTCCTTGAGGAATCATATCTACCACAAGTTCCCTGGTCTCATCTTGGCCTCCCTTGGTTCGGGTACGGATCCTCTGCTTTCAGTAGTACGGGCCCATACTACCTTCCACATCTATCCGTACCTTCTTCAAGGTATGCCTTGACTCCACCAGATCCCTTTCACTAAGACTGATCATTACTATACTCATCCCCGGCTCGCCCTAGGGGAAATCTCCGACTCTACTCGAACCAGTCCTCAACTGCTGCAGGCCTCCTTGTAATGCCAATCAGCCATCACCCGAATACCATCACATGTGACGAGACTCGGATAATCCTTCGAGTACCTGACTCGTCCCTACAACGGTTGGACTCAAACAAGAGCTGTGTAGTAGGATCAATTCCGGTACTCTAAGATTATTCAACTATGATCACATGTGACGTAACGTATTCGCCTAATGGCTAACTCCCATTATTCAGAGTCCCACGTAGCACGAAGCAAGCAGCATTCAGACAAGGGTAACAATCTCAATTAACTCTATCCACTTTCAGGAACTGAGCTAGCATAAAGTGCTAAGCTCATACTACCAGGCATAACCTAATCAGGCTATCCTACTTACTGTCTACTCGATAACTAGCATGCAATTTCTCATACAACTGAAACACAAATAGTAGGCACATAAGGCATCACTCCTAGATCCTTAGTCCTATTCTAGCATGCTGTTCTACGAAAGCTGATAAACACAACATAAACTGGTATGGGTACTTTGGGGAATACTTACTTGAGCTCGGCCGGTCGCGCACATCACACACTTCGTTGTTTCTCAAAACTCTTTTCTCCATTTTAGAAAACATTTTCTTTTAGAAAATCTTTTAATCCCTTGATTTGAGTCCAGACACTCCCGAAGGTGTGTCCGAATCCCTCAAACCAGGGCTCTGATACCAACTTGTAACGACCCAATTTTCACATCCAATTTTTTTTTGTTTAAAAACGTTTCATTATAAAATATTAATAACTAAAAACATCGTTTGATCAACCATAACATAAAGTGAACCATGTCTGAAAACCAAAACATACAACTAATCAGAATATCAGAGTATCGATCCCAGTGAAACTCGTAATGCGGAAATCGGAGAGTGTGTGTATGACATGCTGCTACCGCGCCAGCTCCTTTCCCCTAGCTGAGGAGGTACATGAAACCAAAACTGAAAATTGTAAGCACAAAGCTTAGTGAGTTCCCCCATAATACCCCATACCATGCATACACATAATCAACCAATGTTCAGCTATGAGTTACGGGCCTTGCCCACACTCGGGAAGATACGGGCTCTGCCTACACTTTGTTAGCCGGGAGATACGGGCCTCGCCCACACTTGTGAAGATACGGGCCCTGCCCACACTTCGCTATCTGGGAGATACGGGCCTAGCCCACACTCCAACCTCGGAGAGATACGGGCCCTGCCCACACTCAACCGCTAACCCATAACATACAAGTATCACACAGACAACAAGTATAAGCAACTCTATCATATTAACGCATATATCATACTTAACTAAGCCCAGAGATACGGGCTCGGACCACACTCTGGTACTAGCATCTCGTCTACGCGGGTCGGCCTTGGTGTCTTAGACCCGTTCCTACTGGAAAGGAAACTCACCTCGAAATAGCTGCTGGTATGTGTGGGAACTGATCACCTACTACTGCTGCTGCTGCTCCGGAAACCCTCCGGCTGCAATTCCCACAATATATTCAATCAACACATTGCTCACTGAATTTTGGGTAAAATGACCATTTTACCCCTAACCTTGCCCTAAGTCAAAGTCAGAGTCAACTTTCAGTTGACCCGACTCGCCGAGTTGGCTTTCCAACTCGCCGAGTCCCTACTCAAGCGACTGCCCTGAATCCCGATCCTACCCATCGAGTTAGGCGACGACTCGACGGGTTCGCCTTCATGACCAATATTCAAGTCCTTCATCCTACTCACCGAGTTGTATGAACAACTCGTCGAGTTCATCTTCATCCGATGAACACTCATGCTAAGACTCGTCGAGTTGTATGAACAACTCGTCGAGTCTGTTCTTGATCTAAGGAGATTGCCTTGAACTCGCCGAGTCAGGGCATTGACTCGCCGAGTACCTCCATAGATGGGTTAAGCTTCCGACTCACTGAGTCACACCCTGTGACTCACTGCTCACTCGATACTACGAAAAGGGGACAAACTCGGAGACTCGCGAGCAGACTCGCCGAGTCGTTGCCATGCACTCCTAAAATATACCGATTTGCTCGATTCCAGTCCATGCCATTCATAGATCTGGACTTCTAGGACACGAATCACACGTAAAGTTTCCAACTTTACGTGTGGATATTCACCAATATGGATTTTAGGGCTCAAAATGTCTCAAAAGGGTAGATCTAGGGCTAACAAACAACATGGAGTCAAAAAGCTAACAGATCTGAGCTCCTGAAGCTCAATCTTGCCTAGATCCAGAGGCCAAACATCTTATTACGACATATAATTTCCAATCGTTACGGTTTCATTTTGTCACATCTGTGTAACTTTTTATTTTTGTATATATCTAGATAAAGAACTTATTAGAATGTTCATATATGACAATTATGATCGATTGTAACTTGCTATAGCCGGTCATAAATGTTATATATAAACATTTTCAAAAAGTCTATTACCTAAACGTGTAAAAAAATAAATTATCCAGATGCGAACAAAATAAAAAGGTAACTAAGATGATAACTCCATTTTCCGATAAAGAACTCTGACTCCATAAACGTCATGGCATATGACATATTATATAATTTTTTTTTTCTTTTTTTGAACTTTAACACATAAAAAACGAATTATTATAAAAACTAAATGAAATTTCTCCATTAGATCACAAGCTTTAGTTTTCATTATTATTATTTTTTTCATTTTTCAAATGTGAGTGACAGTCTTTTCTCATAATAACTAAATAATTCTTAAAAAATCAAAAGAATAATTAACGAGTGAAAAAAAAAATGTAACTAATTTATGGTAAAACTGTGAGTCCAATTCACCACCGCATGTCATGCCTAAATTGAACATTACTTATTACAAAGTGTCCCCACCTGCAAATATTCTGTTGCCACTCTATTCTATATACAATCACCACCATTCCATTTGTTCCCTGGCTTTTAACATTCATGGCTTCTTCCTCCATGCTTTTGTCGTTCCTTACCTTCTCATTACTCCTCGGCCTCTTTAATTCATCACAACTCGAGATTGAGGAGTTATCATGGCTGGATGACAACAACGATGAAGAGATCAACATGGTCCAAAGTCGCCATGATTCACTAAGAAAATGCGATTTTGTATCTGGAAAATGGGTGTATGATCAGACATATCCGCTTTATGATGCATCCACTTGCCCGTATCTTAGTACCAAAGTTACCTGTCAAAAAAACGGGAGGCCAGATTCTGATTATGAGAAATGGAGATGGAAACCTCATGGTTGCAACATTCCTAGGTATGTATATAATGTATTTTAACTTCTATTATTAAAAATTGCTCTAAATTTATACATTATAGTTAAACTGATTAAATCTATCATTTCAGATTTGATGCATTGGAGTTTCTTGGAAAAATGAGAAGGAAAAGAATAATGCTTGTAGGTGATTCCATAATGAGAAACCAATGGGAGTCTCTTGTTTGCTTAGTTGAATCTGTTGTGCCGACCGATCGCAAAACGGTCACCTATGCGGGCCCTACCATGGCCTTCCACGCCTTGGTGAGACCATTTTTCTTGGTTTTTTTTAGTAAGGCTTTGTTTTAATGTTTGGTAAGACCATGTTTTCAGATGTTAAATGATATCTCGATAAAAAAATTTTAAATAGATTTAAGAAAATGAAGTTTGATTGCTTGTGCAGGATTTTGAGACTTCAATTGAATTTTGTTGGGCACCACTTTTGGTTGAATTGAAGAAAGGGCTTGGAAACAAGAGGATTTTACATTTGGATTTGATAGAAGAGAATGCCAAGTACTGGAGAGCTGCTGACGTGTTGGTCTTTGATTCGGCACACTGGTGGACCCACTCCGACAAGTGGACATCGTAAGAAAAGAAACAAGTAGTCGATGCATTAAATATTTGTACAGTACAACCCCTTGATCCGATCGACATTTTCAGGTGGGACCTACTAATGGACGGGAACCACGTAGCCCAAAACATGAACCGAATGGTCGCATACCAAAGAGGGCTTCGAACATGGGCAAAATGGGTCGATTTGAACCTCGACCCACGTCAATCCCGGGTCATATTCCGGACCATGTCACCTCGCCATAACAGGTAAGTACACTGGTAGTTGTACCATGTGCATGAGAAGTTGTACCTTACACATTGAAAGTTGTACGTACAGGGACAATGGATGGAAGTGCTACAAGCAAAGGGAGCCATTGGGGTATGCTAGTCACCCTCATGTACCAGAAGAGGTGATGGTGCTTAAAGGTGTGATTAAAAGAATGAGATTTCCGGTTTATTTGGAGGATATAACCGGGATGTCGGCTCTAAGAAGAGATGGACACCCATCGGTTTATTTTGCACAATCTGGTGGGTCAGACCATGGTTCGGCTGATTGTAGCCACTGGTGCTTGCCTGGGGTTCCTGATATATGGAATGAGATGTTAAATGCTATGCTTTGAGAACTAATTCCTTAGATTAATTATGTTAATCAAGATTATGTAGTATGATGGTTTATTTGCAATGTAACTTTATCCTGTTGGTAGTTAATTAGTTGGTTTGGTTTGTTTATTTTGTCTTAAGCTCTTGGGTTCTGAATTCCTATGTACTTGAATTGTGTACTACTTTTGAAAAAAAATGTTCTAATGTAGAAACTATAGATGTGTTTGTAGGTATATAGTTATATACCATATAAACAACTCGTATCTTCAACTCATGTATGGCTTAATTACTACAAAACTGTATGACTGGTCAAATGTATCTTTAACGAGAAGAAAATACTTTTTTTTGGCAGGAAATCAAATTTAGTTACTAATATTAAATAATTATTATTGATAGGTAAAAAATAAGATCGAAAATCTATCAAAAGAAAATAAAAAACAGGTTTTGAAAGACAAACTAATATTTAAAAAAAAAATGTTATATTTCTTATAAATGTAACAGGTGTGTTTCGTGATTAGGAAACAAAAAGTGGATCAGATACACAAAATGCATGCATGGAATGGTTGTTTAAGGGTCAGAATGGATCATTTTTAGTCGCGCTACCAGTCTACCACTCTCAATATTTTTCAGTTTTTTAGCATCATATATAAGTAATGTATTATAAAGTTATGTTATTTCTTATTACACTTACAATCTATGTTTTAATATAAAACGATTTACGAAATTAAAACCATTAACATTCAACTGATTTAACTTTTCTTTTTTTATTGTAATTTTTCTAGCATTCCCGTTTGTCCCAATGTCCCATTATTATTAATAAATTCCGTATTTGCAGCCGTCATGTTCGTCAACGTTAATAAATGGTATTTTGAATTCAATCTGAGGCGACATACCAATTATCTCCTTTATTGTTCATCGTGGTAATGGAAGGCTTATACATGACTATTGAAAACTCGGTTGTGGCTGAACTATATCGTGGTGCTAAAGTGGGGGAGAAAGGTATTATAGTCTTTCACTTATATTATGCATATATGATGTCTTATTTTTTGAGGAGTTGTAGGAGAATATATACTCAATATTATTCAGGTTTTCTTATCTTTTCTGACTTCGGGTTTGTAGATTAATCTTCAAATATATCTAAATTAGATGTTAGTGGTTTTAAACAGTTGGCGTTGATTACTAATTGTGGTTTGGAGAAATTTCTTTTCACGTATCCTGGACTTCCAGTTGAATCAAATATGCCATGCATTTAAGGGTGGAAGATGATTGTCATTAGATTCGAGAATAAATTATCTAAGTATAAGAAAAAAAATGTTTTCTATTGGTGGTTGATCTATTTTGTTGAAATTTATCTTGGATTCCCTTTGTATATATTATACGTCTAAAATGATGGTGACGGTGGATTAGGATCCTTAAGATTGGTTCTTAACTCTAATAGAATGCGCTTTAAAATAGTTGGTTCTATCGATTAACTTTCACGTATTCTCTTTTCTACTCTTAAAAAATGAGTAGGTGATGGCTCCTTTTTAGGAGGCTGTTTGGATTCAAAATAATTCTCTGGCGAATCGGTTTCATAGATTATTTTTGGAAAGAGACAGAAATTGTTGTATTAAATAAATTGTAAACTGTACATATGATTGGCCACGTTAATCCACTCCAAGACCCACGTGAGAGGTCAAATGCCAAACACCAACGATATTTTGGGTGTGCCAAGGTTTGAACATTGGACCTCATTTGTGGAATTTCACTCCTCAACTAATAAGGTACCGTCGTGGGGGCCAAAAAACATTGTATTAAAGAACATTATGGTGGAAATGTTTGGTATTGGAATTGGCGTCACAAGGCAAGAGAAAGAGCCAAAGATGCCTAATTTTCAGGTTTGATGTATTTAATTGGGTCTTTTCAATCAGCAACAAGATAAATAGGTTTGAATGGGAACTGATGCGTCCCCGAGTTCGCCTTCCATCGTCTATAAGGGTAGTTGCTTCCTTATTAATATGGATAACCTAGAGACAACAAGCAAACTCGTAAGCCGATTGACTGTGAGGGGATCCCGTGCCAACGCTCTGATGACAAAGTCAGAAAAGGCTTTATAATGACAACATCGATATATCAAATCGCGAGGGAGTGAAAGTATTTAGGATATAATCAATTGTGAACAACTAGTAGAAGGTGCATTGTACGTACCTTGGAGAATGCTCTTCGTTGTTTATTTATAGCTGATGTTAAGAGGATGTAACCTCTACCTATGCCAAACAGGTCTGCCATCTTATCGCATTAATGGTCATACCCCCGGAGGTACACTCGTGTGTACTTGTTAGTCGTTTAACAACTGTTCTTTGTTGGTTTGAGAACCCATCAGTCAAACATCCTTGCAAAGGCTGTTTTCTGTAAGTTCCCATGCACTACGATACTGTTGTGACGTATCCTCATACTTTGTTCGTTATCGCCTATATGGTTCGGTATATGCTTAGTCCGGTATTTACTTGGTTTGGTATATGACTGGTTCGATATATACCTAGTTCGATATATACTTAGTTCGACGTAAGAAGGGTATACATAGTTATAGGCTAGGCTATAATGTAACACCAGTGTTCCATGTATTTTCATTTTAGCATTGATTCCTTAAAAGATTGCAAAATTGGTCCATGCGTTAGGTGTACGAGATGGGTACGTCAAGCGTAGGTCCTTAAAGTTGGACGCGGATTCCCTCGCTACACTGGGCGTACTCATGCAGAGGGCAAACCCTAATTTTTAGGGTTTGGACGCCTTAAACCCTTTCTTACCTCTAGCCTCCATCTCTCTTAGCCTCCATCTCGAAATCCTAATCCTTGTGTGTGAGTTTTGAAGCTTTAGAGTGACTTTTTGGTGTTCTTGGTGGTGGATGAAGACCTTTGGAGTTGTGGTGTTTCTCTCAAGCCTTTGGATCCACATTCTTCTCATCTTTGTTCATCTTCAGGAGGTATTAAGTTCAAATCTTGATGATTGCTTTGATAGATCTTGTTTAAGCCTAGATTTATGTTCTTTTATCCCAAAACCTTGATCTTTATGTGTAACACCCCAAGTTTGGAAAGCCAAGAAAAGAAAGAAAACCTCAAGTTTAGGGGAGACTCGGCGAGTCCATGGAGGGACTCGGCGAGTCCGAGCGGGATCCGGGTTGTGGTGAAAGCGACCGACTCGGCGAGTCGGCCAAGGAGACTCGACGAGTTGGGTCTGATCGAGGAAAACCCTAAATCCGGGACTTGGAGCCTATTTAAGCATCTCATCCTCTTTCCTAGGGTTCCTTTAGTGCCTCTTTACCCCCCAGAACATCAACCCTAGCTGCCATATCCGTTTTTGAGCTAGATCTTGCATTGAAGAAAGCACTATAAGCTTGGAGAAGGAAGAAAAGCCTTGGAAGTGCAAGAAGGGACTGTAGATCCGAGATTGAGAAGACATTTCAGATCAATTGGAGGTAATAAGCTGCTGATTAGACTCCCTTTGCATCTAGATCTATTCTTATGTGTGAGTTTTGGTCATTATTGGTATGTTATGCAACCAATTCGAGTTGGAGGTTCAGATCTGAGGTTGCTACCTCAGATCCATGTTGGTTTTGGTCTTGAATCCCCTAAAGTATCAGCCCTTGGTATGTTGAAGAAGCATGTTTGCCATAAACCCTAGTTTAGTGTGTTTTGAGCTTAGATCTCTCAATCTACACGTAAAGTTTGCCACTTTACGTGGGGAATAGGCCCTAGAAGTATGGATCTATGAGTTGGAAGTTCTGTTTGGCTCGAAAAGCCACTGCATGGATTGAAGACTGGATAGACTCGGCGAGTAGCTTGAAGATGAGGAGGAACTCGACGAGTAGGATGAACAGCTCGTCGAGTCGGTTGAAGTTAGGCATGGACTCGGCGAGTTGGATGAACAACTCGACGAGTTGGTTGAAGATTTTCTTGAACTCGGCGAGTCTGTTCTTGGACTCGGCGAGTCAGATCGCGAAACCCTAAACCCTTTGAGTTGAGACTCGAATCAGTGAGTCGGGTGGTGACTCAGCGAGTTGGACAGGACAGGTCATGGAACTAGTTGGACTCGGCGAGTCATGGACTGACTCGGCGAGTCGAGTCGCGAATAAGAAAGACCCTGAGCTTATGAACTCGGCGAGTCTTTAGGAAGACTCGGCGAGTAAGGTTGACCTGGAAGGTTGACTTTGACCAGAGTTGACTTAGTTGACTGTCAGACTAAGTGTTATATGTATATTGATAGCTCGGAGAGCTAGAGGAGCAGCGGTTCAGGGGATTGTCGAGTAGCAGCCAGAGGTTTATCAGCAGGGCTCAGCAGTTCAGGTGAGTCTCCTTCCAGTAGGAATGGGTCTAAGGCCACAATGCCGGCCCGTTTAGCTAACAGTAGTTTTCGGATGTTGATATGATATAGTAGTTAGTATGTTTGATGCCTTCGTGGCTCAGACAGGATTTATGTGTTATGTGTTCCGGGCTACGGCCCGAAGTAGTATGCAGTATACGTGTGTTCATGCTAGTTGATATGTTTATGTTATGTTCTGTTCAGTTAGCCCGGACTTCGGTCCGATGCAGGGGACAAGGTCCCAGTTAGTCCGGACTTCGGTCCGATGCAGGGGGCAAGGTCCCAGTTAGTCCGGACTTCGGTCTGATGCAGGGGGCAAGGCCCCAGTTAGCCCGGACTTCGGTCCGATGCAGGGGACAAGGTCCCAGTTAGCCCGGACTTCGGTCCGATGCAGGGGACAAGGTCCCAGTTAGTCCGGACTTCGGTCCGATGCAGGGGACAAGGTCCCAGTCAGTTAGTCCGGACTTCGGTCCGATGCAGGGGGCAAGGCCCCAGTTAGCCCGGACTTCGGTCCGATGCAGGGGACAAGGTCCCAGTCAGTTTCCGGACTTCGGTCTGATGCAGTGGGCAAGGCCCAATATGTGCTTTATATGTTTTTGTGTGGTATGTGGTAGATTGGGGGAGCTCACTAAGCTTCGTGCTTACGGTTTTAAGTTTTGGTTTCAGGTACTCGGTTTGCGAAAGAGGAGCTCGGGAAGATTGCAGAGCACACACCATAGTCAGTTAGCCTGGGAATGTTTGACTCTGATAATGATATTACGTTTTGAATTTAATACTCAAAGGTTATGTTTGACTTATGATACGTTGTTATAAATCTATTTTTAGTAATGTTTAAAAGAAATTTTTAGTCATGATTTTTGGGTCGTTACAAGTTGGTATCAGAGCCTTGGTTTGAGGGATTCGGGCGCACTCCTGAGTGTGTTTGAACTCAAACTAAGGAAGTGGTATATAGTTTTCAAAAGAAAAAAAAATCGTAGTTACAAAAGAATTTTGAGAAAAGAAAACAATTTTTAGAGAAAGCAAAAGAGTTTTGAAAAGAGAAAAGGGTGTGGTGCATGCAATCAGCCGAGCTCAAGTAAGCACTCCCAATTTACCCATACAAGTTGTATTATGATTATCAGTATCGGTTTCAGTTTCAGTTTCAGTTCCAGCTTCAGTAGAACAGCATGCTAGAATAGGACTAAGGATCTAGGATGATGCCTTATGTGCCTGCTTTATGTGTTCAGCTTTATGAGAATTGCATGCTAGTATTGAGTAGACAGCAGTAGGATAGCCTGTTTAGGTTATGCCTGGTAGCACGAGTTTAGCATTGTATGCTAATGTAGTTTCTCGTTATGAGAATAGTTTTGCCTGAGTATGTCTCCTTTATCCGAATGCTGCTTGCTTTGTGCTTTGTGGGACTCCGAGTGGTGGGATTTAGCCATTAGGTGAATACGTCACATCACATGTGAGCAGGGTTGAATAATCTCAGAGTGCTGGATTTGGCCCTACTGCGCAGCTCTCGTTTGAGTCCAACCGTTGTAGGGACGAGACTTTTACCCGAAGGATTATCCGAGCCTCATTACATGTGATGGTATTCAGGTGGTGGCTAATTGGCATAACAAGGAGGCCTTCAGCAGCTGAGGACTGGTTTGAGTAGAGTCAGAGATTCCCTAGGGCAAGCCTAGGATGAGAGTAGCAGAGATCAGTTGAAGAGTAAAGGGGACTTGGTGGAGTTGAGGTAACTCTTGAGGAAAGTACGGATAGATGTGGAAGGTAGTAGGGGCCCATACTACTGAAAGCAGAGGATCCGTATTCGATTCAAGAGGGGTCGAGGCAAAATCAAGGAACCAGTAGAGTATGCGAGAAATTCCTCAGCAGTAGTATGTAAATTGATCAGGATTTTGTTATACATTTTCAGCATGGTGACGTTGCGCGAGATACCAGTTAGCAGTTCAGGTGTCAAGGAGGGGTCTGGCTCGGGCTTCAGAGCCGGGCAGCTTGATGATCAGATGAGGGATTTCATTTCCGCAGAGATTACGCGCAACATCATTGATCAGACTCCAGTGATTTTCGGTTCGGTTAGAGAGGCCATTGTGGAGCTCATGGACAGTCATCTTGAGGCCTTTAAGGCCGGGTTAGTTTCAGGACAGATTGGGGCTCGTCTAGGTCCCGAATCTTATGGAGTTCAGGGATCCATCAGGGGGGGAGATCCCATTTCTAGTTCCTGCCATCAGGGGGCAGGGGTGAGTGGGGAATTCTGTCTCCAAGAGAGACCATTGCATGATTGGATAGTTGAGGAAGTTTCGCGAGCCATTCGCGAGGATCTGCCCGACATGGTCGTGAGGATCACTGATAGATTGATAGCGAGGCTTCAGGATCAGACATCTGTTGTTCAGTTAGCAGGCGTTGCCGTTGGGGTAACGCAGGAGCGAGAGTCGGGCAGGGAGTCAGAAGGGAAAAGGAAAATTGATGAGACTCAGGTAGCCACAGGTTCGGGTAAGAGGCCCAAGGGTCCAGATTTGAGGACGAGGAACTATCAGAGCCGCAGTCGATGCGGGAAGTGCGGAAGGACGCACATGGGTGTGTGTAGGCGTAGAAGTGGTGGCGATGCTGGGTGTTTCAAGTGCGACCAGATTGGTCATTTTAGCAGAGACTGTGTTGTTACCATCGCCCAGGGGCTTGATCCGTTATGTTTCCATTGCAGTCAGAGGGGCCACAAGAAGGCCCACTGTCCGAGTTTGTATCCAGCAGGGCAGGTGCCAGCTCCTGCCCTTGGGACTTCGAGTACCGCCAGCAGTTGTCGAGGCCGGGCAAGGGTGCCTACGGCTCAGAGCCGAGTTTTCCGGTAGATTTCAGCAGGGATTCGAGCAGCACTGAGTAATGAAGGTACGTAACTTTTGTTTTTCTGTCAGCTTATGTCATGATTATATTGTTATGGTTCTACATCAAATTGTGGTATAAGTGTTGTGTTATAGTGTGGCTTGCTTGTGATTATGTTATATGCCATTTGCATACCTCGGATAATTGGTTGGTAGTTAGGGGATGTGCTCTTATGGAGAAGGTTTCGGAGGATGCAGTAACTGTAGCATGATTGAGAGAGATTTGGTTCGTTTCACTAGTTCGGAGTGGTTAGTGATTGGGATGGATTGGTTAAATTCCTACCTGGCAGGCTTGGGTTCCCTAGTAGATGTTCTGGAATGGTAGTGAAGATCAGGATCTCTTTTGAGTATGAATCAGCAAGGGGTAAGCAGGATCGAAGTGGGGGAGAACCCTCCGAGTATTCATGGATAAGAGACACGTAGACCCAGAATGAGTGCGCAGCCTCCGAGAAGAAATGGTAGTAGCATAGTGATGGATGGATTGAGAAGTTCAGAATTGGGAGTCCGAGAACTTTTCCCAGCAGCTAGTTCATGTAATCGAGATGGTTAGAAGCTGGTTGGGAATCCAGGAATGGAGGACCACCTGTCGGACGCATGAGAGTCGGAATGAAGATCCTGAGAGCGGGTAACAAGAGATGTTTTCGTATTAGTAGCCAGTGTCCGAGGCAGCATGCAGGTTGCGTAGATTCAGGAGTTGGGAGGTTGGAAACTTCCCAACAATAACTTCTTGTATCCGGACTAATAGACGGTTGGTTTGGGAACCAAGCCGAAGAATTCCTCGACGAAGTGCTAAGTATATCAAGGATATAAGATGTCGAGGATGATGCAGAATTCAAAGACTGAGGGCTGGTTTGAGAAATCGGGATGAGGAATCACTAGCGGAACTAGGGGTAGTCAGGATGTTCTCGAGATAGCAGTAGTAGTGTTGTAAGTCTGCGGGGGTAGCCGTAGCATTCACTAGCAGTCAGATAGCAGTAGTGGTGTTGTAAGTCTACGGGGGTAGCCGTAGCATCCACTAGTAGCCATATAGTACTAGAAAGTTGTAGTCCGCGAGCGTAGTCGCAGCCTTTATCAGATTGGTAGGTGGCATGATCGCGTGTTGGACGCGGAAAAGTAGTAGTACCCACCAGTTTTAGTGCAGCAGTGAGGATATGGGAATCCACGGGTTAGATTTCGGATTTCCCAAATGGATCAGTTATGGCTAAGTCAGCAATTTGGGCTTTAGATCGTTGCATCAGTTATGAGATCAGAGTAGTAGTGGACCGTTGGGGTTCGGGTATGTTAAGGGCTACCGTCAGTCTAGGAGCCATCATGATGTTAGTCGTGGAATTGATGATGTCAGGATGTGACGAATGGACCCGATCGGTTGGATCGGAAGATTGTTAGAGCCGCAGTGACAGGATAACTAGTGGAAACTAGTCCTAGAGGAAGATTTCGTTCAGAAGTCGTGGAAGCGACTAAGTGAGAAGCCCCTTGACTCCACAGTTGGGTTGGAGTTCAGTGTTTCAGGCAGCTCAGCGTTTCAGCCAGCTCAGTGTTTCAGGCCGTTCAGCGTCTCAGTCGGTTCAGCGTTTCGGGCATTTTAGTGTTTCAGGCATGATTCAGTATTGCAGGCAGTTCAGTGTTTGGAAGGTTTCAGGGTTCTGGGTCAGTATTGTTTTGCGTTGGAATGCGAGTGCTGACGATATAGTTGGTTGATTTGAGATTGGCAAGTCCCTCTCAGCAGGATCAGTTGAGCCTTTTGCCGAGTATAAGTGATCTGTAAGGATAGCTAGACAGGTAGCTTTTCATTCAGGAGGGAAGGCTCGAGTTAGTAGAAGATGAGTAATCAGGTGGGATAAAAGCAAGAAGGTTCCAGTAGCCTCGTTTCAGTATGAGCGGCAGAATGGATAGAACGGTTATAGATAGTTGAAGTATCTTCAGGAGTCGCTGGAAGAGTCTAGGAGTTGTGATAGAGTGTAGTGACCGGTGGGAGTCCGGTAACTCAGATATCGGGAGATTGGTTAGACCAGAATAGTCTCAGTGCATCCGGTAGGCGGATGGGAGGCAGCAGGATTTTCAGTCGGAGGATGTAACGTTGAGGAAATTATGGAAAAGAGAAGGATCCAGTATGTTCCATCGGTAATGATCGACATGGTGAGTGGCTGGAGTGTCGGACAAAAGGGTGTTAGATTTTCCAGACAGAGAGTTGGAGGCAGTTCGCAGGCAGTTGATCATAGCAAACTTCGAGGACGAAGTTTAGTTTAAGTGGGGGAGAGTTGTAACACCCCAAGTTTGGAAAGCCAAGAAAAGAAAGAAAACCTCAAGTTTAGGGGAGACTCGGCGAGTCCATGGAGGGACTCGGCGAGTCCGAGCGGGATCCGGGTTGTGGTGAAAGCGACCGACTCGGCGAGTCGGCCAAGGAGACTCGACGAGTTGGGTCTGATCGAGGAAAACCCTAAATCCGGGACTTGGAGCCTATTTAAGCATCTCATCCTCTTTCCTAGGGTTCCTTTAGTGCCTCTTTACCCCCCAGAACATCAACCCTAGCTGCCATATCCGTTTTTGAGCTAGATCTTGCATTGAAGAAAGCACTATAAGCTTGGAGAAGGAAGAAAAGCCTTGGAAGTGCAAGAAGGGACTGTAGATCCGAGATTGAGAAGACATTTCAGATCAATTGGAGGTAATAAGCTGCTGATTAGACTCCCTTTGCATCTAGATCTATTCTTATGTGTGAGTTTTGGTCATTATTGGTATGTTATGCAACCAATTCGAGTTGGAGGTTCAGATCTGAGGTTGCTACCTCAGATCCATGTTGGTTTTGGTCTTGAATCCCCTAAAGTATCAGCCCTTGGTATGTTGAAGAAGCATGTTTGCCATAAACCCTAGTTTAGTGTGTTTTGAGCTTAGATCTCTCAATCTACACGTAAAGTTTGCCACTTTACGTGGGGAATAGGCCCTAGAAGTATGGATCTATGAGTTGGAAGTTCTGTTTGGCTCGAAAAGCCACTGCATGGATTGAAGACTGGATAGACTCGGCGAGTAGCTTGAAGATGAGGAGGAACTCGACGAGTAGGATGAACAGCTCGTCGAGTCGGTTGAAGTTAGGCATGGACTCGGCGAGTTGGATGAACAACTCGACGAGTTGGTTGAAGATTTTCTTGAACTCGGCGAGTCTGTTCTTGGACTCGGCGAGTCAGATCGCGAAACCCTAAACCCTTTGAGTTGAGACTCGAATCAGTGAGTCGGGTGGTGACTCAGCGAGTTGGACAGGACAGGTCATGGAACTAGTTGGACTCGGCGAGTCATGGACTGACTCGGCGAGTCGAGTCGCGAATAAGAAAGACCCTGAGCTTATGAACTCGGCGAGTCTTTAGGAAGACTCGGCGAGTAAGGTTGACCTGGAAGGTTGACTTTGACCAGAGTTGACTTAGTTGACTGTCAGACTAAGTGTTATATGTATATTGATAGCTCGGAGAGCTAGAGGAGCAGCGGTTCAGGGGATTGTCGAGTAGCAGCCAGAGGTTTATCAGCAGGGCTCAGCAGTTCAGGTGAGTCTCCTTCCAGTAGGAATGGGTCTAAGGCCACAATGCCGGCCCGTTTAGCTAACAGTAGTTTTCGGATGTTGATATGATATAGTAGTTAGTATGTTTGATGCCTTCGTGGCTCAGACAGGATTTATGTGTTATGTGTTCCGGGCTACGGCCCGAAGTAGTATGCAGTATACGTGTGTTCATGCTAGTTGATATGTTTATGTTATGTTCTGTTCAGTTAGCCCGGACTTCGGTCCGATGCAGGGGACAAGGTCCCAGTTAGTCCGGACTTCGGTCCGATGCAGGGGGCAAGGTCCCAGTTAGTCCGGACTTCGGTCTGATGCAGGGGGCAAGGCCCCAGTTAGCCCGGACTTCGGTCCGATGCAGGGGACAAGGTCCCAGTTAGCCCGGACTTCGGTCCGATGCAGGGGACAAGGTCCCAGTTAGTCCGGACTTCGGTCCGATGCAGGGGACAAGGTCCCAGTCAGTTAGTCCGGACTTCGGTCCGATGCAGGGGGCAAGGCCCCAGTTAGCCCGGACTTCGGTCCGATGCAGGGGACAAGGTCCCAGTCAGTTTCCGGACTTCGGTCTGATGCAGTGGGCAAGGCCCAATATGTGCTTTATATGTTTTTGTGTGGTATGTGGTAGATTGGGGGAGCTCACTAAGCTTCGTGCTTACGGTTTTAAGTTTTGGTTTCAGGTACTCGGTTTGCGAAAGAGGAGCTCGGGAAGATTGCAGAGCACACACCATAGTCAGTTAGCCTGGGAATGTTTGACTCTGATAATGATATTACGTTTTGAATTTAATACTCAAAGGTTATGTTTGACTTATGATACGTTGTTATAAATCTATTTTTAGTAATGTTTAAAAGAAATTTTTAGTCATGATTTTTGGGTCGTTACATTATGAGTATGGAATACTCCATAGCTTTTGAGTTATCCTTTAAGACGTTTTAGGGTGTATAGTGTCATAAAAATGCAAGCTTGGACCTTTCCTCTCATCCATGTATGAGTTATATGTTTTTAGTGATGTTAGAAGTTAAGGTTTTGGGATTAAGCTTCCTTTTGCCATGCAAAGGCATAAAGGTTACAACTTTATGATTTTAGATGTTTATTGGAGTTAGATCTGAAGTTTGGACGTTAAGTTTTAAAGCATTAAAACCTTAATAAAAGGTCTAGAATTTTGAAGAGTATGCCGGGCGTAACCTTTAGCACGTTGCGTGTACTGGGTCGTTGCCCTATAATCCTTCCGCATCAAGAGTTATATGCGGGGCGTAATAGGTAGTACATTGGGCGTACTACCAGGAAACCCACTTGGGCCATTTTTAGGTTGCGAACCATTAGGGGTTTTGGGCCTTGACTAGTTGAGTCATGAATGAGAAAGGAAAATGGTCTTTTTTCCCTTAGATAGATAAATGATGAATTAGACCTTCGTTTATGGATTAATCCCGATTATTGATTAAGGTTATTATTGGGTTATAATTACTATGAGGATCCATGACAGTAGCAACTCGAGTGTACGATTCAGTTATCTTCAGTTAAAGGTGAGTCTTCTTACAACATTAGTGGGTCGAAGGCACCAAGGTCGACCCATTGTTTTGTATGTGTAAAATGTATGCATTTATGTGACTATTGTTGATGTTATCGTATAATATATGCTTGGCGTTAATCTGGACTCGGTGGTTTCTACGGACCTGACACAGCCACGTGTTGTTATATTTATGTGTATGAATGTGTGGTATTTTGGGGAAACTCACTAAACTTTGTGCTTACAAATATGTTTTTGGTTTTAGGTACTTCCGGTACAAAAAAAAAAATTATCCCACGTGATGGCACAACATCCTCCCCCTCATGATGTACGTATTTATAATCTCTTTTACTATGATATTTTGTGATAGTTTGTATTTCTGATGATTTCGAGACATGTGATGTTTGGATTGATGAATTTAAAAATGAAATTTTTACTTATGAATTTTGGGTCGTTACATATATCCTATTAGGGACCATATAATTCAAAGCTTTTTTGTAATGGTTCATTATATATTAAAATAATTTTAGCAAGAAGCCGATACAAATGAGCTATAGCTAAAAAAGGATTATATATATATATATATATATATATATATATATATATATATATATATATATATATATATATATATATATATATATATATATATATATATATATATAGCCGGTTCTACGTGATAACACTGGTGAATTTGTTAAATGAGGTTTTTCTTACTAGGTGGAATCGATGTCCTCCAACGAAAATTATTATTTTAGCTTTGAGAATAAGATTAAATATGTCCGTACTAGACTTATTTTGGTTAGTAGAGGTGTTAGTTTGCCCTTTCTTTTATGTGTGATTTGTTCAAATATTTTCAGAAGTAGCAGATCATCCTTGTATAGCTTGCGAGCAGGCCCGGTCCAGAGAATGGACGATATAAACGACCATCCAAGCCCCAAAAGTTTTATAGACCATGTAATATTAGTATATAATTTCTAGTCTATTTTTAAGAAAAAATAATTACAAATGTGAGAAGAACTAAATTCAAAGTTCCAAATTTTAGGAAGAAAAGGTAACACATATAATTATTGTCGTTCATAAAGAAGGCAGTTGCAACAAAATGGGAGAAATCGAATCGACAAATTGTAAACTGACGACCCATGAAGCAATCAAGTACACTATAATGAATAAGATTATTTATTTATTATGTCGTCTCAATTTCTAAGTCTATTCATTAGAATTTCATTGCATATAAAATCTTATTAACCATTATTAACATTGTAGCATCTACAGAAAGAAGTTTTTTAAAGTTGAAATTATTAGGCTGGAGGGAGTGGTGCTACCGAAACCGCACTCCCTCCCCCGCCACATCAGCGTCATGTCATTTTTTACCACTCAAGTGTGGTTTCTTGCCACACCAAGGGTGTGGTACCACACTTTTCATTTCTTTTATTTTTTTGTTTTTTTTAAGTATTTTAATTTAATAAAACTTCTTTTTTTTAACTATTTTAATTTAATATAACTTCTATTTTAATAAAAAAAAAGCATAATTCTTCATTACTTGAAAATTAAAAAAAAAAAAAAAAAAAAAAAAAACAGTACATTGTGTTACAAAAAAAAAAAAAAAAAAACCACACACATAACATTTAAAAAAAAAAAAAAACCACACACATTACTTGAGAGATAGAGGAAATTGTGTTGTGAAAAAAAAGTTAAGTTGATATGTGTATATATAGGTAAGAAAAAGCAAAAAAATAAAATAAAATAAACTAAATGAATCTTATATTTCAACGGTCAAAAAAGTGACCACCTAATCAGACATTTGTGGAAGTCCTGAGGAACAAGAAAACTCTACAAGGAAATGACATGGCGGGAAAAAATACAAAAAAAAAATTATAAAATTTTAATTATGCAGAGGTGCATCATTCTTCATTGAAACATCTTGTATTATTTTAATTAAACAATTTGTAACTTTCTGTAAATTTTATTTTTGTCTTTTCCTCCACCACCATGTCATTTCCTCGTAGAGTTTTTTTGTTTCTCTAAAGGGTTTCCCAAGTAATGGTTATTTTACAAAAGTGGATTTTTCATGGTTAAAATCTTTAAACAATTTAAATTCATAACCAACTGGAGAGAAGGTACCTGAAACACTCGTTTAATTGATTTGTTCATAGGAAATGAAAACTAAAAGTCTAACTAAATTTATTGGTTAAATTTTCCAATTTTTGTTTATCTTTATGCAATTGTTTTTTTTTTTTTTTTTTTTTTTTAATTCTACCTTTTTACTATTTTTAATATAATTCGACAGATAAAAAATTACAATCTGTAATTGTTTTCGGTAATTATCATATCTGATCAATTATTTGTGTTGTGTACCAAATCATCCTTGATCCGTCTTTCTAACTCATTAACACGTTTAAAGGCGTGGAAAATCGTTAATTCGTAGTCATTTGGAATCCATTGAGCTTGAACTTGTCTCAAGATTTTAGACATTTAAATCAAGAATCTATATTATGAAACATTCTAACAAAATTAACATTCCTTAAACTTACATCAGTAATCCTCCATTCTATTTATTCAAATATTAAAGAAAAAATGTAATTAAAGAATAAGAAACATTGCTCAAACTCATACCTTATACCTACTCTTCTTTTTTAATCCCAAATCTCTTCTTCAACTTGGAGATCTCTTTACTCTTCAATCCAAACGCCTTCTCCAACAACTCTGAGTCAATATCGGATCCAAACAAGGCAGCCGGAAGCTTCACCGACCCTGGATTCTGGCTGTCAAAGCTCCCAAGAACGGTGGCCGGCGAATCCCCAATGTTCATCTGAAAATGCAACACTCCCCTAGGGAAAACCATCACCTCTCCTTTCTCAATCACCTTCGCAAACAATTTGTTCCCTGTGTCGACGAATCCAGAATAAAGCTTCCCTTCAAGTACATACGCCACCTCCGTGGCTCGAGGATGATAATGGGGGGCGTTAATCCCACCGACCTGAAAGTCAGCTCTGACGAGCGACATTCCGAGCGTGTTAAGCGCCGGGAACACGGTGGAGGAGACAGGCACCCCGGAGAATTTGTTGGTGAAGTTTCCGGGATGTTTTATGCCGGAGAAGACGAAGTCGTCAACGGTGATGGATGAGGAGTTTTTGCAGAGGTGGGTGTGAGGCGAGGGTAAACAGTAGTCTTGAAGTGGATCGGGGTCCGAGCCAAAAACCAACGATGGTTGGTTGATGGTGGAATAGAAGATGAAAGTAGCGACGAAAAGTGTGATTTTAGGGAACATGGTTATAGCCATGGGGACATGGGGTATAATGTTGGATGAAAGAGTGAAAATTTATAGGGTAATTTGCATTGGTGGGTTTTGATCAGTCGTATGATGGTTTAAGAAAGTGAACTTCAATAATACACCATCGCACCTTTCTTTAAAAGGTATTAGGTGTTGATTAACACTTCCGAAGGATGAATTTTTTTTTTTACATGTATATATTAAGATCTTTTGTGACTTTGTATTATGTTTTTGTTTTATTTAAGTATATGTTCTACATGTATTTTATGTGTGTACTGTTGTAAATTGTAAATGGGAAAGGTGGAGAATGGATATGCATGATGGGGGATGGGTGGTGGTTATGGCTTTTTGTGTGTGGAATATGGCGTAAAAGTGAAAAGTGGAAGATGCAGAGGGGACTTGTATTAGAAGTGAAGTGATGTGGTGATAATGCTGTCCACATGCATCATGACATTGATTCATTTGCCTCCAACTCTCCAAGTGACTACAATTTAATAAAGTATCACACAAAGCTAAACGAAACATGTCATTACTTATTTTGACGATATTATATACAATGATACGTACCATGTGAAGTCGATATATTATCATTTTTTTAATTTTAGATAAACATTTTTACCCTCTTTATCCGTGAAACTCTCTTTGAACAAAATAACTAAAGATATGTCGGACAAAAATATTTGGAAACCGACATGGTGGTATATTGACATTTCTAATCATTATTAGATTGAGGAAAGACTCATGTAGGCGGATAACATGTAGTTCAAATAAAGGTTTAGATATGGTTGTCATTGTAGTATTTTGAGCTTTTTGATCTTCCTGAAACAATATTATTTTTGGAGGGATTAAGGCAAAGAAGACAGAGATTTTCTATAAGATTACTTAATAAAAGTTTTTTGTTGGTAGTCTCAACTCTCAACAAAGTTTTTCCTCTTATACGAGTTTTTCTTAAAACTTTCAAAAGCCCGTTCCTAAACTATCAAAACAAAATTTTAAGGCAAGCAAAAAATAGACTTTAAATCTTTTATTTTGGTCATAGATGATTTATAAGTTAGCATTAAGTTTATTAATTACAGTCAAACGTGGATTACAAGATTAAATAAAAATGAAAATGACTTGAACCGTCAACATTTGGCTATATTTTCATCAACTCATGATACCAATAGGTTATAAGTCATTTGGTCAACGTCACTCCATTTATATGTAATTTTTGTGTAAATGAATAGTATAACATCAAATTTGATGAAAGGATGCAAAAATTGTGTCACTTTTAGTGTCTTTTATTGTTATTTAATTTTAATTGTATATTAAATTGATATTAATTAATTATAATTATAAAACTTAATTTAAATTTATGTTATATATATTAAATTGATATTAATTAGTCATAAATATAAAACTTAACTTAATGTTTTGAACTTATGTAACATTTTTCATTAACAAATGTCAGTTTAATAAAATAACATTTAATTGAATTAATAATATATGAATGATTAATTTGGTTATAGTTTTGTAATTAATATATTTTATAAAGTTATTATAAAAAAATATACATAAATATGTAGGTGAAGTATGTGTTTAACAAATCTATATAAATTAAAAAAAATATATAGTAAAAAATATTCTTTTTGGTGTAAAATATAATGTAAAAAATATATAAGGTTAGAGATGGTCTAAGTTGTTATCTTAAACAATCATAACCAAAGTTTTGAACATTTTGTGCAACTAACCTTTTATTATAATATAATATCACATCACAATGAGATCAATTGAATAACATAGAAATTAATGTCTATGTGTGTTGTATTATCTCGTTTTTCACATTTCCTTTTCACCGTCATCTTCCTCTTTATTATTATTTATATTTTCCATCAATAAAAAAAAATTATATTTACATAACTTTTTAAACCATTTTAATAAAAATCTACCATTCTAAACTATATATATCTCAATGTTAATCAATTGGTTTCATAAGAACCATTAAATATCATAAGTTAAAAAACTATGAGGATAGTTGTTAATTAAATGCTAATGAAAAGTTTTGTAGGTTTTAATAGATATTTTTGAATCACTATTATAAAGAAAAATGAAAAAACATAGAAGTTTCAAATGATTGTGGTAATAGAAACAATGTCTACTTTATAAGTATAGTAAAATAATATTTATCATCCTACATTTAATACATATGATGTGCTTTTACCAAGTTATCCAAACCATGAAAAGGAAATTATGGTGGTTGGAAAGACTCCCTAATCGTTTACTAATAAAGAACATCACATCAATTTCATAATATTTGTAAATCAATTCTTCGAGATTTTATCATGTTCTGGTTTTTTAACTGTTTCCAGTTTTCAGTTTGGGTTCGATAAACTTTAGAGAACACAGAATCCAAATTAAGGAACAATAGTCCAAGAGATGAGATGAGAAGAGAAATATGATATTAAAAAACACATAAAGAAACCCTATAAGCTAATTATAATTAAAATTTCTAAAAAGAAAAACAAATAAACCGCATTATGATAAAGTAAAAAAGAAGTAAAAAGTCTGCATCTAAATGCTACACTACATTTGTAAGATAGGACATGATATGTTATGGTTACAAACAAAGACATAAGGATCTTCAAGGCACCATTCCCACGTGTGAGTTTCATGATGAACATGTCTCAAGCCTCCTTCTTTGTGATTCTGATAATTTTAGTCATATCCATAATGATTAGCGTCAAAAAGTCAACAATTAAAATGGATAAAAGTACAAAAATGGAGGTTTTGTTACCTAAAGCAGTAAATTCCAAGAGCTGTTGTTATTTCATGAATAACTGACGTGGCAAAGTGCAGATACAGTGCAGCTGCAAAAGATCACAAAAAAAAAAAACAAGTGGATATATAATAAGTATGATGAAACAAGACAATGGTTTTTTTGCATTTATTTTTCCACAATATGTATAAAATATACCTGTGTATATACAGAAACCAAGAAGAACCCATTTCTCATCAACCAATGGAATTCTGCCACAAATAAATAAATAAAAAATCATCAATAATTAGTACAAATAAAAAGTGACGGGGTTCTTGATTTTTCAAGAAAAAAAAATTATGATTTTTACTTTTGAGCCAAATGACTACATAGTACATACCCTTCATTTAACCCTGCAGTGATTGTATTTGCAATTCCAAGTGGGAGATAAAGCAAGGACTACAAATTAACAACAAAAAATATAACACAAATCAAATTATTGAAATTCATCTGATTTGCTGAAATTATATACAGAAAATAAGAAGAATATACCATGCACATGCTTGTTTTCAATCCCTTGGGTTCATCACACAAGTGAGCCAATATCATCCTTCCCTGCCAACAAAAATACAAATAAAAATTCTTATTTTTATTCAGAAATCAGAATTTGATTAAAAGAAAAAATGAGTTCCATTTATTTAGTAGTAATAATCACCACAAGGAATCCAAAAGCTAGTCCAGTTCCCATCACCACCATATGTGGGTAGTTGTCGATTAAATTAGATGGAGACATACAATCCCTGAAAACAATAAATTAATAATAATAATATAAATAACCCAATCCCGAGACTTTAAAGAAAAAAGAAAGTAAGATATAAAGAGGAGGTTTATACCAGAGAATAACTACTACCAATAGCACAAAGAATGGGACAAGCTATCATTTAAATAAAAAAAAAAAACAATAAGCCTCTTAAAAATTAATAAAAACAATAGAATGCACGAAAGCAAATGATTACCATAGCCAAGGCATTTATCATGCTTCCTTTTCTAGACTGCACAACCTTATAAACATTCTGAACACTGTAAAAACATAGAGCAAGTAATATCAAAATTAGGGTATTTTCCTGTGTTAATTTTTATATATTGATATTACTTTGGACTTTACAGATCAAAATAAACTATTGTTCTATGATGAAATGAAGAGATTTAATTACTTGAATGTGACAGTAGGTATAACAGCAAAAGCAATCATAAACAACAAAACAGCTCCATACGTAGGGATTCCTGTACAATACAAAAATATGATCAAAAATTTATACTCTGATGTTACTTACTTTAAAGTTTAGAGATCAAAAATTATTTTACCATTTATATATGGAACCCAACTTAAGAGGGGAATGGACTCTCCAAAACTCTGAGCCCACCACTGTGCACCTGAAATTATGATGTATCTAATGATTCAATTATTTAAGCAAATAATTTATTTAATATTGGATAAAAAGAAAAATGTTACACTACATACCAACAATAGCTGTAAAGAAATGTGCCACATATATAAGCATGAGACCCTCTGTAGGCCCATTTACTGCTGGAAGGATTAAAGTGTTGGTGAAATAACTGGAGCATGGATCAGCATTACACGTCAGCAGTCTCTTAAAAAATGATATAAAATGGAAAAGATGACTACTTACTGTTCCCATGTGGCACCATAAAAAGGAACAGCTGAAATCACCCAAAACCAAAATGTATTTCTTCCACACATAGCAGTGCTCCCAAAAGCCAGAGCCTCTAGCTGAATTACAAAATCAAGAAATTATAAACTGAAAAATATCATTTAAGAAAGGAGTAGAAGAATTGAGGATTAAAGAGAACATACAGCACATGCAAGTGCATCACATCCATGATCAAAAAGTTCTCCTAATGGGCTGGAAGAACTTGTCCTTCTAGCTTGTTTTCCATCAACAGCATCAAAGGTCTAGTATAAAGATTGAGAAGATTGGAAGTAAATCAATGAGCATTTATACCAAAAGTTATAACAACTGACTCTGAGGTTGATATATCTAAAAGAAACCTGATACAAGAAGAGAAGTAGTCCATGGGCAAAATGAACCCATCTTGGTGGAGCAGAGTCCAAATGTGGTGAATATATCTGTTTAAGTAAATGTGACATACATTTTAAGCCAAAATAGGAAGGATAAGTATGCCAATAAGACTGAAAACTCTCACTAATGTATAGAAATGGCCTCATAAATATGTCATATAGCCATAATGAACATGAGAATACAAAATCAAGAGTAGGTAAGATGTCATGTAGTAAAAAATGATCAAACTCATTCACTCACATAACCAAGCACTGCAGATATGAGCAAGAACATGAATCCCATGAGTGTAATCTGAAACAAGAAACATAAGTTTTAGTGAAGGAAATGAAGGGAGAATTCTTTATATTGTGATTGAAAAGGCATGTTTACCATATTAGGCCTGAGGTGTCCACAACACAACATGCAAGAAAACAAAAAACAATGGGTTTGTATCAGAAATGCGTACATGAACCAGGACTTCATCTCCAATAGAACTAATAAATGTAATTATATAATAAATCATTAACAGTTGTGTTGTAGGAAAAATACACAAATAAAAGTTGGGTGCTACGGTGTTACTTACGGCATCCAAAGAGGGAAAAAAGTAACAAATCGAGTCCAGAAAGGTTGCAGGACATATTTTGCGAGATAAGAGTGATCAACTCCACTGTACTTGTATCTATGCAGTGCATTGATGCCATGGCCACCTATGTAACCCATTGTGTATATCGATATCTAGCTTTTACAACCTGCAGTTTATGAAAAACATTGTTACTTGACAAAATTCAAATCAGAGAACATAAAGCAATACAATAATAATAGCATGATATTTTGAGGTAAACATCAACAACTGTTTGCCACAAAAATAACCACCGTTAAACTGCTAATCTCCAACAACATGCAAATTACTCAACTTTTTTTTTTTTTTCAAATCTACCCTTTAGCCCTAGTTCCTCTACGAAGTTTGTTCCTCGATCGTGATTCTCTAGAAAACTACAATCAAGTGTAAAACTAAATTGTTCGAACTTCTAAAACCGTGCAAGTATCGAGAAATTTAAATCACAGTTTACATCAACGAAAGAGATGCAAAAATAGGATCTGATTTATAAAACAGGGTTTAAGGATTGAAAACCCGGACTGGAAACAACGATCTTTGCATGTGCACAACAAGATATAGCTCCAAAAGGTTGCAATAAAGCGAAAGGGAAATGCAAAATGAGGAATTTACATGGAAAATTTAGAGAAAGGGAAACAGAAAAGTAGATGTGAGATTGAGCGCACCAAGAGGAAAGGATTCGATTGGTGAAATGCAAGGCTAGTTTGGCATATGAGAGTGATTCGATTTTGCGAGTTATCTCCCGCCCTAGAAGTTAAAAAGCGAGTAAAATATTCCGAAGTGTAGATTTTTTTTATTGGGTTCGGATTCCCATGACTCCAGCGGATCATGGGTTGTCATTTGCCACAAATCACTGAATCAGGGCTCATTTCAACTATTGATTTTTTTTTAAGAGCATCGATGTTCCGATAAAATGTTAAAATTAAAGGACGATATATATATATATATATATATATATATATATATATATATATATATATATATATATATATATATATATATATATATATATATATATATATATATATAGGGTAAAGTGAATATACCTAACAACCTTATATAAGCTTAGGTACCTAACCTCATCAAACTACATCATTTTGCATTAAATTTTCATTGCAATCATCCAAGGTTTTTAAACTTCATCCCTAAACTTGATTTACTTCAAAAAAAAATTGGAAATTCATCATTATATTTCTCCTACATCCTTTCATTTGTAGCGGTAGGATATGAAGCCCATCAGGTGGTATTCGATAGAAAGACGTGATGTAAAAGAAATATATTGTTGAAAGTCCAAAGATTTTAGAAGTAATCAAGTTATGAGGTTGAAGTTTAAGAACCTTAGACAATTACAATGTAAATATGATACAAACCGATGTAGTATTATGGAGTTAGGTACCTAAGCTTATATAAGGTTGTTAGGTATATTCACTTTACTCATATATATATATATATATATATATATATATATATATATATATATATATATATATATATACACACACACACACACATTACCCATGTTCATTATTAAAAAAGAAAGAATGATAAAATGGGAGAAAATTTTATTTTCTTTCCGATGAAGCTTTTGAGTCTGAGAGTGACGATGAATTATTAGAAGAAGACGAATATGAGCCGGATGGGGTTCAAATAATGGAAGTATGCGGAGAAGATTAAAATAAAATATGTTTTATTATTATGCTATTTGATGATGCGTAAAATAACGGATCCTTTTTACTGGTTTAGATCGTTTTAACCCGGTCCCGTAAAAACAAATCTTGGATTTGTCATCATTTTTAGAGGTTCATAAATTAGGAGAAAACACAAGTGTGTTAAATAATACAACAATAAGTGATGGGAAATGATATTAATAATTTCTCTGGTGGCGATTCCCCGTAGGTAACTTCATACTATGTATGTAGTGTTACACCACTTTTCCGAGAGGGATTCGAAGGACTTGGTTGGAGAAAGATTATGGCTTGCATAGGATGTTTTTCTTAGCAAACGTTACTTTGCTTTTATATGATATCTCTTGGGACAACTTCTTCATATTTTCTATTAATACAATACATTGAGATATTAAGATAGAAGAAAGAAGATTTTTTTTTTGTCTCCCCCCCCCCCCTCCTTTCTCCTTGTCGTTCGTATACTACTTATAGTCATTTCCAAATGGAATGTGAAGCTTTCACATGGCCGCTTGAATCACATCAATGCGGTGCGTAAAATAGACTACGCCCATCGTAGCCTTGATTCTTCGTGAATTATGTTAAGCACTCAACGCAGGGCATAAAGGCATGGTGTACATAGGTCATAGCACTAAAAGGCATGTTTGGCCACTTTGGGACGTTAGGTCATGTTTGGAAGGGTCTAGCCTTGAAAGGGTAAAATGATCTTTTACCCTAGATAAAGAAAGTATGTGTGGATGCATTGTATATAAGGTGAAATATGTGGTATATTGCGAAACTCACTAAGTTGTATGCTTAA
Organism: Lactuca sativa; assembly: GCF_002870075.4. Classification (NCBI taxonomy): domain Eukaryota; kingdom Viridiplantae; phylum Streptophyta; class Magnoliopsida; order Asterales; family Asteraceae; genus Lactuca; species Lactuca sativa. The sequence continues at coordinate 199,788,011 of NC_056624.2, forward strand.
AGTTGTGGATAAAATGTTTAGCATGTTATTCGTGAGTTTCTGCGGTTTTGTTATTTAACTTTGATAACATTATGGATTTCACTTATTGTATTAAGTAAAAAGGTTTTAATTAGTTATTCTATTTGAAAGTTAAAATCTCTTTGTAATACTTGAGACGTTACAAGTTTGTATTAAAACTTTGGTTTTGAGGGATTCGGGAGCGCCTTGCGTTGTGTATGGACTCAAAATGAGGACTGAAAGATTTCTAAAACAAGATTACGTTTTTTATGCAAGAAAATGATTTTATAAAGTGATTTGATAACAAATGGAGGATGCGATGCGTACAGATGTAAATAGTTTGATAAAGACATGTAATAATGTAATCTTAGGGGTGTCAATTTATGATACACATAACGCAACAAAAATCATGAGGTAAAAGTTGCATTTTGTTTAATTCAACCAAAACATTAATTATCTTTAAGCCAAATATTCATTATCCTTTTCTAAGTATTCAAAAGTACTTTATAAGAAAACAGTTATCAGAGTATAATCCCAAAATCATCATAATACGAAAACATGGGTGGATGCGCTGCGAGCATGCCGGGCCCTTCCCTTACAAACCGAAAGTACTTGAAACCATAACCATAAAAACTATAAGCATAAAGCTTAGTGAGTTCCCTAAGATACCACATACCATACATACCATTTGGTCTAGCCCTCACATTGGGCCTAACCCACCATAATTGGCCTATCCCTGCCAAACCAATGGGACTAGCCCGATCATACAAATGCAAAAGTCACAAAGACAGTTAGCACTTACATAACATACAATAAGCCTAACCCTTCCTGATCCATGGACCTAGCCCAACATACAAATGGGCCTAGCCAAACATACTAATAAGCCCAACTCAACATACTAATGGGGCTAACCCAACATACCATGCAAAATTCACAAAGCAACTAACATAACATATCCTAGTGGGCCGGCATTGATGCCTTTGACCCATGAGTACAGTGATGAGACTCACCTCAATCCGCTGATAATCAAATAACTGCTCGGGTCGCTGAACTGGATAACCTCGCACCAACTGACAATACATACAACCTTAATTAATAATTAACCTGATAACCCAAAATCCAAGGCCCATTCCATAACCAACTTCCTAAAGGATAAAATACCATTTTACCCTTTTCCTACTTGGCCCAAAACCAAGATCCAATCATCTGCACAAAAAGCCCAAATCCCTAAATGGCAACCCCAAGCCCAATACGACCCAACTTCCTAATTGGGTTGGGCTTATTAGTATGTTGGGCTAGGCCCATGGATCGGGAAATGCTAGGCCTATTGTATGTTATGTAAGTGCTAACTGTCATTATGACTTTTACATTTGTATGATCGAGCTAGGCCCATTGGTTTGGCAGGGCTAGGCCAATTATGGTGGGTTGGGCCCAATGTGAGGGCTAGACCCAATAGTATGTATGGTATGTTTCGGACAGAACCTCCTAATGTTGAACAAATCACTGTTCCCCTTAACAGTTTATCCTATACGTTACTACTATAATTCCGAAGCCCCATAAATTGCCTGACCTCCACACAGGTGGAACCAATCCGAAACATGAACACAAGAGTCTTTTTCTACCATCAAAACTGAAAACATCATTTTGACCCTGAACTCGGGAATAAGGAATATTTTTTCCTTTCCCATTCATTTCTTTCTGTCAATATTTATTTTTCTTTCCTTTATTGAATTTACAAAAAAACTCAAGAATATAAGCAAATGGAGGCTAAAATCATGAGAAACCCTAATAAATAAACGAGAATGGGGAGAGAAAATAAAGAACACCAGGAGCATATGACTATAACTATGGATCAAAGCAAAACCTTAAAATTGATCGTCAAAAAGACCACTACGACAACTAACCATTTTAATATAATATTTTATAAAAATGTAAATTGACATACGTATATCTTAAATAATATATTTTATAAAGTTTTTTTTTATATAAAAAGATGTAAAAGTTAATAAATCAAAGGGTATTTCACAATATATATATATATATATATATATATATATATATATATATATATATATATATATATATATATATATATATATATATATATATATATAAAAGACAAAAGAAATATACTGTGAAATATAGATTTTTGCATGAAAATGATATAGTTTGAAAATAACCATCATTTTACTTTTAAAAAATATGTCTAGGTTTGGAGATTATTTTATTTTTTTTAGCACTCGATACCATTTGAACTAAGAGATATGCTCGTTCTTCGCCACAAGATGATTTTTTTTTTAAATTATTTGTATTATCACATTGACAAAAATAAATCTAGTTTTATAGAATGTTAGTTTGTGAGTATATGAGAAATATGGAAACTATGTTGCTATTTTTTTTTTTTTGCATACAAACCCTCATAAAAAGAGGTACAAGATATGTGGTTGAGGTTGTAAATGGTTGAGAACGTAGTGTCGGTTCCGATTTCTATACATCTCGAGTGATGACAATGAAACAACATTTGATTTTAGAAAGACGTAGGTAGATAAGTAGTAAAGCTTGTGTGGTTCATTAGTTGTAGTTGCCAGTAATGTATATATTACCTTGCAAAGGTAAGGTTTTACAAATGAATTGGAAGCAAGTACCTTTCGTTAACATCGACACCTCTAGCCACGTCTCTACATAAAGTTAACATTTATATCCTAAAAAACAAAAACAGAAAAACAATGGAATTGAATGTGTGAATTGTACATAAAATTAACATTAATATCCTAAAAAAACAAAAACAAAAACAAAAAACAATGAAATTGAATGTATGAATACAAAATGTGGCAGTAAACAAACTTTGTTCATCTAATCATCTATTATATTATACATTGCACTTTACAATTAAGGTTTTTTTCATAAGTAACCAATACCATGGTGCGTTAGTAAATAATCTTATAAGGACATATGTAATAATGTAATCTTCAAATCTAAAGCTATAGTTGAATGTTTTGTGAGACACATATGATACATCACACAAAAATACATTAAAAATTATAAGATTGTTCATTATATAACATATACAAGACCATCAACATTGTCTTAAAATTAACAAAAAATTTCACATATATTGTTTAAACATCAACGGATTAAAACAAACTATAATACTGAAAATTTAAAAACATCAACTTAAAATTATTATTTTTTACCAAAATCTTTTAGAAATCCATAAGTTTGAGCAAACTATAGTACAAATAAGTATTATCATTTTTGAATTAATAAGTTTACTGGTCAATTTTTGAAAAAAGATTAATCATTTTGGATGTTTTTATCTTTTTTTTCCCCTCAAAGTTAAATGTTTTACCCTTAGAAGTCGTTTTCATTAAGAAAATTTCCCAATAAAAGTGTTTATCATGTAGTATGACGTATTGGCGACTTGGCGTGGCCGTAAAATCGTGAGATTTGAGCCCAATTTAATCGTGTCCGAAGCCCGTTCCGCCGCAATGTAAAACCAGAAAAACAGAAGCCCAGCCCTCTACGATCAGCCGACTTCTGAACGCAAAAAGAACGCGGAGAGAAACCAACACTGGGAAAAGCGACACTGCGAGACATACGGAGACGACGACGACGACGACAACGACCACGACCACCAGCAGCCACCGGATTTTCACAAATTTTCATTCAATGGAATTTTACTAATCAAAGGTATCATTTCCCCTATCCAATTATTCATTTATTCTCTCAATTTGGCTCAAACTTTTCCGAGTAAGAACTAGGGTACAGAATCACCCAATTTCTTGAATTACCAAATGTAGCTCATTTTTGTGGGGTTTTACACCTGTAGCTGTAGGTAGTATATTCTTGGATTATGTACGGAGAATTTGAACTTTTTATCAAGGTGCTCCGAGTAGAGCGCTGACTTTTTTTGGTTGGAATTCGTGATGATTACCTTAGGCTTGTTAATTTAGCTCGCCTTGCACTTAATCAAGATTCTCATTCGAATGTCATTGGTAATTCATTCAGAATAAATTATTTCAAGGTATCCTACATATGAGTGGGGTACCTGGAGTGTTTTGAGTCATGGCTGGAAACGCAAGATTTGAATCACCCTCAGCTAGTTCTTCCGAGCCAGGGTTTTCTGGAACTTATTCAAATGGGAAGAGGACTACTCATTCGGTGTCAGGTGGGCCCAATTTGGATAGGTCGGGAAGCTTCAGAGAGGGTGCTGAAAGTCGGCTGTTCAATTCAGGGATTTCTGTCTCACGAGGTGGAAATAATGCAATGATAGCATCAGGACATTTCCCCCCTTTGTCTCAGTGTTTGTCTCTTGACCCAATTCCAATGGGTGATAGGAAGATTGATAGGTCAGTTGAATTAAGAAGAGTCATGGGACTTTTCATTGGAAGCACAAATGAAGATAATAGTTCTTCTGGAGTATCTGGTCCTTCTAACTTAAAGCCTTCACCTCCAGTGGCTGTTGCAGATGATCTGAAACGTTTCAGATCGAGTGTTGCAGATACATGTATCACAGCTAGGTACTTTTTTGTTATTTTCATGACATTAGTATGGATTTTCATTTTTCAGCAAGTGTATTGTTGGTTAATAATATTGTATGATGTAACTTTTTAACAGGGGAAGGGCAAGTAAATTGGATGAACACTTGCATAAGTTGGATAAATATTGTGATGTTGTAATCTCTAAGAAACCACAAAGGAATGAGTTAGTGAATAATGATCAAGCAGGTGGTTTAAACACGAAGATTGGAACTCAAATTTACAGAAACCCAACAGAACTTGTAAATCAAGATCGCCCCAAGAATGTTCTTTTGAACAAGCGTGTCCGCACTTCAGTTGCAGAAACAAGGGTTTGCTTTTAATATGATTTTTTTTTTCAACCTGTTCATCTCTTTATTTGTTGTTATACGTAGACACAAAAGTTAATTTTGAAATGAATTCCAGGAATTCCGAAGTAATGGTCTTAGAAGACAGCCTGTAGCAATGGCTAAAGAAAGAGATTTACTCAAGGACAACAATGGAGAATCTGATATTTTAGAAGAGAAGATTCAGAGGTTGCCTGCAGGAGGTGAAGGGTGGGATAAAAAGATGAAAAGAAAACGTTCAGTTGGGGCAGCTTTTACAAGACCAATGGATAACAATGGAGAGCCTAAAAGAAGTCTTCAAAACAAGGTTGCCAGTGACCCTGGGTTGCAATCAAGTGAAGTGCACCCTTACAGGTACTACAACGGGTTCATCAAAAAACAATAAATTAGGTTTCAATTTGCATAATTAATACTTGTTAAAGCAGATTAGGAGCTTCTAATGGTAGTGGAAACACCCACAAGGTGGATAACAAGTTAGAAGGATCATCTAACAGCTCTCGTGCTCGTTTGTCCCCTAGAAATGAACAGGAGGGGCACGCTGTTCCCAGAGATCTTACTCTTACTGGTGGGCCAAATAAGGAAAGAATTCTCACAAAAGGAAACAATAAGTATGTGTCCACTTGTATAACTTGATGAAATAATCATGCATCTTATTTGTTTTTAACTAATGTATTTTGCTTGCAGGTTAAATACACGTGATGACAGTTATACTCCGTGTGCTAGTCCAGTGACAAAAGGGAAAGCTTCAAGGACTCCACGTAACGGTGCCAGCTCATCACCAAGTACTCCACGTGTATCCGGAACATCAGAAACCTGGGATAACGTGACAGGTGGAAACAAAATCCCTTCAACTGGTGGACCCGGGCCCACCAGGAAACGTGCTATGCCAGCTGGATCATCTCCCTCAATGACTCAGTGGGGTAGTCAGAGGCCACAGAAAATGTCAAGAACAAGGAGAGCGAATCTGGTGTCTCCTGTTTCAAATCAAGAAGAAAAACAACAGTTATCATCTGACAGCTGTTCACATTCTGATATTAGTGTTAGATTGGCATCTGATGGGACAAATGGTACTCTTGTTTCAAAACAATTTAAACCTAAACCAGAGATTGTTCAATCTCCACAACGTATGTCTGAAAGTGAAGAATCTGTTGGTGGTGAAAGCAGATTGAAGGAGAAAGAAAAGGGAAATGGTGATACAGATGCAAATGCAAATGCAAATCCAATTGTAAATGTAAATGTGAATGAAGGTCAGAATGTTGCACCTTCATTACCAGTTGGAGTGAAGGTCAAATCTGTAATTAATGAAGAAAGTAGTGAGGGAGGTGTGAGGAGACAAGGGAGAAGTGGAAGAGGTCCTTTGATTGCTAGGGCTAGCTCTTCAGTGAATGGAGAGAAAATGGATAATTCACCCATGATTAAGCCAATTCAAAGAAATAGGCCTGGTTATGAGAAGAATGGAAGGTATTCAGATTTTAAATTTTATTTATAGTTTTTTTATATAATTGTTATTTTTCTGTTTTACTCATGGAATGAAGAATGATGTCTTTTTTGCCAGTAATAAAGGACGCCCTTTGAAAAAGCTCTCAGATCGCAAGGGCTTTTCACGTCTTGGCCATTTGCAAAACAGTGGTAAAGATTTTACAGGTATAGATACTGCTAATTGCTATCTTTTGTATTTTTTTTTTTTTAAATATTAAATTTTTTGTATATAGTTTCAGGAAAATCTGATGATGATCGTGAAGAACTGTTAGCAGCTGCAAATCATGCTCGCAATGCTAGCTGTAAGATGTTATATTTGTCATCTATTTTTGTTAGATTTAGAAATTTTTTTACATATATATATTTTTTTTATCATTGATTGTGTAGATTTAGCGTGTTCAAACCCTTTCTGGAAAAAAATGGAACCAATATTTGCTCCTGTTAGCTCAAAAGACAGATTCTACTTATCCATGCAGGTGAGAACTTTTTTTTTTTTTTTTTTTTTTTTTAACAATTTGTCGAAATAATTCATGGATTTTTAACTTTTAAATCACTTGTTGTGATGCTTTTGAATCAGTTAAAATCTGAACAGGATGTTCAGGGAAACTTTCCTCAGTTTCATGGTCGTGAAAATAATATTGTGGTAAGTTTTTAATCCTGGAATCTTGATTCATTCATTTATTAACTATGTTATGTTAATAAATGCAACATATTGTTTTTTGGTGTCCTAGGTGAACTTTCCAAATGAGGAAAGAAACGGGCATGTGAAACACCAGGGGAGTGAGTCTTTTTCTGGGAGACTTGATTCAGAAAAAACATCTAAAGAATTCATTCCATTGTTTCAAAGAGTATTATCAGCACTCATTATAGAAGAGAACATGGATGAACTTGAAGAAGAAGAAGAAAATATAACAACAGTTCAAGATGGTTTTTGTGATTCGGCATATGAAATGGATGATTATGAGCCTAGAAAGAGGGCAAGAAGGGAATTTGAATGTGACACAGTGTTTGGTGTCCATGCTCAAAGTCCTCATTCTGTGAAGGTGTCTTTTTCTATAAGTGGTTGCTCCAACTCCTTTAGAAGCCCTAGCATCAATGATTCCCCATGTGAAGATGTGCATTCAGAAGTTGAGCTTTTAGCTGGGATTTCAAAGGACTTACAGATGGAAAGTTTTAACATTTCTTCATTTGATAATAAGTATGAACAAATGCGTGTAGATGACAGACTTCTTTTAGAGCTTCAGAGCATTGGTCTATACCCCGAGTTAGTGGTAGGCTCACTGTCCCTTGACTCACATTTTGTAAAAAAAATGTCCTTTTTTTTTTTTTTTTCTAAATATTCTTTTTTCTTGACAGCCTAACTTGGATGACAAAGAAGATGAAGCTATCAAACATGAAATTGACCAGCTGAAGATGAGACTTAGACAACAGGTTAGTTTTGCATTTCATTTGACCTAATATGATTAAAGTGTCTGATGTGGTTTTATTTATTTATTATATAGAATGGTAAAAAGAAGGCATGCTTGGAGAAAGTATGTAAAGGCGTTGGAGGCAGCTTTGTAGGGAGGTAAGAAGTTTATATATATTTTAATATCTTAAAAGTCAAATTAGGCCAGAATTTTAAAAGTTTAAAACACCATCATGTTGTTAATTGTTATGCAGAGATCTTGAGCAGGTTGCAATTGATAGATTGGTGGAGCTTGCTCACAGGAAACTTCTGGTAACTTCTTACTATTTAAAAAAAAATAGTTTCTTAATCCCACATTTTATGATATCTAACCAAGTTTTGTTGCATATATATAAAAACAGGCTACTAGAGGAGCTTCAAGAGGTGGGATTCCCAAAGTCCCAAAGCAAGTTGCATTGGCATTTGGAAGGAGGACACTTGCCAGATGTCGTAAATTTGCAAAATCAGGTATAAGCTGCTTCAATGTGCCTACATTGCGAGATGTCCTTTTTGCCCCTCAGGACCATGAGTTGGAGCCTACAGTTTCTGTAGCCACCACCACCACCACCACCACCACCAATTATATCGGATTCCAAAACCCTCATCAAGATCCAAGGCTATCATCTGGTACAAAATCCCTAATAATCCTTTAATAATAACCCATTAAATGTTAATTAATTAATTATGATTATGATTATGATCAGATGAGGCGTTTGCTATAAACGGGCCGATATCAAACAGAGGGAAGAAGAAGGAACTTTTGCTGGATGATGTTGGCACGGTTATTGGAGGGAAGAGATGCGATCAACGGAAGACAAAACCTAAGCCGAAACAAAAGGCGGCTGGAGTCCCAATGTCTGGGAATGGATTTGGAAGGACATTACATCCGGTACAGCCGTCTTCGGTGGTAAATGTTGAGAGAAGAGACATTCGGATGGTGTCGCAAGAAAGCAAGGAGATGATGCCACTTCATGAGTTGGATCCGTTGGATGAGTTAGGTGTGGGGTCGGAGCTTGGTGGGGCCCAGGATTTGAGTTCTTTGTTGAACTTTGATGAAGAGGAATTACAAGATCAGTATACAGCAGGGCTTGATATACCAATGGATGATCTTGCAGAATTGAATATGTTTTGATACATCTTTCATGAAGGGGAGTTTGATGATATATGTATATTGTTGTGGATTATTATACAGGAAAGGTAAGAGTAAGAACAAGAAGAAGAAGAAGAAGAAGAAGAAGAAGAAGAAGATGTCATGTATCAACCCACCCATCATTTGTAATTATGGTCTCTCTCTTTTTTTTTTTTAAATTATTAATTTATGTTTGGGTTTAATGCTTGTTTTAGGAAAAGAACGGAATATGTTGTAGTTGTTGTGGTTGCCTTGTAAAGACAAGGGTATTTATATTCTGAACTGGAAGAGTTGCTGGTTATATATGTAGTGGAATGAATGAATGTGTTGGATTAGTGGATAAATGATAAATGTTTTGTTTTTCTTTCAAACACCCAAAACAAACACATTCATCACACCTATTAACTTACATAAACTTTACTCTTTTTTACCAATATAGGCAATGTACATTACTTTTTACACATAACAACTTACTTATTTTTTTTCCTGTAATAGCAACGTACTTACATTTCATTACCAATAGATGCATCATACTTATACTTTATCCATAAAGAACCTAACATGTTGGGTATTATCAACAAGCAACCAAATAAGTTACTATTATTGTCAATGAAATAAAAGTAGATTGCTAATAAACGTAAGATAATGATTATACATTGCAATAACCAGTAAAAATTAAAATACATACACATCAAGACTATTGAAGTTGTACCTTAATTTGTCAAAGTTAATAGATATTGAAACTATAACATTATACTTTGGATATGCCTTGTTATGTATCGGTAAGGTATACTAATACTGTCATCCAATAACCATGTACACTTCTACAACAACTACCTACAAGCCACCTCCATAGTATATCTTTCCAAACTACATACAAATTAATAACACCATTCAACCAATGTCAAGATTGGAAGATTTGATATTTTCAAACAACATTTTAAATTGAAAAGAAACAAGATCATTATGACTATCTATAGCTTAAAGGCACAAGATCATATAGCGAGTAACATGTGTATTAGGATGCTCTCCCTAATTTGAGATATATTAATGAAGTTGTGATGCTGCGATTTGCAATGCTAGATTTTAGATTGTTGAATTTTCTAAGCCATATAAGACAATAACCTTGATTGTAGAATAAAGACTAAAGAGGTGAGATCGGACAAGTGTAAAATCTTACAATATTAGTCGGGATCCTAAGATCCCAATATATTGCTCGAGAATCGGATATAGTGTGATTAGGTTCAATTTTTGCTTATAGGATCTTAAGAGATGTTAGGATAAAGTTTGAGAAGTATGATTCAAATTTCAAACACAGTCTCAAATATATGTTTTACAATAATGAATTTATTTCCAACTATAACATGTTATTTCAACTAAGAAACTATTTATAAAATATATTTCTATAAACATTTGCGTTACTCTGTCGAGCCATAGATGACAATTTTTGAGTAATCATTAATTGTTTCATCAAACATACTATACTTTCTTTTGTGAAAGTGAGACTATATGCAATTATGCATTAGTGATTAATCATTGATTTTGTTCCATTAAAACAAATAGTATTTATTATGTATTTTTTTTACCGTGTAATAATGACAATAACGAAATTAGATGTATTTAACAATGATTTATCATTTTATGTAACATGTAACAAAGGAATTATGAAGCTTTTTTGAACTCCAGCCCACAGCCAAAATAAGCAATAAGAAATACTAAAACACAATGTCTAAAAAACAAAATTTAATGTATATATTTCCATTTTTATATTTTTCCTCATATTCTATGAACAATGATTAATTCTCCCACATTTTTTTTATCGTAAATTTTGACGAGTAGTTGTAACATTTCAAAATTATACTACCAACAATTAAATATAATTCCAAGATTTCTTTTTCAAGGGCTAATGTTGTTGAGGAGTTTTACAACTCAAAATTGAAGCCTCAAGCACACTTATATGGCAATGATGTCATTATACCACTCCCAAAGCTCATGGTACAACCCTTGCTCACAGCCACCATACATTGAAGATCCCTCTCCTGCACCTGCAAAAACCCATCTCATAAGTCATTAAATTCATTATCTTTTTTGCAAAATCTAACTCAACGTACAAACTACATATAAACAATGTACAACCTTCTCTGCATGCTCAAAGATTGCAGAAAATCGAGCGTTTTCAATATCAATTCCAACTGCTATATCAGATTCCACGAAGTCAATCCCTACATCGTGAAATTACCAAGTCACCAGCCTGCGGAATTTCAATAAATTGCTTTAATTTTGGGTTGACCTATGTTGAAAAAAGTAGAAATATTAATGAATTATAGATCTTGATTTCATGAGGAAAACAAACTCAATTAATTCACAAAAACTAAAAAAACTGACCTGAAAATCCAAAATCTGGGGTGTTCCATTTCTGCTGCAAGTGATAAACATCTAACAACTAGCAAGTGCATCATTCAAGGATTGTGCTTCTGTTTTATTAAACAATATTATATAAAAATTAAATTGGGATATTAAATTAAATATTTATAATAAATGTAACTTACAGGTAATTGATTCATAGACAACAAGAAAGCTGTCCAAGCAGTTTACAAAAAAAAGATATGCACATAATGGTCCCAAGTTGAATTGAGCATGAACCTGAGTCAAGAAAAGACAAAATATATAAAATCATGATTCAAGGATTCCAAAATTAATTCTGAAAAAGTGGTACTGCTTTTGTGGAAAAAATAAATAAATCTAAGCAAGAACAAATTAAACCTAAATTAACCAAAAAAACTCTTGAAACAAAGGTCAAACAAACCTTTGAAATTCAATCAACAATACCCACAACATTGTTCAGTTTCTTTCACAATCAACAATGCCAAACACTCGACATTTTGCAAAGGAAAATCAAGAACAAAGTGCTCTGTTTCATGTTTCTTAATCAAACTTTGATTCTGTTCTTCATATGGATTAAAGTTCTGACCAAATGTTACAGTTAATATGAATATCGAGCTAAATAAATTGTTTGTTAGAATAAAGTTTAAAACTTACAATCCGTCATTGCACGCCACAAAACATAATCACATAGCAAGTTCCCTCTGTTTCCTAGAAGAATTGAAAACAACAAAAGCAAAAAAATCAGATGTAATCAGAGTTTCATTTTGTTGCATAAAGTGGGAAATAGCAAAACTTAATTTGCATTTAACCCCAAATACTGACCTTATCGATTGAGCCTCTAGTAAAGAAGCTAATATGCAGATGCAGATGCACAAAACTCCAATACTGGATTCATAATGTTCTCTAGAATGTTCAATTAACTCTTTGGCTATATCAGGCCCATGAAATGAAGCTAGTGAATATCAACAAGCCTGTAACAATCGTAAAGCAAAAGATTAATATCATAAACAATGCTATTAAAAAAAATCAGAAAATAAAACCAAGCAATTACCTGGTAAAGAAGATGGGATAAGAATCAGGTTTTTGTGAGATAATATCCAAACAAGGGCTGCTATCTCTGTAACTCATAAACCCGATTCATTCCAAAAACCAAGAATTTATTCAAAACAATTAACTAATGTTAAGCCATTTGAAAGAATCTTGTGTTGTTGCTCTAATTCTTTCCATATTTGTATTTTAAGAGACTATATTCTGATAAACTGTGTCATTAGCATCAACAGCATGTTATGTTACACAACAAAGCTTCAGATTTCAGAGAACTCAACACCATCTTCATAACATCTGTAAACAAACTGAAACCACAAACTTAATATTAAACTCTGAAACATGTAGAAAAACAGTGTGCACTAATAATAATAATAATAATACCAATACCAAAACTCACCTTTCTATGCACTTTCAAGGACCAAACTTTGTTGCTGCTGAAAGAAATATTAAACAACAAACTGCCAAAAAAATAAACTATAAAAGAATACTTGTAGGAGCTTTTCTAGATGCAAAATCACTAATAAAATTATCAAGATCCATATTGTCCAACGTATCTCTCTCCAGACATAACATTGCCAAACCATCCGACTTTTCTTCTGAGATTGATGAACTCAAATAGTCTTTTAATAATTTCAATTTTGAATTTTTTTTCTCTGCTGATGCTACAGTGATAGGTAAAGTCAGCATGATTCGGTATGCAATGGCAACATTTGGATAGCAATCTATAGCATTAACATGTTCCAATATTTCAACTGCTGACATCATTTTATTTGGCAAAGTCATCTGTAACACTTGTAATTCAGTAAACAGTTCATCTATAGCCACATCACATGCTGTCTTATGGGAAAAAGTAGTTGCAAAATTAACACAACAGTTTTTAAGTTCAGTATCATCTAAAGACTTCAACTTTTCTGAATCATGTAAAAATCCAAAAATACTTTTGAATGTTTTTAATTGATCGAATCTATCATTCAATGAAGCAATTGCAATATCCACAAGATACATAAAGTATTCGACTCTAAAAGACTCTTCAGTTGTTGATTGTATTTCATCTTCATTATCAAACGTAGGTTCTACATCCATATCACATGCAATTGCTTTAGCCATATTCATACTAGAGACATATCCTGTATTTTTATATTTCTCAAAGTATATCATCACACTTTTTATTAGATTAATGATAGCATCTATGCACATAGTTTTGGATTGCAACTTTTTACTCACCATATTAATAGCAAATAATATATCATACCAAATAATCAAACTAAGTAAAAATTCAAAACTCTCTATATCACTAACCAAACTTTCAGCTTCACTCTTTGACTTTGCATCATCACATGATTTGCATAATTCTATCAAAGCTAACCTTATTTGAGGAGCATGAAACCTAATAGCTTTGACAATCTTTCTTCTACTCTCACAACGAGTTTTGGATAATGATTTCATAGTTAAATTTGGAACATTATCAAGTAATATTTTACATCTTTTAGAAGAACTTAAAAATAATTCAAATATGCGTTGCAATACTCCAAAAAGTGAAACGGCTTTATCACAAGAATGAGCCAAATCACTAATAGTAAGGTTAAGACTACGAGAAGCACATGCCATAGAAAATGATCTAGGATTAATTTCATGAAATTGTTTTTGAACTCCTTGATGTTTTTCTTTAATATTCGAGTCTATATCATAACCCCTTAAATCATCAACATTAAGATCAAGCAATTTAAACACATCTAACAATTCATTAAAAAGTCCAACACCAGATGTATCGCCCACCTTTAAAAATTCTATAAAGTATTCAACAATTTTTACTTTTTTAGTAGACATGTTCACACATCGAACAACTAGAGCCATTTGTTCTGGATGAATTACATTTGGGGTACAATCAAGTATTATAGAAAAATATTTTGCTTTCTTAATAATCTTAGTTATAGAAGTTTTCACCTTGTGGGACAAAAAAGAAATTACTTGATCCTGAATTTTATGACCAATATAGTGATGATGAGTTTCATGATTTCCTATACGCCCAACATGATATTGCATTACAACATCAAAATCTGTCATCATTTCAATTAACCCTAAAAAATTACCATTATTATCTTCATAAAGTTTCTCGCTAGATCCTGTTAAAGATAAATTGTATTTACACAAATATTTCACTACGGAAATTATTCTTATTATAACTTCTCTCCAACGCTCTTTCTCGTGTATAATTTTTCGTTGTAAATCTTTATCATTTTCATTTAAAACGCTAGAATAACCTGCTATTTTCATAGATTTATCCACAGATCCTTCTTGAGATTGTTTTTGTTGCTCAGTTTTTTGTCTTTTTTTGCCTTTTTGGCTTTCACATATGTCTTTATTAGGAAACATCATAAGAACAGTGATAATACAAGAAACTAGATAAGGAACGAAAGCACCTGTCAGAGATCTTATTCCTTTTTCTGTTTTTCCCTTGAACCTTGCAAGAATAACAGTCGTTTTTCTCAGTATTTCCCACACAGAAAAATAAAAAACATATATTACATATACCTCTAACCTCCTACAGACATACTATATAGATTGGAACACATAAACACCAAACCATAATAGAAAAATAGAAAATACAATGGCTAGATGCCTGGAGCCCTGGACATAAAATCAAAGGCAAAGGCAAAGGCAAACGTGACTATCTGACTATCTAGATACCAAGTGACAAACATTGAACCGTTTATGAAAGTACACTAAAAGAAACTAAACTCGTCTGGAAGCTACTGATAAACTGATAATAACAATAAAACAATAACATACAACGTTAATGTGGCCTAAGTCCTGATTCATAACAAAAGAATATAAAAATTTCGGATAAAAAATGTATTAATGATTAATGAAGTTTATTGCCTAATTTAATCATTTAATGTTACCTATAGTTCAATGGGATAAACTCGAAGAAGCAACGTAAGCAGTAAAGCAGATTGCGATGAGAGAGAGAGGGCAATTTGCGATGGTATCTCTCAACTGCGAAAGGGGAGCGATTGATGAACAGAACGTACAACACTCAACAGCAACAGCAGTGGAAGTGGAATCGTGTTCTTGCGATTTGCGAATCTTTTGTAACTTGGCGATAACGGTCGAAATTGGGAGAGACCGTTGAATACTTGAATCGTCTCAGCTTATCTTCGTTATGGGCTTTGACGTTTTTTCATGTTTAATTAAATGCTTTTTGAAAATTCAAACAATGGAGTAGGAGCTGCGAGTTCAACCACCTACTAATCTTCAATTTAACAAGAAAGAAGCCTCCACCTGCACATTTCCTTACAATATATTACTACATCCGTAGCTATAGGATTTTAGATGAAGGTTTTTATTTCATCACTATTTTCTTTCTTCATGAACCTTAACAATCAATTTTAAAACTGTAGATGGAAATAAAGAACATATTGTCTTTTTTTTTTTTTTTTTTAAATCCATATAAATCCTTGATGAATACAACAAATCAAATTCTAATAAATGAATAAGTTTATTTTTTAATTGACAATTGTCGTAATATTAGAAATCCTTATTAATATTATATGTTACCTATCATGCCACATGTCAACTTATTAATTCTTTATTTTTAAATTTTAAATTTTAAATTTTAAAATTTTCATTCTAATTAAATTAAATTAATAATTGAATCTTCATTTCAAATTTCACACTCTAATCACATTAAATTAATAACAATAGAATAAAAAATAAAATAAAATAAATATATATTGTAAGGTGATATATTTTTATGTATTTATTTAAATCAACAATTATAATTTTATATAACTAAAAAAATATCTCTTAATTAATAATTTATTTGAAATAATTGATTAATAATTTTCAGTTTTTACTATGAAAGTTTATTTAATTTTATAAACTATGGGTTATAAACTAGTATATTAATAATGTTATGGAGTGTACAAAGTTACATGATTTGATTTTGCATGCAATTGGAATCAAAGTTAAGTTACATGATTTGATTTTGCATGCAATTGAAATCAAAGTTAGTTTATTTATTTAATTATTTTTTATTTTTTCATTAATTCATATGATATGATAAAATAAAGGTATTTTTGAAGTCCTAGTTCAAAAGAAATTTGAAATTAAAGATATTTATATCGACAATTAACTCTTAATAAAGTCATATCATCCAACTAGACCTGCACAATGGGGCGAGTTTGGAGCGAATCGACCTTAATCCAAACCCTTTTAACAATTTCCAAAACCCGATCCAAATAAACTCCGTAACCGGCAGGGTTTTGAATAATCAAACCCATACCATTATCCACCAAATCAACAAATATTCAAACCCGCCCTGTAACCCTAGGGTTTTTGAATAATCAAACACATTTTACTTAAATCATAAAATCACATTTGTTAAATAAAACAAATGTTGATTTAGAAAACACATTATGTACTCGAAGAGTTTCGATTGGAATTAAAATCATTATTGTAGTTACTTCTGATTGGTTTTTGACCCTCGATTGCATTGATAGAGAATAACAATCACAGATTCGAGGTTATGGCATCCTCACCAACAAAAACTTCTCAGTCTCCAATGTGGCATATGTAGTTGACCTGAAATACAACCAGATTAGTGTGGCTCAATTCACCGATGCAAACCGAAGAGTTGAGTTCTGCAAAAAGCATAGCTACGTCATGGCAGAAGATCGAAAATAATGTCTAATCAATCCAATCACAACAAAAACGTGTATCCATTAGACATCAAGATGATCATTGGCAAGCCTCAACTCTGTATTCTCTTAAAGGTCGTTTATGATGTTAGTTGGTTATGACATCGAAGGCTTGCTCATCTAGACTTCTGATATATGAATGATCTTGTTTTCGGTGAAATGGTCCAAGGTCTGCCACTCCTCAAGTTCGAAAATGATGTAAATGTGGGAAGCAATCCAAGAAAGGTCATCCCGTTATCATTGGAAAGTCAATTTCGGAACCATTAGAACTTCTGCATATTGATCTTTGTGGACCGTCCACCACAGAAAGTCTGCATTAGAAAAAATACATTTTTGTGATTGTTGAATAATCAAACTCATACCTTTATCTACCGAATCAACAGATATCCAAACCCGCCCCGTAACCTTAGGTTTTTTGAATAATCAAACACATTTTACTTAAATCATAAAATCACATTTGTTAAATAAAACAATGTTGATTTAGAAAACACATTATGTACTCGAAGAGTTTCGATTAGAATTAAAATCATTACTGTAGTTACTTCCGCTTGATTTTTGACCCTCGATTGCATTGATAGAGAAGAACAATTACAAACTTTCTTCCGGTTGATAAATGAATTTATTGATTTATAAATGAAGTTGGTTATTACATGATGAAATATAAATGAAATGACATCATGATTCTTGGGAGAAGACTGAAAGTCTAGAAGTTGAGTCCTCGAGTCTTATGTAAAAACAGTTTACTCTTTCGACATTCGATTGGAATTTAATGTAAAATTTAGACAGTATAAAATATAAATGTATAATTCTAAAATTTATATAGGTCGGATTATAAATGGATTGAATCAGTGATGATCCATACCCGACCCTTTTAATAAAAGGGTTAGCGAGTATGGGTCGTTAACGGGTAAATTGATAAAAAACTGTAACACCCGTTTATTTATTAGTTAAATAAATAAATTAAGGAATGAATAGAAGCCCAAAAATAAATAACTATATATCGAATGATGGTCTCGTAGAGCTAATTGTCACACTTTAAGAGATTGAGGGTTAAAAGTGTTAAATCCAGACTTAATTTGTAACGACCCAATTTTCACGACCAAAAATTTTGTTTTAAAAACATTACTTTAGAAAATATTAATAACTAAAAACATCGTTTGATCAACCACAACATAAAGTGAACCATGTCTGAAAACCAAAACATACAACTAATCAAAATATCAGAGTATCAATCCCAGTGAAGCTCGTAACTGCGGAAACAAGGGAGTGTGTGTGTGACATGCTGCTACCGCGCCGGCTCCTTTCCCCTAGCTGAGGAGGTACCTGAAACCAAAACTGAAACTGTAAGCACAAAGCTTAGTGAGTTCCCCCATAATACCCCATACCATGCAACATATAACAACCACTGTTCAGCTAGGAGTTACGGGCCTTTCCCACACTCGGGAAGATACGGGCCCTGCCCACACTTCGCTAGCCGGGAGATATGGGCCTCGCCCACACTTGTGAAGATACGGGCCCTGCCCATACTTCGCTATCTGGGAGATACGGGCCTAGCCCACACTCCAACCTCGGAGAGATACGGGCCCTGCCCACCCTCAACCGCTAACCCATAACATACAAGTATCACGCAGACAGCAAGTATAAGCAACTCTATCATATTAACACATATATCATACTTGACTAAACCCAAAGATACGGGCTCGGCCCACACTCTAGTACTAGCATCTCGTCTACACGGGTCGGCCTTGGTGCCTTAGACCCGTTTATATTGGAAAGGAAACTCACCTCGAAATAGCTGCTGGTCTGTGTGGGAATTGATCACCTACTACTGCTGCTGCTGCTCCGGAAACCCTCCGGCTGCAATTCCCACAATAAACTCAATCAAACACTGCTCACTGACCTTTGGGTAAAATGACCATTTTACCCCTGACCTTGCCCTAAGTCAAAGTCAAAGTCAACTTTCAGTTGACCCGACTCGCCGAGTCCCTACGCAAACGACTGCCCTGAATCTCGATCCTACCCGTCGAGTTAGGCGACGACTCGACGGGTTCACCTTCTTAACCAATATTCAAGTCCTTCATCCTACTCGCCGAGTTGTATGAACAACTCGTCGAGTTCATCTTCATCCGATGAACACTTAAGCTAAGACTCGCCGAGTTGTATGAACAACTCGTCGAGTTCATCTTCATCCGATGAACACTTAAGCTAAGACTCGCCGAGTTGTATGAACAACTCGTCGAGTCCATCTTCATCCGAAGAACACTTATGCTGCGACTCGCCGAGTTGTATGAACAACTCGCCGAGTCTGTTCTTGATCTAAGGAGATTGCCTTGAACTCGCCGAGTCAGGGCATTGACTCGCCGAGTACCTCCATAGATGAGTTAGGCTTCCGACTCACTGAGTCACACCCCGTGACTCACTGCTCACTCGACACTACGAAAAGGGGACAAACTCGGAGACTCGCGAACAGACTCGCCGAGTCATATGAACGACTCGCCGAGTCGTTGCCATGCACCCACTAAATACACAGATTTGCTCGATTCCAGTCCATGCCATTCACAGATCTGGACTTCTAGGACACGAATCACACGTAAAGTTTCCAACTTTACGTGTGGATATTCACCAATATGGATTTTAGGGCTCAAAATGCCTCAAAAGGGTAGATCTAGGGTGAACAAGCAATATGGGGCCATAAAGCTAACAGATCTGAGCTCCTGGAGCTCAATCTTGCCTAGATCTAAGGGCCAATCGGCCTATTACGAAGTAATTTACACATACAAACTTGGGGTTTGGCTCAAGAATGACTTACATGAAGTAATAAGCATAGAAACAGGGGAAAAACGGATTATACCTCAAAGGAACTGCTGAAAGAGTGCAAAGATGCATGGATTCCTTTCCTTCCTCTTGATCTACTTCCCCTTCTTCCTCAAAACCTTCAAGAACACACACAATAGCCTCAAACTCTCAAGGAACAAGCTTAGAACGAGGATTGGGAGCTTCTGGGAGAGAATGGGGCTGGCCTGGGCGGATAAGTCCTTTAAATAGGGTGCAAACCCCTGAAACTTAGGGTTTCATCCAACAGCTGTGACTCGCCGAGTCGCCAACTTAAACGTGTCCCGGGTCCCGCATCCACTCGGCGAGTCGGACCTATGACTCGCCGAGTCCAAGGCTAAAAGAAAGGAAATACTCAAATAACATTTACGTACCAGGAACCGGGTGCTACATAATTTGTAAGTATTATGGAAGGCGGGGATTAAAGGGTAATTATTGGGACTTCATTGAAGAGATTTTGGAGGCCTAGGGGCGGTTTGGTAATTCAGGTATCAAATTTGAAGGGAATTTCCGAAGCTGGGGTAGAAAAGGTAAAATTTGGGCTTAGTTTGGAAAAGATATGGTAAGGAGGGGCTGGTTGTGTCAAATCTGTAGAAAGTTTATATGGGGTGCGGGTATTTAACCCATTGTCATGCACCGGCCTCCTAAAACCCTAAACCTAATATCATATGCAGCCGCCACTCAAGTTCATCAGCCGCCACCACCGGTTTCTCTCTTGTGTTCCGATCAGATGAAGCTCTGACGACGCCACTTGCTGCCTCGACATCGAGATGCCGTCACACCTTGCTGCCGGACTCCATGCACGAAAGAAGAAACCACCGAGAGCGACTTCCGGGTGACGTGATGGCGTTCTCGGATGCTGTGACAACTCTATATTTTCCAAAAGCATTGTAACACTCGAAAGCCAAATACAACGGAATTAACCTCGAAAATAAAGTGTTCAAGTATCTAAGTTGGGATGCCTCAAATATTTGATATCATGCCAAGGTTTCCAAAAACATAAAGAACGCTCAAAACCGGGTTATATTGAAGAAAGTATAACCACTCGTATATTTACGACACGACGTTAAAACATTATTTGACGTAAAAAGTAAAATCTCAATAAAATACATTCTTGCCTTAAGTATCTAAACAAAAGTCGTAGATCTCGTTGAAAGGTGAGCGTGCATAAAAAGATCGCCCAAATTGGACCTCGTATGAAGAAGTTACGAATTTTCAAAGTTTCGTAACAGTAGTAGAGGGCTAAAAACTCGGATTGAAGATCGAGTGTTATTTAGCTATCGCCACCTAAATGGAAGTTGAAGATCTCCTCAGTGGTAATAAAACGATAAAAAGACAAACGAAAACCGACGTCGAATAAAGAACCTATGAATTTTTAACGAACTTTAGGAGGCCCGGCCTATTAAAAATATATCATTAAAAATAAAGTCAAAACTAGCCGACGGAGTCTAAATGAAAGTTGTAGATCATAATCTCACCTACGCGTGGATATAAAGAACACGAAAAATGGAGCTCGTACGCGAAAGTTATGGAATTTAGAAGAGGACAGGTCGGATTACGCCCCGCGTTCTCTGGGAGTACGCCCCGCGTACTAGACCCAGAGTCGAGTCCCATCGGCCCGCCCCCTCTACGCTTAGCTAGCCAGGAGTCGTAAGCCATGACGCCATATTACGCCCAGCATAACGAGGTACGCGCCGCGTACTCCAAAATTACGCCCCGCGTACTCACTCTTCCAGCACTATAAATAGATGGCATAAGCTTCGAGTTTTTGCACACCTTCACAATTCATCAGTCATTCTCCTATACTTCTAAGCCCCAGAGACCACTCCCGACGACCTCGGTTTCCGCACTCGAGCCCCCGACGAAAGATCTACGCTGCAGAGATTCCCGAGAGCCCGAAGACGCAACTTTCCGCGGTCGAAGCTCTGCTCAACTCTAGCCTCTCTCTTCAAACTTAACGAGTGAGTTCATACCCCTACTTTTCAATTCTTTTCACGCTTTAGGGGAGGAATACAAGTACATTACAAGCCAAAGTATCATTTCATAAACATAATTATAATATCGTTCTTATAGGGTTTTGATGCAAAAATAACGTTATGTCTAAAGGGCTATTATATCACCAAGTTGTTCTTACTAAATGGAAACATACTTTTGAGAAACTATAATGAGTGTAGTATTCAGGTTATTCATACATTTTACATATACATCTCGACAAATGAAATGCTTTCAAAAGAAGTAAAGTCTTTATTATCGTAAAACTGTTTATACCAAGTAATGTGAGACATTTAAACTTCAACATACTCGTATGTATGCATTTCAAGTCCTGTATTATATACCATAATCTCTAGGAGAGAGAACGTGATACTTGTGTATAGATCTATACGGGGTTGACAACCCCGCACCTAAACTATTAGCTATAGTTAGACCGGCAGGTCTGGGGTGACAAATGTCATAACACTACAACACCTGAAGAATGTTGTTACAGGCCGTCAGTGTCAATAGTATGGTTATAAAACTCACATAAAAGTATAAAAACAAGTTTGATTTACGAGATTCATATATGCATTTCAGTTTTCCATTTTATTGTTAACACAAATTTTATCACTATTATTCAAGTATGGAAAACACTAACGCGCTCCAACACGGGAAACTTTTCAAATCATTTATAGAAAATATTGGATTTTCTAAAAACCTCGTTCATCGATTTACTATAAAAAAGGACATAGTTTTCAATGCAAAACACTTATGAACTCACCAACTTAATTGTTGACGCTTTTTCGAAACCACTTGTATTTCTCAGGGAATCAGTAATACGGGTAACCACCGGCTTTTGGAGAAGGGAACACTAAGGATGTTTTATTATTGAACATTTATCATCTTATTGTAATATTCTTTTGCTAATATGTATAACGCAACAACATACGTTTTCATTATATATGTGATGGTTGTGTTACTTTCTTTACAATATTCAATAGTTGTGATACTACGTGAAGTCATCCACCCCCGAATGTTTCCGCCATTCTGATTTGGGGGTGTGACAGATGCTCCTCCTATTTCTTCTCCTGCTTCGCCTTCAGCCAACGCCGCCGATGTTGCTAGGGTTGTCAAACGCCGCCACCTGTTGTGCATCCGTCGTGGGGAAACTAGAAGGCCGACGACTTTATGGAGCTATGGTGGTTCGGGGTTGGACTGCTACCTCCCTTCTCCATGTATTGCTGCTAACGCGCCGTTCCGAGATGATGAAGCCGCTCCCATCGCCGCTGATGCCTATCCCAACGCTGTTATTGCCGGTTGTTGCGCCACTGCCGCCGCCGCTTACTTTAGGTGGGTGGTTGGGTTCGTTTTGCTAGTAGAAGACGAGTGTGTATGCGTGTGTATTACAGTGAAGTGATGTTTGGGTGTTGCTTGGTCGGATTTTTTTCAAAAAGGAATCACCACCACCACCGTGAGGTGGTGGCTGCCACCATAAGGTGGTTGTGTTTGTGTGATTAGTTTGTTTAGTGTTTTTATTTTGGGTTTAGAGTTTGTAAAATGTAATCATAAATTGGAATAATGAAAAAGGAACCCTAACCACCACCATAGGGTGGTGGCTGCCGCCACCGGCCGCCGTGTCGGGTGGCGGTGTGCTTTCCTTGTGAGATTGATTCGTTTTGGGTGCTAGAAACCCTAATGGGCTCAAAGGAGCTCTAATGGGCCCAATGAAGCTTAATGGACTCTAACGGACCCAATAAAACCCTAATGGGCTTAATAATATTTTAGCGGGCTTGATAAGCCCAATAAAGCCCTAATTGACATAAAAGGCCAACAAATTGATAAATGGGCTAATATTTGGATTGGAAAACCCTAATGCCAATAAAACCCTGACTTTAAGAATTATTCGGGTCACACACAAGAATTATTTAATAACTTGAGATGTTAAATAATAAATTTTGGCAAAGATTAATCTAAGCGATAATGGACTTAATGGATTAAGTCCTTAATGGGTTAAGTAGGAAACTTAAACCTAATAATCATTTTATGTGAAACCCTAATTTCACTTGGGTTTATTGTTGGGCCTTTCTTTTGGGCCTTGATGATTTGGGTTATTAAATGGACTATCCAAGATCAAGCAAATGGTCTAGAGTAATTTAATGGGCCTAGGGTAAGGCCCATGTAAGGGGCTTGGGCCCAATTTGGAAAATTGGGCCATGGATGGGCCAAGGTTTGGGCCTTAATGAGTATATGATGTTGGGCCTTAGAATGAGACCATGTATAGGCCTAGGCCCAATTTGGAAAATTGGGCCATATGTTGGGCTTTGATTTCCTAGTGGACTTTGGGCCTAAGGATTTGGGACTTGGGCTTGCATAAAGCCACCCTTGGGGTAATGTAGTAATTATCCAAGTGAGTATCTATGATTATGTGTTGGGACCCAATTATTAATTGAGTGTTATTTTGGTGTTGACAGTTCGGGAATCTGTCACCCAGCAGCTGGGGTCGAGTCTGCGGGACTTCAGCAGAGTGGGATTGTGTCTATGGGACTTCAGCAATGTGAGGTGAGTTACCTTCCAGTAGCGGTGGTGTTGGATTAGGTGTCTAAGCCCATAACTATAATTGGTATGTACTTGAATTGATAGCAGCACAGTCCTTTTGGGTTGCCCTCAAATCTAGCAACCAGACAAGGAAATTATGAAAGGAGAGATATTAATTTATTATAAGATTAATAAATTAATATAAATGAATTTATTAATATGTTAAAAGATTAATATATTAATAAGAAATCATTTTGTTTAATTAATTGTTAGCCAGAAATTAATTAGAATTAATTTTGGGGTTAAAAGAATTGATTATAAGGTGCAGGGACTAGTTTGCAATTATCTAATAGTTGAGTGGAAGGCTCTAGAACCCCCTTGGATAAGGGTGGACGAAATCTTTAGGGGAAACCCTAATAATTTCGTCCATAGGGGCTTGGATAAGGCCCTTGGGTTTGCTTAGGCCCTAAGCAAAGGATAACTAGGGTTTCCCCTAAACCCTAGATCCCTCAGCTATATAAAGAGCCTCCTGGTTCATGTTTTGGTCACTCTTTTCTTTTGAAGAAACCCTAAGGGCCGAAATTTTGCATACTCCCTCTTCCCTCTCTCCTCTACTTTCCTTCTTGCTAGTTTGGGTGTGATTCCATTAGAGGCATTACACTTGTGGTGCTAAGCTTCCAAGAAGATCAAGATCAAGATCAAGGGAATTATCAATTGTTTACTATAACAATTGAAAGGTATGTAATTACTAAACCCTAGTTTGTAAATTTTGATTATAGCCTCTCTCCTCTAGGGTTCTTGTTTTGCAATTCAAAGTTGTATGTTCAATAGATAAAACATAGATCCAAAGTAGGTTGCATGTGAACTTAGGAATTGTTTTCTAGTTTATTTGTTTTACCTAAAACCCATCAGTGGTATCAGAGCCATTGTTTGTTTTAATTTGAATTGTTATAATTGTTGAATTGCAAATTAGGGTTTATAGCTATTAAACCCTAAAGGCCATTTTTTTCGATTTTTAGGGTTGTGGATCAAAGGGTTTTTGAAAACCCTAGCCTCCAAAGAACCCTAATCGAAATTAGGGTTAAGGTTTTGAAAACCCTAGCCTCCTCCCTTGAAAATTTCGAAATATGCTATAAAGATTAGGGTTTCTTTGTTTTGGATAATAGTTGCCTTATTGGATAATTGAGAAAAATAAGGAAATTATCCTATCCCCATATTTTCGAAATCTAGAAGGGATATGGATTAGGATTAAATTAATTGTTTAATTTAATTAGATAATCCTTACAAGATTTAATAAATTAATTAAAAGTTAATTAATAGATAAATATTAAATCTAATTAATTTGTTTATTTAAATTTAAAATTTAATAGTTTAATTTTCAAAAAATTTATATAAACCCTTGAAGTTTTAAAATGTTATTAAAACACACCTTATATATATATATATATATATATATTATAATTAAAAGTTAAATATTATATATGTATAAGAATATGGTCAGTCAAATCGCTAGTATGCCTCATTCATGAAGCTAGTCTATAAGGAAACTGCCTATAAAATGGTAGTTGAATGGGTGTCCACTCTCACCCACCGCTTCCTTGATTAGTGGAGGGTCGTTAGCAGAATGGATTTGATAGGACAACTACTTTCCATTAAAAGTATAATGCTATTAAAGAAAGTACTAGAACACTATTTTTCAAAATCCCAACTCTAGTTACTTTAGGAAAAATGTGAAAAGTATGTTAATCCATGAAATTGCACATTATGCTTTATTGGTCGTTAGTGGAGCGTGTGTGGTTAACCGGCACACTAAAAGACACTAATAAAGAGTAGTAATGGGTATCTTATAATTATCATTTTGATGGAGCGTGTGTGGTTTACCGGCACATCAATAGTTAATGATAAAGACAATAAGGTTACCAAGCACATTTGCATGGTTATTCACATCTAGTTTGTGATCCTCGGTATCCCAGTCACAAATAGTAGAGCATAATCCGAGACTAAAACATGCCATTAAATAGTTTTAATGTATCTCAAAAGAATTAGGAATTTCACTTTGTTTATTTTGTCTAATGGTGGAATTGGTGAATCGTCATTCACCTACCTTTATGAGATTTGAACTTGGATCTCGGCATCCCATTTCTAAGTTGTAAATCGTCATAGTTGGGTCCTAACCTTGATATGATATCTTTGGGTTATTATATTGAGGTGTCTTGGAATCTAACTAAAACTATCTTTCTTTTCAGATGTCTACTCCTGGAAAAACTTCTGCTTCATCATCCTCCAGCCACAACTTCTCTCTACTAAACATCTGCTCCAAAGTCGTTATGGATGGCTCCAACTATAACGATTGGATGCGTAACATCAAGATGGCGCTTAGATTCGAGGACAAAGAGTATGTTCTTGAAAAGGAGCTCAAAGAACTTGATGAGTCAAAAGCCACTCCCGAAGAGTATGCTGCCTATAAGAAACACTATGATGATGCTACCAAAGTGGCATGCATCATGGTTGCAACCATGTCCCCAGAATTGCAGAGGTACTATGAGGACTACTGGCCTTTTGAGATGAACAAGGACCTTATGGAAAAGTACCATAAGCGAGCTCGTCAAGAAAAGTTTAAGGTAGTCAAGTCACTCATGGCTTGCAAGATGAAAGAGGGGGAATCGGTTGTATCTCATGTGCAAAGAATGCAACGCTACATAGAGCGTTTGGTCAAGCTCAACATTCACTTCGATGAGGAATTGCCCATTGACATGGTCTTGAACTCGTTGCCTGATTGTTATGGTCAGTTTATCTTAACTTACCATTTGAACAACACTGAGCAGACTTTGGCCCAATTGCACAACTTGTTGCAGACAGTTGAGGCAGGGATGAAGGGTAAAAGTATACTCTCCACACCTGCAAGTGCCCCTGTCTTGGCCATTGGACAGGGAAAGGGGAAGAAGAGGAAAGGTCCTCCCAAGCAAAACTGGAAGAGCAAGGCTCAAGCTGTGTCATCTAGTAATGGCCCAAAGGTTAAGCCCAATGGTTCCACTCCCCATGTTTCTGATCCAAAAGAGGCCATTTGCTTTTACTGCAATCAAAAGGGGCATTGGAAGAGATCTTGCCCACAATATCTGCAAGATATCAAGGATGGCAAAGTGAAGCTATCGTCGGCAGGTATTTACACTATTTCTGCTAATAACTCATTATCTTCTCGTTCATGGGTCCTTGATACAGGATGTGGTTTTCATATCTGTTCTGATTTGCAGGGGCTAAAGGAAAGTGAGGAGATAGAGCATGGGAGGATAAACTTGATCATGGGGAACAGAAAGTCTTCACCAGTGACCAAGATCGGAGTTTATCAACTATTGCTTAGTAATGATGTTAGATTAGACTTAATAAATTGTTGCTATTCGTCTGAGACGACGAGAAACATTATTTCATTTCATGCATTGTTCAGACAAGGTTTTAAATATTCTTTTAATGATTTGAATGGTTCAATTTCTGTTTATAAGAATGGTGTTTTTGTGTTTGAAGCTTTACCTTGTGATGGTGTGTATGAAACAGTGACTTGTGTTGATAGCTTAGGAAATAGTGTACTTAATATTGACTTGTCTAATAGTGTAGACAAGGCATGCTTGTGGCATTGTCGTCTTGGACACATTAACAAGAAACGCATAGCCCAACTCCAAAAGGATGGAGTGTTGGAATCATTTGACCTAAAATCAGATGATATGTGTGAATCTTGTCTTTTGGGAAAGATGACAAAATCACCATTCACAGGGTCTTGTGAAAGAGGTGAAGGTCTGTTGGATCTCATACACACAGATGTGTGTGGGCCCTTCAGATCAACCACAAGGGATGCTAATCGATTCTATGTGACTTTCACTGACGATTATAGCAGATATGGTTACATCTACTTGATCAAACATAAGTCAGAAACCTTTGAAAAGTTCAAAGAGTTTAAGCATGAAGTCGAAAATCAATTGGGCAGAAAGATCAAGATACTTAGATCTGATAGAGGCGGGGAGTATCTTAGTACCGAGTTCAACGACTATCTGAAAGAATGTGGGATATTCTCACAATTGACTCCTCCTAGGACACCACAGTTAAATGGTGTAGCTGAGAGGTGTAATCGAACCTTGTTAGACATGGTTCGTTCTATGATGAGTCGTGCCTTGCTTCCTATTCACTTCTGGGGGTATGCCTTAGAGACAGCCGCCCACATCCTCAATCTTGTCCCTACAAAGAAGGTTGCCAAAACACCTCACGAAATGTGGACAGGGAAAGTTCCCTCGTTAGCACATATTAAAGTATGGGGTTGTGAAGCTTTCGTAAGACGAGAGACTCACGACAAGCTAGCAGCTAGAAGTGAGAAATGTGTTTTCATTGGTTACCCAAAGCAGTCTTTTGGATATTTTTTCTACAGACCTAGTGAAAACGTGGTGTTTGTAGCTCGAAGAGGAGTCTTTCTGGAAAGAGAGCTCATATTCAAAGAGGACAGTGGGAGTACCATTGACCTTGAAGAGATTCAAGATTCAACCAATGAAGGAACCTTAGATGACACTAGCACTCAACCAGAGGAAACAGTTCCTGTTGAACCGGTTGATAAATCATTACCGCTTCGAAGCTCCACTAGGGTGAGTGTGCCACCTGAGTTGTATGGTTTTCATATTACTTCAGATGGTGACACGTTCATAAGTGACAGAACAATGGTAAACTTAGATGAACCAGTCACTTATAAGGACGCAATGGCAGGCCTAGAGGCGTCCAAGTGGAAAGAAGCAATGGACAGCGAGATTAAGTCCATGTATGACAACCAAGTTTGGAATTTGGTTGATAGTACACCAGGTCGGAAGACAGTTGGGTGCAAATGGATCTTCAAGAAGAAGACAGACATGGATGGGAATGTGCATACGTTCAAGGCTCGACTGGTTGCAAAAGGTTTCACTCAAACCCCAGGGGTTGACTATGATGAGACTTTTTCGCCGGTGGCTAAGATTAAATCTATTAGGATATTGCTCACCATAACTGCCTTTCATGACTATGAAATCTGGCAGATGGATGTCAAGACTGCCTTCCTTAACGGGAAGTTGGCTGAGGATGTTTACATGAGTCAGCCAGAGGGTTTTGTTGATGCAAAGTTTCCTAATAGGGTATGCAAGCTTGAGAAATCCATTTATGGATTGAAACAAGCATCTCGCAGCTGGAATCTTTGCTTCCATGAGAAAGTCAAAGAGTTTGGTTTCTCTAGAAGTGAAGATGAGTTTTGTGTGTATATCAAGGCTAGTGGGAGTATAGTAACTTTTCTGGTGTTATATGTCGATGACATATTACTCATTGGTAACGACGTTCCAACCTTGAATGAAGTTAAGTCTTGGCTTGGAAAGTGTTTTGCCATGAAAGACCTAGGAGAAGCCGCCTATATTCTTGGGATTAGAATATTAAGAGATAGAAAGAAGAGACTAATTGGACTTAGTCAGAGCACATACTTGGATAAGGTACTAAAGAGGTTTAGTATGGAAAATTCCAAGAAGGGAGAGCTACCTATCCAGAGCAATACCAAATTGAGTAAGACTCAATGCCCGAGTACAGATGAGGAAATAGATGACATGAGTCGTATACCTTATGCTTCCGCTGTCGGATCGATCATGTACGCTATGACATGTACTCGCCCTGATATGGCATTTGCTTTGAGCATGGTCAGTCGCTATCAGGGAAACCCAGGTAGAGCTCATTGGATAGCTGTGAAGAATATACTCAAGTATTTGCGTAGAACAAAGGACTGGGTCCTTGTACTTGGTGGCAATGATACTTTGAGAGTAGATGGTTACAATGATGCCAGCTTTCAGACGGATAGAGATAACTTCCGTTCTCAGTCAGGCTGGGTATTCTTATTAAATGGAGGAGCAGTTACTTGGAAGAGTTCCAAGCAAGATACGGTGGCTGATTCTACTTGTGAATCAGAGTACATAGAAGCAAGTGAAGCGTCGAAAGAAGCAGCTTGGTTGAGGAACTTCATCGGGGATCTCGGAGTTGTTCCAACCATCCAGGAGCCTATGGAACTGTTCTGCGATAATGAAGGAGCGGTTGCCTTGACAAAGGAACCGAGAGATCATGGTAAAACCAGACATATCGACAGAAAGTACCATTTCATCAGACATAGAGTAGAAGAAGGCCATCTTATAGTGAAGAGGGTGTCATCTGAAGATAACCCAACAGATCCCCTCACAAAGGGTCTGAGTAGGGCTAAGCATATTCAGCATGTTCGGAGCATAGGACTGAGAGATGATATTAGCTTTAGTAGTTAGATTAGTTTTCTGAAACTTGTAACAAAGTAAATGTAATTGACTTTTGGTGATTAAATAATAAAGTATTATTTATAAGTTTGGGTTCTACCTTTTGTCAATTGTTTATTATTGTGTTTTATTTTTGCATGTTTTACTTCCCGAATAATAAGATTATTCAAACTCCACAGTCGCTCGTACTTTTGGAAGTAAGTAGTGAATCAAGACTGTCATGAATTGGATTGTAGATTGTCTAAGGATAGACATGGCAATGTATTTGCTGCAACGTTCATGAGTACTCAGAAATTGAGATTTGAGTATTGGATAAACCCTCGCTCAGAGTATTACTTCATGGAATTCATCACGAGTAATACTGAGACGATAATATCTTATAATCTTGAAACAGAGATATATGAGTTGTGATTTGCAAGTCGGCTATGCATTGGTGATACGAAAACGCATCAGTAACTTGGTGTGATAAAACGTATTATCATGTATGGTTTGATGAGTAAAAGATACAAGCATATGAGTCAATGTTTATTCGTTCCTTTTGCCCTAACGGGAAAAGCGATATCTGTGGGCCCCTCGATGATTTGGTGTTGACTTGTGTGCTGGGCCCAGCCAGGACAAAATTGATGTGTTCAATTAGAAGTCCTACATCATCACAAATCAGGAATCGGGAAACATAGATTCTGGACAAAGAGGTTAATTGCATTCCATGTCTTTTGTCTAGGGATATCTAGCATAACGAAGGATTATATGATCACTTATCTTAGGACACGTAACTGACTGGGTCAGAGTTCGGCAGCAGCTTTTTGGAAGCTACAATTTGCTAGTCAAATTTAGAAGGCATACTAGCAATTATAGTTACAGACTTATCCAAGTGGGAGACTGTTGGATTAGGTGTCTAAGCCCATAACTATAATTGGTATGTACTTGAATTGATAGCAGCACAGTCCTTTTTGGTTGTCCTCAAATCTAGCAACCAGACAAGAAAATTATAAAAGGAGAGATATTAATTTATTATAAAATTAATAAATTAATATAAATGAATTTATTAATATGTTAAAAGATTAATATATTAATAAGAAATCATTTTGTTTAATTAATTGTTAGCCAGAAATTAATTAGAATTAATTTTGGGGTTAAAAGAATTGATTATAAGGTGCAGGGACTAGTTTGCAATTCTCTTAAAAAATTCATCCTCAGTTTTGTCTCTTACAGAGTTACAATCAAGGTCTAATGCAAAATTATAATTGAAGCATATGATACAAAAGGTCATGCCTTACATAAGGACATTATGGCAAACTATATGCAAGTTCAGAAGCGAAAAAGCAAGTGATGAAAAATTACAGATTGATACAACTAATATAATGCACAATACTGTCTTGATTTTCTTGACGTGCTACATAAAATGGAATCAATTAAATTACAATGCATTTTATAGTCTTCGACTAGAATATGTGAAATATCAATACAATTAACCAATTCTCAAAATGAAGTTTTGTATGAACATAAATGGAAAAGGGCACAAAGTTCTTCAACTGTTCTTGTAAGAAACCTTGGATTTGGTAAATGGAAACCTAGTTTGTAAAGATCATTGTCAAAATGAGTCTGTTTAAGAGTTTTCTTGTAACTTTCAGAGGCCATTCTTGGGTTACCCCTAGCAACAGCCACCTACATAAATCGACAAAAAGAGTCAATAAGACAATATTTTCCATTTATATATAGTTCAATGTATAACTAAATTACAATTATTTAAAATACCCTTCAAAAAGAAACACCACCCATACATAGCTTAACAGATTAAGTGAGTTCTGTCCCCAATAAGCCCATTAAGTCAAAAAGAACCAAACACCTTAAACAAGTTAAGGAAGATGAGTTGAAGGGCACTAACCCGATGTCTCCCTTGAAGTTCAAAAAGCCAGAAATTCCAGTCCTTCAATGTATCTCCATCTACTTTGACATATATATCAGCCCAATCTTTGTGTTGAAACTCCACATAATCTAATTTATACCCAACTCCTGTTCCTAAGGCCTTCACGAATGCTTCCTTCAAACACCAATTCCTGTTCCATTTTCTAACCACACATTAATCATACCATTTACAACCATCAAGTACATTAATATGAACCTTGAAAATCTTAAATTTCCCTTAGTTTGACTAAGGGAAGATACAAAAAAAGAATGACTTTTAATCAAGAAAACAAGCAAGCAAATTGTAGTTTCACCTGAAAAAAACGTCCAGGACATGATCATCAGAACCAGCATTGACAATCTTTTCCCACTCTGAACTTGAAAAGTATGATGAGAAATTGCGAATGAACTCTGAAACCGTTTCTTTTCCAGGATTGACGCAACATACAATGTCTAAACCCACAAGGCAAATGGGTTCAGAGGCTATCGCCACATAGTCACCATGATGAGATACATTAAAGTTGAAATTTGGAAATTTTATACTGTTCTTATGGCTTTCCTAGAAGAGAGAAGCAAGGACATGATCATACATGACATAGTGATCAGAGTCAGAGGCACAAAAGCATAAGAAGAATGTGAAGTTTCAGTCCAATTCAAACAAATACCAGATAAGGCTTGCCTTCAGGAGTTCGATGGATGATAATCTCTTCAAATGGAATCTCTAGAACCTCATGTACAAGTGCATACTGCAACAGCCGGCTCACAAGTGCCCTCTTTTGGTCTTCAGTTTTCATAAACCTAATTAATTTCACCCCACCAACAAAGATTCAACTACCAAAGGTTTCAATTTGCGAAGTCGAATTCAATTATAACAGTAATATCGGTCTTACCTGGTGATAGAGGAGTGTTGTTCTTGAGGTAAAACAGACATGGCGATGGAGAATTCATTGGGTGTGGGGTTCCACTGTGATATGTTGACCAACCATCTCTTCACACCCTTTTCCATCTCCATTTCCATGGCATTTCACGGAAGCAGAAGATGGGGGCATGATTGTAATTAACAGGGCCTGGGGTAAGGGGTTGGGGGTCAGATAACAACTCTGAGTAAAGTTGGCGTGGGTTAACTGTAACTTTTGCATAAATCAAATTGGGAAAAAAGCAAACACAAAAAGCCAAATTCGTCCGGCACAGACACAGCAAGGCCGCAACTCCCTCCCACCGCTCCCGGCCGGTTGCTCCTCCGCTCACCAAGTACGTATTCGCTCAACTTTCTCTGTGTATTCATCACAAATTTCCTGTCAACTAATCAATTATCACACAGACACATGCGCTCAGGGGTTATTCGCAAGTTCTAATTTTGTTGAACGCCATGTGTATTTCTTGATTTGATTATGATGACAAAAAGCTCATCTCAGATCAATCACATTGTGTGTTTTGCTTTATGTCTATATTAATAAACAAGTTTGATTTCCACTAGAACATCGTGTATAAACAGTACATTGAAATATTATATATGTCAGTTTTTGTATGTCAAAGGTACTCCTTCGAAGCTCTTTTTTCTTTATATTGGTCGATTGTTTGAACTGATAGTGTTTGTATATGAAGAAGGATAAACAACAGCTGTATTGTTTGTTAAGTAATGTCTATATTGATTGTTTTTTGTGGTTGCAGAATGCAGATGGATTTTGCTTGATGGTGATCTTGATTCTCGATTTGTGTTTTAATTAGAAAAATGGTAACTGCAAGTTTTGTGTGGAATGTGTGTAAATCGTCGTTGACATTTGGGTTAATAGGTCTCACCATATCAGACCGTGTTGCTAGTATTGTCCCTGTAAGGGGATTCTCTATGTCACCCACATTCAATCCTGACAAGACCACTTATTTGGGATTGTTTACTGGTAGGTTTCTAATTAATCTAGAGAAAACCTACACACTACTCACTACACAGTTTGGTTGTGCTAGTTTGATTAACTCAGTTTATTAATGGTTTTCGTCTGCAGATGATCATGTCTTGGTGGAGAAACGTTGCCTCACGGATTACAAGTTCTCACATGGTGATGTTGTAGTTTTCTGGTATAGTAACAACTTATTTTTTACTTCCATTACTGTCTTATATATAAAGTTTTCCATGTGCTACGAATATGATCCACACAAAGAAATTTTGGTAGTTGATTAATATGAATGTGATTATTTTGTTTGGTGATGTTGATTCTGATGGAGTGATGAGATGTTTTTGCAGCTCACCAAGTAGTTACAAGGAGAAACACATGATAAAACGTATAACCGGCATGCCAGGTGACTGGATCAGTCTTCCATACTCATATGATGCTGTCAAGGTTCCTGAAGGCCATTGTTGGGTTGAAGGAGACAATCCCACCAACAGCCTGGACTCCAGATCATTTGGCCCCGTATGTACTTCTTATAGGGGTGTCAATTTATGACACGACACGACAAAAATACACAAAATTGGGACGAAATCAAAATTCGAATTCGTTTTCGTGTCGTGTTCGTGTCAAGTATAAAAAACACGATGTCGAGTTCGTGTTTACAAATCCACACGAAATTGACACGAAGAAGTCTTCTTATGCCCTAAACATGAAAACTACTGTAAAATGTTACTAAATATTGATTTTTGTTTACAGATTCCACTGGGGTTAATTCGTGGAAGGGTTACACACATTCTTTGGCCACCTCAAAGAGTTGGCAAAATTGATCACAGAAGCTTTCCTCAAGGTGGATTTGCCTTCTAAGCTCAGTATTCATCATACTTAAAGAGTGAGTGTGTGTAGCATAGTGAGATTCGTGTGCGTGTGTGTGCTTTTTTACCATAAAAGTATATTGTAGACACATATTTTTATAAGGTTTCAACCACAAACTTCTAACCACAGTTTTCATTTCCAGAGGTGATTTTTCCAATTATGAAATTGATTCATAACTGACAACACCCTTGCAACTATTATACAAGTCAGTGAAACTTATATTTAATGTGTGAAAGAATCACCTCCCTTTTATAAACAGTTGAATATATTTTCAATGATAAGGTATTGATTCATTTTATTTTTATGCATGGCCTTCCTTACAACTTACAAATGTCATACCCATATGAAGATATTCTTCGTTAATGTACCCTAAACTTAATGATATATTAGTAAGCGAATATTACTATTGAATAATACTTATTTTGCCATTAAACCATGTCTTGTGTCGTTTCTCCAATATGATGGATGCAATGTACACGTTTTGGGAAACATAAATATTGTCATCTTCTCATTGTTTTGTATAAAATTACAAATTTTCCTAAATTAATTAAGATTGAACAAAATGATAGAATGGACATGATTACTAAAGCATAGCTATATTATTGATAAAGTAATTTAACTTCCGGTATGATTTAAATGTAATGTTTGGTATATGGAAAGAACGTTAGGTAATTAACATTTTTTCCCGGAAAAACTTTTTTTTAAAAAAAAAAACTTATATTTGACAAAAAAAACATTTTAACCAACTTTTTCATTTACCCTTATAATTTGTTTCTTTTTCTTTATGATATTGTTTATGACGTTCCTAGTGGTTTTCAACATTAAAATCCGAAGGAAATATTAGATTGTTTTCGGGACAAAGAGAAAATATGATATTTACAATTTTGTTGGCAATACATATAAAAATTGACAAATTAAATATTCTTCTACCTATCTTCCTACCCCATGGCCACTATGCCCAAGGAGTCCAACAAATGGAAGGTGTACGTTTGGAGAAAATACAAGAATAGCCTCGTGTAAGGCCAAGATGAAGAGAAGTACTTATGATAGGTGAGAGGGAAGGAATAATACGTAGTTTGAAAGATAACATGGAGGATCATTCTGTTTTTCATCTTCATTTTTATTTCGAATTTCGCCTTATAACATGGGCACCAATTGTTTCACCATTTGGAAATTCTTGTTTGATGTTTGAGATCGCCTCTTATAATTGTTACTTCTTTGTCGGTGACATTTAATTGTTACTTCAAATATTCAAATCCAATGTTTTCCACATTAAAAATAATAATTTAAAAAAAAAAAAAAAAAAAAAAAAAAAACTTATACTATAATTTTCTTACCTTCTACTTCCAAAAGTAGTTGATGCTATTTTATAGTTTCCATAGCCATAGCTATCATTTTCAAAAATATTCGTTTTAAAGGAACCCAAAAACCATCAACTTCAAACTTTAGTTTGGTGAATACCACTGGTTTTAAATTGGGTGTACTACTGTCTACCTCATAATGCCCAAAACAGAATCAACAAAACTTGGCAATAAGTTTCACCTTTTTCTAACAGAAAAAAAAAGGAAGTGAAGAACGTATACGTCTCATCCATCTCTTTAAAGATATATATAATCCTACTTTGTTTCATTCAAGATTCTCTTTTGTATTTCATGTGTATCTTATTCTCAGGTACCAATGTGGCACAAACAGTAAGAGTCTAGG
This sequence comes from Lactuca sativa, assembly GCF_002870075.4. Taxonomy (NCBI): domain Eukaryota; kingdom Viridiplantae; phylum Streptophyta; class Magnoliopsida; order Asterales; family Asteraceae; genus Lactuca; species Lactuca sativa. The sequence goes on from NC_056624.2 coordinate 199,825,049, forward strand.
AATACATATACTTATTCAGGCTTTCTACATGTAATAATCGAGAATTTAATCACACCCTTGTTGAATCCTTCAATCATCAATGGCATCACTAATGCCCCTCTTATGGTCTTCCATCCTACTCAAATCAATTCCAATATTCATTTTTCTCATCACCAAAGAGCAACAGTATAAAGGGTAAAAAATAAAAAATAAAAAGTAAAAGCCAATTAATTACCACTTTGTAGCAATGAAGTTAGACCTTCCCATGTCAATGCAGACCTTATCACAGCTGGCCAAAATGGGGCAACATTCTCCGACCAGTCAGCTGATTTTATATCCTGACAATACTCAAAAATATTATATGAATTTTCAATTTTGATCCAAAAACCATGTATTGGAAAACTGTATATATTTTTACCTGAAGTGAAAGGGATTCCAATAACTTTACATAATCAGAAGTAGAACACCAAGCAGGAAGATAGAATGCATCACAAATCTTGTCCAAAAGCCTTTTTTCCTCTGGTCGTAGGGATTCTTCACCAGGGGAAAGGTCCCTGTGGCACCATGTCACTATAATTATGGTGCCACCTGGCGCAGCTACACGAGCCAGCTCACTAACAAACTGTCAAATTGTCAGCATAAAGAGATTCAGAACACAACAAAACGCATGGGACTCCAAATTTATGGGGTGAAGTCAACAGAACCTTTAGTTTGTCAGGCATATGCTCTCCACTCTCCATTGACCAAACCAGGTCAAACTTTCCATCAGGAAATGGCTGGTTTAAAGCATCTGCAACTTCAAATGAGACCTGTTTATTGTTCATAGATTGTCAACTGTCAAGTTTAGTTCATTCGATAGAATATACATATGTATGAAGAAGATGTCGGGTAGTTTGTTTGTTGATTTTTTTTTTCAAAAAAAAGTGTAAAAATTGATACCTTGTTGGCCAATCCTTGGGCAGCAGCAAGATCATTGGCTCTCTTGGCTTGTACAGGGCTGAGGGTGATGCCATAACATTCTGCCCCGTATTTTCTTGATATGTACCTTGAGCTACCTCCAATGCCACATCCAACATCAACTATGCTCTTAGGTTTCTTTTGGGAGTCCTCTATAAGAAAAATTGTTCATCATGTATGGTGAAAATTGAAAACATATACATAGCTTCGAGGGAAATACCAATTGATCATATTGACATTAACATGATCCTTTACTTGAAATCTTTCAATTGGATTCTTTGAAAACATATTGATGAACTAATTACCAAGGGGATGAACACATTCATTGTCAACAAACTTCATATACGAAAGAAGCTTTGAAATAAGAAAAGAAGGGGGAGTCTGAGGGAGAATAACAAGGCTGGTAACAATGAGAAAGAAACTGATAATCTCAAAAAATAAGTTGGACATTCATTTCGTTCATGGATGATCTGAGTGCCATTAAATTGAATTAAAAGAGTACGTATTGAAAATTAACATTGATAAACTGCAACAAGAAGTCTAAATATATGTGTGTATTTTGAACAGAATCGAATTAAGGAGTACAAACTGAGAACGGATTCGAAATTCGAGGACGCTAGGATTGAAATGAAAGATGCAATGGAAAATCAAACGAACAGAATCAAAATTAATTCAAAACGAGAGCGTAGTAAAGTAGTTGGTTAGATAAACACCAACCAAGGGATTCCTCCGGTGAAGGATTAAATGGAAGCTCAAGTAGTCGACATGCTGCACCCAAACACTCATGGCTTATTCTTGGAACTGTGCTATTGAGCCAGGCGTTTTACATGCAACTCGTCGACTAATTGGTGAAAGTGCGAGATACCATGATTTAATAAAGAAAAAAAAAAGTACGATAAATACCAGGAACAGAGGCAAATTGGAGTGCTTGTTCAATCATACGGATCTGAGCAGATCGGTGGTCGGAGATCTGTACGACAGTGTCGGGGTCGTAGAAGCCGTGATGCATGTGTTCTCCCCATATATTCTCCCAAACTCCAGATGATTCGTCGTAAAACTCCGCTATCCCTTTCTTCAACCGCTGGTCATCCGCCGTCGCAACTGCCATTCCACCCTTGGCACTAATAGCTCCTCCTCTAAGCTGCTGACACGGCTGCTGTTTACTCGCGCTGAAGAGACTCGATTGGCGCGTGACGGCGGTGGTAAGGAGAGCCGATGTGCACGCGCCGTACAACGCTCTCATTCTGTAGATTCTATCTGAAACCCGTCGTCCGTACAACCACGTAGCAGAAGGTGGGGTTGTAGTTGGGCATGGCTTCGGCTTTTACTTGTGGGAAAATACTCTCCGCTTCATGTGAGATACGTGGCCATCAATTTGTACACCAAAAAACAATATTTACGTGTACTTGTGAAAAGTATTATTATTTAATTAGACAATTGGTATGCAAAATTTTGGGGTTTTAGTCTAAACCACGAGTTTTTTGGAACCATAGTCCTTTTGGAGTGGTTTCTATGTGGTTTTGGTCCCTGGACTTAACTCCCGTTAAGTTGGAACTGTTAAGCCCCCTCACGTGCCTCACACGTGAGGGTAATTTCGTCATTTCATGTCAGGGACCATTTTTGCATAAACGGTTTTTTGGATTAATTCCTTTTAAATACCCCCACTTCCTGCGATCTTCTTCCCCAACGTCTCTTTTCTTCTACCCTTCTTCTTCTTGAGCTCTGCTACAACAAAAATGGTGCTATGTTTTTGTGGAAAAGTTGTTGTGGTGAAAACGTCTTGGACCCCTCTGAATCCAGGAAGGAGATTTTTTGCATGCCCTATGAATGATTCCGTTTGTGGGTTTATTGGGTGGCTTGATCCCCCAATGTGTGCTAGGTCTAAAGCCATCATACCTGGTCTGCTAAGAAATTTGAATTCAGTGCAGGAACGGTGCAATGAGTTGGTTAGAGGTATGAACATGCTACAGGATCAATGCAATGGACTGATATGCAAGAACAACATTTTGGTGGCAAATGTTAGAGCATTGAAGGATGATAATTTGAAGCTGAAAATGTACATGTTTGGAAGTTGGTTTTTCTTTGTGATTGTATTCTTTTATATTTGGTTTGTGTAGGGGTATACTCTGAAGGGTGTTTTGGTCATTTTTTTGTAATTTTATGTGATCAAGTTTGTAGTGACTTATGATGATAATGATATATGTACAATTTTATGATGCAAGTGTAATGAATGTTTTACCAAAATGGTATGAATGTATAAGAATTAACATATGAATAGAAATGGTATGAATGTGTTACCAAAATATATATATTAGAACCAATTGTACATAACCAAAATGCATATTTCATTAAGATTTGTAATATAACAACCAAAGTTTCTAAACATAACAACCAAAGATTCTAAACATTACCAAAAGGGACACATTACCATACCTAAGATAACAACCAAGTTTTCATAACAACCAACCAAAAATTATCAACAAAATATTGTAAATATAACAACCAAGTTTTCATAACCAACCAAAATCACAAAAAACTCCATGCATGCATGACACATTACTTCTTGGATTGATTCCCACCTTGCCCTTTACAGGTCCTAGAGTTGTGTCCCTTGTTCTTGCATTTGCTACAAGTAACACTGATATGCTTCCTTGATAGCTTCTGCACTCCATCATTTGTTGGTTTTTGGGAACCTCCTTCTTGTGCAGCATTCACTCCATCACCTTGACTTGCCTTCTGCTTTTTGCTTAACCTTTCACCCTCACTTTGTCTTCTCTTTTTCTTAGGCCTTCCCACCTGAGTGCGATGTGGAGGAGGGGTTAGCTTTGTGGGACATTCACTTTTGGGCCACATGGATCTACCCTTAATTGGCTCCACCTTAAAAGAATAAGCCTTTTTCCATGTCTCTAGAAAATACACCTTGTGAACCCATTTGTAAATGTCAAGCTCAGCCTCTGGGTCTTTACTCATCTCATTCAGAGTTGCAATTGCATGTCTACATGGAATTCCAATTAATTCCCATTTTCTGCAAGTGCATGTTTTGTTCCTAACATCAACCACATGTTGATCCTGCAAAGCTCCTGTGACTTGATACTTGTCTCCCCCATTCCACCTAGCAATGTATTGTGAAGCAACTGTTTTTCTTGCAGTTAGGATGTCTGTTGTTGTGGGTGTTAGTGGACCTGTAGCCTTTTTCATTTCCTTCATGACATTGCATATCCTCTTTATTAGATACTCCCTTATGAATTCTAAACATCCAATGACAGGTTTATCCCTTCCTTTCTCTATCTTCCCATTAAACACTTCACACATGTTTGATATCAACACATCAGAAACTGCTCTTCCTGTGTGTAAATTACCATTAAAAAACATTTAATACAATTCACATACAAGTAAAACAGTTCACTAAGTGAAAGACATAAGGATCAAATTGGAATATATAGATTTACCTGAAAAATGACTCCTTGCCCAATGTTTAGGAGGAATTTGCTTCAACCATTCACATGCCTCCTTATCATACTGACTAAACTCCTTCATCAAATGTTCAAACTCAGGAATGGTGGTAGCTGATGCACACCTCCATAAGTGGTCCCTGTACTCTGTTTGCCTCCATCTTTTCCTCATATTGTCATGAATATGTCTGATACAATATCTATGCTTAGCATTGGGAAAAATTTGTTCAACTGCAGTATGTAAACCCTGCAAAAATTAATTGTCAATCATTAGAATTAACTTACAACCACACTTTAAATGACCAAATGTATAAAAACTACTTCCAACTTTACCTTTTGCCTGTCACTTATGAAAGTAAAATTTGAGTTTCTTCCAAGGTCCAAGTCATCCCTAAGGTTATCTAAAAACCATTTCCAGCTTTCTGTGTTTTCAGACTCAACAATCCCATATGCTAATGGGTAAATTCCATTATTGGAATCAAGACCAACTGCTGAAAGGACTTGCCCAGGGAATGGTCCTTTCATGAAGGCACCATCAAAACCTAATAAGTCCCTAAGGCATGCCTTGAACCCTTTTTTCAGTGGACCCAAGCACACATAAATTCTTCTAAACTGCCTAGTTGGGGAATCAGGGTTAGGCTCAGAACATACATCTATTTTCACTGTGGTGTCTGGGTTGGTGGCTTGAAGTTCGAGAACATAGTCCCTCAACAGTTCATACTGCTTTGTGTAGTCACCAGTTATATGCTTTCTTGCCTTATCCTTTGCCCTGAACACCTTGTCCATACTAACACCCACTTGGTAGGTCTTTTGAAAGTGATCTTGTATGGCTCTCAAAGGTATATCTGGATTCGCCTCAACTTGATCAAAGATTTTCTTGCTGATTAAAGAAGCAGTACAAGCCCTGAGTTTCCTTGTTTGCAAACATGTGTGAGTTTGGTTTAAGGTCCTTATAAACCAGTCGGATTCAGGATTTGACCTAGATGCATGAATGTACCAACCACATGTTACTTTTTGTGTCTTTAATTCTTTACCCTTTCTTTTTGAAGTGGTAGCTTGACTACCCACTTGGCCTTTATTGGTGACAGGTACAACACCTCTACACTGTGCCCTAAGCCTTACATTGTCATTTTTTTTAAAGAAAAGATTCCTTCTTGATTCTAGTGCATGCAGATCAATTGCCTCCTTTAATTCTTTTTTACTATTAAATTTATCTCCAACTGAAAAAGATTGTTTATGTACTACCCCAAGACTGCACCTTTTTTCTTTTCTCAAATTCTTGATAAGAGCTCTTCTCTCTCTGTCTTGGTCGGATCCTTCATCCAAAGATTCAAATTCCTCATTGTTAATCACTTCCATATCTTCAGGTTCATTCCCATGAACAACATTTATACAAGAACCTTCCACATCACTTTCAACATTGAGAGTGAAATCTCCCATGTCCACATCCACATCCTGTATATTGTTGTCAACATCCATTATGTCATCCATATGATCTTCATCTTCTATTTGTCTCTCATCTTCTTCATACTCTGGATCACTATTTTCAGATTCATCATACTCTTCAAAATTTGGATCACTTTCTTGAGATTCATCATCCTCTTCATACTCTTGATTACCCTCTTCAGATTCTCCATCCCCTTCATACTCTGCATTATCATCATCACTCCCAATCAAATTTTCCATAAGGTTATCAAATAACTCATTCAATTGTTCATCAGCATTATTAACAGGGGGGTGTTGTAGCCTTCTTCATCAAAAGTTGATGCCTCTTGAACAACATTTGCAGCCTCCCTAACACCATCCATCTCATCAATATGAACACAAGTTGCTGCCTCCTGAACATTAGTTGAACCATCCAGATCATCATTCTTTTCCTTTGAAATGTGAACAACCTCATCAATATAATCTAAATTAAGCCTCTTGCTACAAGAACTTTCACCTATTTTGGAATTCCCAACCTTACCCCTTCTATACTCTGGTGAGAAACTATCATTCTTACTCCCAAAAAGAATCAGAGACATGAACTCACCAATAGGCTCACCATTACCATGGTTCACATTTTTCATTGGAGAATCTGCATGAACTTGACCCTCAACTTCAGCCCCTTGATCATCATTTTCTGGTAATTCCTCAATGACAACTTTACCCTTTGCATTTGGTGACATGAAGTAAGTCAATAAATTTGTCTTTCCATGCTCTGTGTACACCTCAATCAGCTTGTTATGTGCAATATATTTAGAAAGGTTGATCACATCCTGATCATTCCCTAAAGCTCTAAGACCAAATTGAAAGTCACCATTGGGTATCCTAAAATGGTAGCATATAACTGGGGATTGATCAGCGAATTCAAAATTCCGTGGGTCTGGGTAACCTAGGTCAAGCATTATGGCATCAAGTTCATGCACAGAAAACTCATCAATGTCCACATAATCAACATAACGCACTTCACCTCCAATGTACTTTATATCAGGTAATTTAGTAAATTTCCCACCGTGATGAAGCTTAATACTAAACCATGTGGGTGCACCAGCTAAAAATCAAAATTATACATATTAACAAAGTTAAAATTTTGCATTTTTTTTGTTCTAAATCAATAAGAAAATGCAAAGTATAAAAGTTAAAGAAAACAGAGCAGCTTACCATATACAGTTGATACATCAACAACTTCGTGTTTTGGTCTGATATGCCACATTACGAACACCATTTCCTATTAAACGTATGCCCTTATATGTGTAGTGTCGATTATCTTGTTTAGATAAGCAACGAGGGTTTTTTGCAGGTTCAATGGAGCAGAAGCAAGAAGGAGGGAGTTGGGGAGTTGACGAGTGTTGGGGAAAGTAAATGAGGGGTAAATGTCAATTAATCCAAAAAACCGTTTATGCAAAAATGGTCCCTGACATGAAATGACGAAATTACCCTCACATGTGAGGCACGTGAGGGGGCTTAACAGTTCCAACTTAACGGGAGTTAAGTCCAGGGACCAAAACCACATAGAAACCACTCCAAAAGGACTATGGTTCCAAAAAACTCGTGGTTTGGACTAAAACCCCAAAATTTTGCATACCACAGGGACCATTTTTGCAATTTTGTCATTTAATTATTTTGTTTGAAATAACTTGATTGATGAAAACGTGAGTTCCAGTAAATTGTGTTTGTTTAGATAAGTTTTATATAAATAGATAAATCTCTTAAAAAATCTCTAAACTTTGATATGAAGTGAAACATTGTTGTATAATTTAATAACAAAATAAAACATTGTTCCAATATTTCACATATTTTAATAAAAATGCAATGTACTTCTTCAAAAATAACTTGTATTTTGTAGTATCCGCAAATTTGTTCATATTCATTAGTTTATAAAAAGTATTGAACAAGAATATATGTATCAAAATAATCTAATTGGTAAACACCAATGCCTATCTGTTGACGTTGCTTACTTAAAACTAAAAAGACTAAATGACTAATTTTCATGTAGCTTTGCGAACGAAATAATACCATTAAATATAAAACTCAAAAAGTATAAAGCATAAATACATTCGACAAAATCCACGTATATTATTTATTAATAATAATAATTATTAGTAGACAATAATAAATAATTTGTAAATACCTTTAGGAATAAAGAATATATAACGTCTCATTCGGATTTCCCCTTTAGGCCTTTACGAGCAAAAGTAGAGAGGCAGGATTATGTTGCATTTTTTGGTTGCTAGTATATAGTCTTTTCAAATTAGGTATGTGATCCACACTTTGGGTGTTTTGGCAAAATTAACTTATAGCTGGTAGTGGGTAGATGATAGTTGGAAGGTGTAATTTTTATTGGTTATATAAATATTTGTCATGGGCATCTTTGGGGGTGTGTGAGGTAGACGACCGCACAAACCCATGTCATGGAAGGGGCCCAATTTTTACAAACGATTCATCATAGTAGACTAATAATCCAATTCTGGAAACAAAATTGATACAAGGGTATCGTCATCATGACATAGTTAGTTCACCCTTTGATTCTTGTCTATCTAAATCGGAAGTCGCTACACCTTCTCTTGAACCCGCTAAGTAGTTGAGAGTGTGTGTGTGTGTGTTTAATTGTTGATTAACTGATTGTTTCAAAATCAACGCACCATCTCAATTCTGAAATCAAAATTGTAAGTTTAAGAATCCAATAAGATCACTCAATTTCATAATCTCTTTTGGCCTTCAATTTCATATTACTGATTAAGTGATTGTTTCAATTTCAAAAATCAGAAACGATTTTCTAAGAAATCCAATGATCATCTATGGTGTTTTTACTTTAGAATCGATCGAGCTATGGTGTGGCTTGCATGTTTGATTGTTTGAATTTCAAGTGACAGCTTTAAAAAAAAAAAAAAAAAAAAAAAAAAAAAAAAAAAAAAAAAAGATTTGAACAATACAATAAGTATGAAAAGAATTCTGATTTTTTGCTTCCAAAACATCAAATGACTTTGATGACAAAGATATTAAGTTGTGTTGTATTCATCTTAAAGTTGCACTTAAGTATGGTGAACGATCAAATATTGACGTCCCTGAACTCTATTTAGAGTTAAATCTGGTCGGCGAGTTATTACCAAATGAAACCACTAACCCCACGGATGGCCCACCGATGTTTTAAAATATATGAAAAAGTCAATTGTTTTCTTGATGCAATTAACGCATATAGAGTCTTGCTGACTATTCTAGTAATTGTTGCATCTATAGAAAGAAGTTTCTTAAAATTAAAGTTGTTAAAGTTCTACTACGGTCCATAATTTCATAAGAAATACTTATTGATTTGGAAATGATAGATATTGAAAACAATATATTTGATAAATATTGAGAACAATATATTAGGGAACATTATTATGAAGAGTTGGTGAACAACTTTGTTTCTAAAAATGTTATGATAGCATTGCGATTAATGTAACTATGTAAGGTTATATTATATATTATCGTACTTTATTTTTCTAACAATTATCGACTTATCATAGTATTAAGGAATTTTATTTATACTCTCTCCGTCCCAATTTTATTGTTCACCTTACTACTTTAGTTTGTCCCAAAATTATTGTCCACTATCAAAGGTAGATATACATTTTTACCATATTACCTCTAACATTTAATAAAGTAAACTTTGAATAATTATAAATGCACATTTCCCATTGCTTTTAGAAAACGGAAAAATAGTCATTTTACTCTAAAAGACACAACTAATTATTGTTTTTCTTAATCTGTGTGTTTTTTGTTTGTGGACAATAATTTTGGGACGGAGAGAGTACTAAAAAAATATGATTAAGAGCCCAATTTTATTTTTCACACAGGGCCCTAAAATCAACGAGACGCCTCTGATGTTTGGTAAAAGTAGCTAAAAGCTTTTAAAACATGTAAAATTACATAAAATGATAATTGTTTAAAAAAGGTAAATATGTAAATATATTTTTACAGACAATTATGAAAAGTGATTGTAAAAGCGAAATAGCTTTTTCTTAAACATTACATTAAATAGCTTTTAAATTTGGAAAGTTTTGCTTAAACTAAAAGTTAAAAGTATTACAAACCAATAGGCTTAGGGGGTGTTTGGCTTAGCTTTTCAAACGCCAAAAGTCCTTTTTGAAAAAGTTACAAAAAGTCAGGATTTCCTGACTTTTCCAAAAAGTTGTTTTTCTTTATGTAAAAACTTCAAAAGTAGCTTCTAAAAGTAAGTTTGCCAAACATCTTTTGCTTTTTTTTCTTTTTCAAAAAGGACTTTTGGCTTTCAAAAGCTAAGCCAAACACCCCCTTAATCGGATGCCTTTATAAGATCATCTCAAAGGTGCTAGCCGAAAGGTTGAAGTTAGTTATTGATTTTGTCATTAGCCCAACCTAAATAGCCTTCATAAAAAATCAGAATATACTAGACAGGCCATTGATTGTTAATGAAGTCACTATCATGGGCTAAAAAAACTAAAATCAAGGCCTTCTTTTTTCTAAGTCGACTTTGAAAAGACCTTTGATTGTGTGAATTGGAAGTACCTAATGCTATTAAGTCACTAATGAATTTTGGGGTAAAGTGGCGAAACTGGATCTGGGGAATTAGACAGAGCCTCAATAATAGTTAGCGGATCTGCAACTAATAAATTTGCTTTAGAAAAAAGGAATTTGACAAGGGGACCCACTCTCACCATTTTTATTCATCCTAGCTGCTGAAGGACTTGATATAGCAATGGAAGAAACCTTGAGTCAACACATTTTTAAAGGCATTCATTCCTCTCCCAAATAACGGTCCAATCCTGACACACCTCCAATATGCAGACGTCGTGGTCTTTCTCGGTGAAAGGTCGACGCAAAACGCCAAGAACCTTATCAAAATCCTACAATGTTATGAACTCACTTAGGGCCTTAAGCTTAATGTAACAAAAAGCAATCTTTTTGGCTTGGGTATAGACAACCTTGAAATCGAACTGTTAGTTAGGAGCATTCAATGTTCTATTGGCAACCTGTCATTTGTCTACTTAAGTCTTCCTGTAGGCACCACAATCTCAAAAACATCTCACTAGAGCAACTTGATATCCAAATTTCAAGCTAAACTATCGAAATAGATAGCCTCTACACTCTCATTTGGTGGAAGACTAACATTATGCAAATCAGTGCTTAGTAGCCTAGATACTTTCCTTTTCTCGATCTACAAGGCACTAGCCAAAGTCATTAACTCGCTTGAAAAAATAAGTAGACACTTATTTTGGGGTGGATCGATAGGAAAATAAAAAATACCATGAATTGCCTGGGAGAAGGTGGTGGCGTTTTAAAGAGAATAAATAAGAACTGTGGGAGAGTGTCATTATAGCAATCTACGGAGGGGACGGGGGTTTCAGTGCACCTTCCAGGGCAAAAAGAAAGAGTTGTTGTTGGGGAAACTTTGCAAACCTGCCAATTATTTTCTCAAAAGAAAATATAGGCTTCAGAAGCTTATTTACAGAATCATAAATAACTCAACATGACAAATGGTCTTGGAACTTGGAACCATCAGGGATATACTCAGTCTCTTCCCTAAGAAACTTCATCGATAACTCCATCTTACCTAGATCAAGGATAAAATGGGACTGTAATAATCTTGTCCCTAAAAAGAGGCGTTGGTAATAACCATTTATGTGTATTGTGCAACCAAGAACCAGAAATGGAAGAACATCTTTTTCTAAGGTGCAAAACCTCTTGTGAGGTCTGGAATAATCTTAAAACATGGTGGCGGCTACTCTAGGACTACATCATATCACTATCCAACTTATTATTCTGGAAGTATATATTTGGGTAATCTAACATTGCAGCCCAACTTCAATCAGCCATAATGGAAGTATATATTTGGGTAATCTGGAATCACAGAAATCGGAAAGCTTATTTGGATAACATATCCTCTCACAAAGGTTTGGCAAACGACATCCAATCTATATCACATCTATTGGTTAACTCCAGACTAAGGAACAAGTCCATTGGGTGGAGGGAATCGTGTTCCGACCCTGTCAACACGTGTTTTCGGCTATAAGCATCTTGTCTCAAGGGAAGGTTCTAGGGTTCGGGGCAATAAGGGGAGGGTGGGAAACTTTAGATAATTTGGTGCCTTGGTGTGTGTATCAATTCATAAGGGTAGACATTATTTAGGATTTAGACTGCTTGATATAGCACTTCTTTCATGTTTCTTTGGATGGTCTTGTGTTGTGTCGGGTAGTTTGACTTGGTTTTTGTACCCTCCTTGCATGTCCCTCAAGACATACACATGAAGTTGTATCAATTCATAACGGATCAAGCTCTAAAAGATGATGGGATAACCATCCACGTGTCCCTGGTATTTTACCCCATAGTTGGCTATTCTCAGGGAAGCACACACTGTGATATCAAAAGCCTCAAAGCAATCTGGAGAGTTTACAAAACAGTTAGATGGACAACAAGGTGAGGTCAGAGTTAATCAAGTTATGTGGTTACAGATTATGATCTAAATAGGACAATTCCACCTTAGGAAATATGGCTAGTTATTCCCATGTGTGGCAAAACGGTTGCTCTAAGAATTTTTTTTAAAACTCTCATATGATATCCATTGAAAGTTATTCATGATGGAAGGGATATTACTCGATCCTATCTATCATTAGCAATTCATTATCTTGGTCGGATGTCAATGTGGAATCAAAACGATATCAATAACAATTGTGGAAATACACTGATGTTTCATGGGATTCTAAGTTGCAACTGTCAACAAAATTGTAGCAAGTTGATAACCCGGTGTGATCTCAATTACTATGCTTTCGTGTTTTGTAGTGCGGACTCAATGATTTGGTGCCCTATTCTCAGTTGGACTTCATGATCTAGGACTCTACTTTGGTGCTACTACTATAAGTTAGATCATAGAAATTTCTCTAGTGTATTATGTTTGTTTTTGGTTCTATGTTCAACAGGAGCATTTTCCAACTCTATGCTGGTTTTTTATATTATTAATGTTAATCTTGCCGTTTCAAAAAAATAAATAAATAAAAAATAGTATTATAAAACAAAATTTTTTGTATAAATCAAACGTTTTATTTAAAGCCAAAAGCTCCAAAACACTCATTGCCATACACAACCTTTGATATTTTACTAAATTTTTAAAACGGTTAAATATACGCTTTTTTATTACATGTCGCCTAAGATGGGAGCTAATAACAAGAGTAAAAGATAATTATACAACTTTTATATGTAATCATAAAATTGACCTGAAATAGAAGCGTATATCACAAATTATTGTTTTTTAATATTTATCACAAACGACAGTCTATTTTGCAAAAAAAAAAAAAAAATCCTTGCAAAATTGCTTCGTTGTCATTATATTTTGTGATTTTTATTTTTCAAGGATGAGACCTACAAATTTATATGTTTTTGTTTAAAATGTACCTTTTTTTTTTGGTATTGAAGGAACGTGAACTCAAAATGTTAGGCTTAACAGGGGCATAAACCTTAAATTTTTTGGTTTAAATGGTACTATCTGATAATGCGAAGGGGTAAGCCGGTATCATTGCTTAATCAATAGGACATATCTTCTTTATGCTCAAACCCTCTCCATTGAAGTTTTTGCTTCTAATCGGAATATCAACAAAAAACGATATGTAAACATTCAAGTGCTTCGTTCAATCTCTACTTGGAACTTGTTGATACCGACATCAAAATAACAGGAAATTTTTTTAGGAATGACGCTATTTAAATTACCCATCTACAATGATCAAACCACAACATTCTGGATTCTGTGGAGTTATCATCAAAACAAAATCCACAGTAGTTCGAAAACTTTTGCATTGAACTTGCAAGAAAATGGCCACAAACAAGACAGTAATTGTTCAATATAAGCTTCTCTCAATTGTGGTCAGCATAAATGCACATTTGAATCTCACAATATGGCATTTGCACATTTTAAAATGAAAAAAGCATGGCATAAAAGGTACTTAATCTTACAATAAACAAGAAACTAGAGGCAGAAAAATGACAAAAAACATGCCTTGACTTGACATTGTCTCAGAAAAACTAATAGTCCTTTCATCTCTCAAGTATTAGTGGCCCTGGTGTAGATTTGCTGACTAGCATGTGCAGATACCATCCTAATTGCACCTCTTGCCATCAAATCCTTGATTGCCTTTCTTGCCAATGATCCATTGATCTAAACAGAAAAAAATTACAACCAACATCAGATGACTTTCTACCATGTTTAATCCAGTTCTGGTAAGTTTTGAGCAAAAGGTTTGTTTATTATGGAATTATGGGGGTATAACTTTAATGAAGAAGATACTACATTGCATAGAAGATTTGTAGGATAGAATGGTAAATGTACCCTTAATCTGTCTGATAAGATGGAAGGAGTGATGAGCTTGAACTTTGGAGCTTCAGAAAGAAGCTTATCATATGTTGCCTTATCAAAAAGCACCATGTTGTTCACCTTCTCCTTTTGCTTTCCCTTGCTCCACTTCTGAAAACCATTTCACAAACAATCTTAAAACTCTACTCGAAATTTAAAAGACAACACAGTTTTTCAAGACTTTGTCATGTATCTAAATACTGCTCAATTGACAACAATCTTAGAAGTTCTAGTGCTAAAAACGTTCTTCCCATGAACTGTGCATTTGTAAAAAACCAGGGTTAACATCAAAAATCAAAGTATGTTACTTTATGTTGAGGCAGAGTTAATTTCAGACTACAGCGCGTGATTAATTTCATACCAGATAAATGTACGATTAAAAATCTAAAACCCTAATCACGATCTAAAAGTGAAAATACAGTAAAGAATAAGAAAATGCATAACGAAGCTAAGTATCATATATCGAAAACATAAACGTCGATGAAAATCAGTGATAGTAAATCAAAATTTGACCTTCTTTTTCTGCTTTCCACCACCAGACTTGGCCGGTTTAGACGACGGCGGGGGGGCCTTTTCCTTCTTGGGAGCCTAAATTCAGCATAGGATGAAATTGTTAAACTCTTGTGAAAATAAAATGACGACGAATCATAGACAACAGAGTTAGATGAGGGTTAACTTACCATGGAATCTGATGATCTGTAGCTCTCCTAGAGTTTCGATGTTCAGAAAATAAAGAAGCTGCGCTCAAGCATGTTGTTTCTATGTTTATTTATAGTTAGGGTTTTGAAGGCCTTGGATAACTTTGCGGGCTGTCATATCGGGTCGGGTTACTTTTTGTTCTCAGCGTAGGTTATATCTTATGTTTTTTAACATGGTCCAAAATAAATCTTTTAATTTTTTTGTCCATATTTTTTTGTTCCATGACTTCTAGGTTTTGTGAATTAGACTTCATTTTAACGTTAATTCCACATAAAATAAATATTTTGTTCTTTATTTTCTTTTCTTCCTGAAAACTCTAAAAATAAAACCCAAATCATCTTCTTCATGAAACATAAATTAGGAAGCCAAACAAAAAACTGTTTTTTGATAGCTAAAAGTGTATATATGATCTCAAATAATATATTTGAATGCCTAAAAATCAATCAACGTGATTTTATCAGGATTATTATAATTAGTGTTGGAAAAAACATTGAGTTTTGCAGGTTAATACTTTGAAGGGTTACAAAAAGGGAAGATGTAACCTGTGAGGGTTTGTGGATTAAAATTTATAGGTGTCATAATTTCATAATGGTAGTTTGGTGCTTCAAAAATAATGTTGAAGTCTTAGGTTATATTTGATGGACTAGTTAAAAAATTAGTTCATAAAAAATGACATTTGTTGAAACTATTTGGTAAAATAACTAAAATATGAAAGTTATATAAAAGAACATGCAAAAGATTTAGTTTTTTTTAATTAACAAAGGGTATATTCAAGAAAAAAAAAAACTTGTTGAAATGCTACTCTGAGTAACTTTCTAAAATATTAGCTTGTAAACTATTTTTTTGTGTGTCAACATGACAACCTAAAAACGCTCAAAAAGTAAGATAACTTATTATGTAAATGTAGTGCGCGAAACATAGCATTTGAAGCATAAAATTAACCAAGTTGTAATCGCAAGACAAAAGGACGACATGTTTGGGTTGCTTTGAGTACAAATCTGAAACTAAAGGATATTCTCACAAAAACACTTGGACCATTACGCGAGTAATTCAAGTATAATTGTACAATATAAATGACAAAATATTGATTGATTATGAAAAAAATTAACTAAAGGAGTTCGGGTTTCAATGTATCTACTAAATCTAATGCTAATGTAGATTAAGAATGTGGAAATACAAGAATGTTGATCATGATTCTATTAATATTGTGTGTATTATAAAGCTTATCCTCTAACTGGAAAAGGATAAAAAAATAACAAACTACATACATTCTCTAGGCAACTAACGATTAGCCTATGATCATTAGTTGTAAGTTGCTCAATAGTCAATACAATGTAATTAGAAAACATAACAGCTTTCCAATATATCGAGGTGGGTTTCATGCCCTTGATTTATTAAAGAACAATCGCATATGTTGTAAACAATTGCGTATGTTGTTACCCGTTAGACAAACGTCCAATGTTGTCAAATGAATTTGTTTTAACGAAAACATGTGTTACATGTACCTCAATGCACATGCTCTCAACATATGATTCAAATTCGGATCTTATTGTTTGACTGTTTTTTCATGTTTCTGGGTTGCATCATTTGGGTCTCCCTTTACATGAATCGGTTTATACTTTCCAATAGTTTATCCTTTTGAGGTTCGACCCCCAAATCATGATAGGGACTTACAATTGCCTCATAAGAAGCATAAAACAAATGAGGATCAAGAATGGTAAATGTGATCAAATTTAGCTTAAACGAGCTCGGTCAATGAAACCAAAAAGTCAATTGATGATCCAGCTATTGTTGCTTATGTGTTCACTTCACATGGATTCATAATCAACATTTTCCAACTTGATTTCAACTATGATTTTTGGTAATTTAGTGGACATCACACAACATGCTTATGTCAAGTGCAACCCCATGTTTAAGCTCATTTCATTAGTTGTGTATCTAGAGTACAACTTCTTCAATGCATAAGTACTAGTCCTCTAAAACTAATTATTACCTTTATATCCAATTTTTGTCACGCATTTACAGTTTCAGAACACAAATCACGACATAAACACAGATTCAAAACAATTTTTGAGAGATGACGTTTGAAATGATAAGATCCATATTACACAACAATGCATGAAGTTTGTTGTTAGAATTTAGAAACGAGTGACCCGTTCAAGTTTGCGTGATTCAAAAAACTTGCAACGACCTTTTCCACTTGATTCAATATCTTCACTTTTCCTCTTCATTCCAGTGAAACCTAAATTACTCAGCTTCATTTGCCGCTTTCCCGATTTACTTGAGGACTCATCTTCATCTTCTTTATCTGCTTCCCTGTAAAAACAAAAATATAGCAATGTACTTTTCATTTATTTGTCTATTATAGCATCCTCCTTTCATTTCTTTCTTTTAACACAGATCATTTTTTTATCATTCTTTAATAAGAAAATCGAACAAAACTTGACCCGTATTTGGTAATACATATATGCTATACGTTTTTTATAAGGACTAAACTCAAGAATGTTATAATTGTGTAAGATTTTTCAAATGAAGACTCACCATAACACTTCGACTCCATCTTTGAGGTAGGAATTACATGTGCCCCAACTGAACCGAACCAATGATGGGAACCCAAAAACAGGATGTTTGTGATGTTCTAACCAATCTTTAGTTGCAGGATCTGCATAGTGTTCATTGTAATAAGAAACCAACTTGCTATTAATAACACTAAAATAAAGAATTCAAAGTAAAGAAACCAAATTATTTCACCTCCAGGATACCCAGATCCAAACTCCCTATGCATGTTTTCAGCAGTTTCATCAAAGACCCAATTTCTCAATGCTCGGTCCCTTGTCACCTGTATCATCAAAAGGGTAATATCGTAAAAACAGTGAGAATTGCCCAAGAAGATATAAGATGATTGGTCAATCTGAAATTCATTCACCTTGGCAACTATACTTGCTCCACTAACAACTGGATACAGACTATCAGCTTTCTTTGCAACCACAAATTTAACAGATGGGAATCTTGCAGAGAGCTTAACTGTATACTTTTCAGGATCTCCTACTGTATCAACATAAACCTGTAATTACATTCATTAGTTTTCATGGAATTTACTGACAATTAAATTCAGGTGTATGTAGTAGTGTATACCTCGGTTAGAAGATAACCCATGTCCAGCACCCTTTTAACAAGGCCCATGGCAGACTCATGTGATATCTCGTTGAGGTTGATCTTATTTCTGTTAAAAGAAGCAATCAGGCTCGATTAGGATAGTTATTTAAGGGGTACAAGATTGTTTACTGGAGGAAGTTGTATACTGACTTTTGCAACATTTTAGCCGAAAGCTCTTTAGGATCTATGACATCAACAGCCCAACCAATTGTTTTATCAGTCTTCAAACTTTCAAACAGCTCCTCTCTTTTCTCTTCTTTCAAAGTTTTTGAATCTGCATTAAACAAAGAAGAGGCTCTTCTGAAGGTGAAAATGAGAAGAAAAGAGAGGGTGTATGACAACATCACACAGCATATGGAAGAAAAGAAGCCTTTAATCATTTAATGTGTTGTATAGTCTCTAAGTAACATAGTAGATGTACAAAGGAAATTACGAATCAGTGAAATAATTCATCTACCATAATGTGTTGAGAGGAGAGAGAACGATTTGATAACAATCTTATTCTGTGAAAAGGTAGTAAAACCATTGATAAACTTGGATGGTTTTTTAGGTTAAAAGAACGAATCAAAGAGGAAATAGGTCCGACACAGCCCACACGCAGTAGTATACACTTCCGATGCACCATTTAACAATCATAAGTTCATAACAGTTTAATCAATACAACAAGGATATTAGGGTAAATAATTTAGAGGACACAATGGCGATAAAATACGAGTATGAACCTGCAAATTCCAAAGTGGAAAGAGTTTCCTTGTATGAAACCGGACAATAAAGGCATCCATAAACCATCGGTCCTGGAATAAATAATTAACACACGAAAACTGAAATTAGCAATGAAAAGTCTGGAGCACACTGAATGTTGTTGTCGGAATGAGAAAGAAAACCTAAAACAGGGCCGCGACCAGCTTCGTCGATCCCCATCATGCAAGGTGTTGATGCCCATTCTGGAATTTGAGCTTCCGATTCCATGTCAATGACTTCTACGCAGGCACAAGAGCTCGTCCCCTTGTCTTGACTCCTGCTTGTTCCCGCCTTAAAGAATGGTAGGTTCGGAGTTTAGACTTTTAGATGGACCAATGGCACCCGATTCGACCCTAATTCGATGGGCTATTTCTTATACCACACTGGGCCTGAGCAAAATAATATATTCTATCTTTTACATGACAAATAATATAATATCATCTACATAACAAATAATGCACTGTATAATATCCTCACGAGTCACGACCTCACCATGCATTAAATTTTCTGTAACTTTTTTTCCCCAATGTCATGTTGGCCTAGCAAGAGTTCTTATGAAAATTTAAACGAACTCTCGTAATTACAACATATTTAATTAATTGAATTATTACAAAAATTATCATTTTTTGAAGTCTTATATTTACCATTGACCTTTTTTAACGCGTAAGCATTTGACAAACAAATTTGAAGATGTAGGATCACATCTTGAACACACCAACTCAATTCAAACCCAACCCAATAACTAACAGTTTGAATTGAGATTTTTAACCGTTTAATTTAACAGATCATCTAATATGTTTAATTACATGGATAGGTTACCGTTGAAATTCTAACATGATTTCCTAACTCGTTTAAGGATTTTAAATAATTTTAATTTATATTTATTATTACTATGTAATTAGTATTTTAATAATTAAAGGCTTTGGAAAGAAAATAAAATACAACTGATATAACTAAGTAATAACTCTAATTGCATACAACCTTAGTTGACTTTCACACACTCTTTTGCTCACGCACAACTCACAATCTCGAAATATTATCCATATATTGCATAGAATTTAAAAATTAAATATTTATAATATTTTGTAAACATTTGATTTGTGTTTGTGTTATGGTTGTATTATTTTCAAACTTGAATAGTTATTAGAATTTTTAAGTTTTATATCTTTTTATTTGAAGAATTATTGGATTTGTATGGTTTTGTCGGAAATTTAAATGGGTCAATATAGGTTCAACTCGTTTAAATAAACATGATGGGTTGGGAAAAACAAACAAATCAACCATATTTCAACCAATTTAATAAACATGTTGGTTTGGGTTATTAATTTTCAACTCATTTAATTAAAGAATTAAACGGATTGGATTGTGTTCCATTTAAATAAACAGGCCAACCCGAAAATGATCAAATCTAACCCACTGTCACCCCTACTCACGCTTCACTATATGCTTTTCATATATTAAGCTCGTTTCCATAAAAAAAATCTATACATCATCTCTGCTAAACAAAACTCCAACTCATTGATGATGAAGAACAAAAACAAGAATGGTGAAGAGTAAGACGACAAAACTCAAAAGTAAAATGATTTCTCGCATCCAAAATTATATATTTGCTTTATCTTGCAACAAAAAATATATCTTTGGATTCGATGTAAAACTAACCCCACCTACCATTACCAACAACCAAACATCCATGGAGGAGGAACTAGAAGGAAGCAGTAACCGGCAAACGTCTATGATGGAGGAACGAAGAAGAAGCACTAACAAGCAAATGTTTATAAAGAAGCAATTGGGATTTGGTGGAGGAACGAAAAAAGAAGCAAACGTTGCGAGGAACGCACACGTGAAGACGTGAAGTGATACATGCCAAAAAGTGGGCTTTTGTCGGCCCAAGAGTTGATTTAGCCCACCTGAATAACTATCGAAAAATATTAACTAGTTGTGAAACCCGTATATTATACGAGTTTATTAAAACAAAATGTTAAATAGAAACGATTAAATGAGAAGTTTATTTGAATTTGAAATTTAAAATAAATAAAAGTTATGAGAAAAAACATGCAAAAAATAAATAAATTAAAATTATTGTTTAGTTATCAGACCCGTATATTAAACAGGTTAATTATAACAAAATGTTAAACACAAAGGTTTAAACTGTAAATTTATTTGAAATTGAAATTGAAATTTAAAATTAATATCATTATGGTAGGTTTAATTTATGGAAACTAATTAATAATATATTAGAAATGGAAAATAAAATAAATGACAAGTGGAAAATAAATATATCTCGAAATTATGACAAAATGACATGTGACAAATTGAATGAGAGAAGGACATGTGGCAAAATCATTCTTATTTATTAGGGTAGATTCTCGAAGTTTTCTCATAAAAAGTGTTTTTTTGTTGTCAGAAAAATAAAATCGTGAATTGCGGTTTTTTTTTCGCGATTTGATGGTCATTTGGTTATATTTTAAAAAAAATGGTCATCAGCTTTAAAAAATAATTATTTTAGTGAATAATTTTTAATTATGGGTCTTTAAAACTTTTATTAACTGGTTTTATGGGAAAAAAAAAAAAAGATTCACTCATTTGGAGAATTATTTAAAGAGTAGAGAGGGCATGCTGATATCAAGAACTCTCATAAATTATTCTTAAATTCCAAATATGTCTCAATAACCCCATCGGAAAGAAGTCATCTCACAATACTAGGTCAAAGTCTTGTTGGTGAGAGAATGAGTGTTCAACAAAGGTGGCTCTTTATGGTATACTAAGATTAGATCGAGCTTTTTTTTGTTCCAGTTCGGTTGAGGTGTCATATCAGGTGGTGATGGTTTAGATCTAGTATTTTGTTAGACTTTTCGGTTGCTAAATGATGTAGAGTTCTCCAGTGTTAAATTACCAATATTCCATTTTCTGTTTTGTGCTGAATTTATTAGTAGTTTTATTTAGTGTTGAAATTGGTATGTATTATTTACACCATGTTCCCGAGTTTATCAAAAGAAAAGAAAAGAAGAGAAAAGGTCACGAGAGAAAAGAAGAGAAAGGAAAGGAAACCAAAATTTTCTTTTGTGTTCCCGACTTGGAGAGAAGTGGAAGGAAAATTAATCATTTTCTTCTTTCCTTCCAAATCCTCCCAAACCGGAAGGAAAGATAAGAGGGAAAGTGATCATTCTATTTCTCTCCACTTCCTTCCTTTAATGAAACTCGGGAACAACATTTTTTTTCATTTTCTTCTCATTTCCAGTCATTTCCTTTCCTTTTTCTCGTTAAGTTGAACTCGGGAACGGGGTGTTAATTTCATTCCTAGTTTTCAATTATTGTCATTTTTTATTGTTGAGTTTTCCTGGGTGGGTTGGTATGTATCAACTCAATACATGTACTTTCAGTCATTTCGGTTATACTATCTATCATTGAACACTTTTTCTTTAGTTTAATCAACTTGGAATGTTAAAAAAGCAAATTTTGGACTCTTTCAACTTTTGATCCATCATTTTATGCATGATTATATATTAAAACATTCAAAATGTGATGGGTAAAAAGGTTAATTTTTTAGTTTGTGATGAAGAAATCCTAAAAGCAAGAGACAAGTCAAAAAAAAAAGACAGAAAGCCAGATGCGAAGAGAGTTGCTTGATTGGCTCCATGCCCATCCAGAATTGGTCCTACAAACAGCATGAAGAACTTAGATATCATAGCATGATGATCTCACAAAATCTCTTCATATCTTGATTCACAATTGTAGAAAAACCGAAAACAATACAATCCATTATGCATGACCTCAATATATCTCTTCATATCTAATTGGAATCAACCACGTTATCACATTATTATATTTATTTTGCCAAAAGTAAAAGTGGTTATTTAAAAGGACACAAATTAGACACATTGTTTATATAAATTACTGACTTTAGACATACCAACTAACAAAAATATGCCTATATTTTTTTATAAAAGGTTGGAACAAAATCCACTAAACCAACCTTTTATGTTTTAGTTTTACCAAATTTGTTAATCTCTATAACTCATCAATCCACAATACTAATAAACAATGCACGAAAAAACTACTAGGATGTACCAAATCCAAATGAATATACAAATTTTTTTATGTGTAGCTACAAATCCACATATGAAAGGATTTTTTTTCCCTCTTGGTTCTTGCTGTTAATATGGAATTTGGTAACAAAAGCATACATACAATTACTAATATAACCAAGCAAATCAACCACCACAACACTACTTCCTAACCACCCAAATTCTTTTTCTTTTTCTTTCTTTTTTTTTTTTTTTTAAAAAAAATTTCCAATCATCAATCCTATGACTTGGCCTTTAACAACAATCCCATGGTTGGTCGACTCTCATTGCGTTTTCCACTGTGTTCTCTGAATCAAAAACAAAACCCAAAATTTACATTTTGCAATTTTCTTCAAAACTCGAAAAAAATAAAAAAAAAGGAAACCCAAAATGGATGAATTCACAAGAAAAGGACTTACTCGACTAGAAACCGGTAAATCGACCCGGCCCGATCTTTATCCGTACATCTGGTGATTAAATCAAGATAAAGCATAGCCTCATGAGGGAGAAGACCTTCCATGAAAAACCTTAGTAGGTTAGAGTGTGTGCCAGGCATCACATCTAATGATTGCTCCAATACTCTCTCTTGCTGCCCTTGAGTCAACTCAGTTGCCTCCATTAATGGTAGAACCCCACGTTCTTCCTCTTCAAAGTGCTTTTTGCAATTCTCCTGTTTTACCCACCAAAAAAAAAATGTTAACTTTATAAATTTTAATGACAACAGCTTTGAAATTGGAGAGAGAACAAACCTGTAATGATTTAAGGCGAGTGGTTAGGCTAAAGAGAGCGTCTTGACATGATGAGCTCCCTGAATCAAGAACTATAATGGTTTTGATGTCTTCTTTGATGCCATTCATGAGGGGTAGGTCTCTCGCGTGTTCCTCATTTACAGATTTAGATAAACCTGATTGAAGGGTATTTTAGATATTTAACTAATAGTTATACAATGTACTCAATTTGCAATCATGAGTGGATTCTAGCTTTTGCATTAATTTTTATGCTTCATCATGAAACCTCATCACTAAAATTGCTAAAAAGCAAGTGCATTCATGTTTCAACTTAAAGCAACAATTATAGCAAGTTGATAATACATTTAAGATTTAACAATCAAAAGAACGTATCTTAGACGATTATGTATTATGACTAAAAGGGTCCACTTTCAGCTTTTGAGTGTAAAATGGATTTCTTGTGCAGCTTTGGAAGGCAAATCTGTTGCTTTCCAATTTACAAATTAAGATGAATTTGTTGTGCAATTTCAAGATTAATAAACCTAAGAATGCTAAATTCTGAATGGAGATATAAAAAAAATTGTCACATTTTCATGAAATAATAGAGATTCGCACTGTTAGCTGAAAGAAATATATACAATTTGACTTGAGAAAGTCAAAATCAATCAGATCTGTTCCTACTACTACAAACTCCCAAGAACTGAAATTAAAACTTACCTCGATCTTCCCTTTCCAAAATTGGAAAGACGATCTTCTCCTCCATCTGAGCATGTTCAAGCATCACCTCCAACAGCTGCGAATAACTCTTCGCATATTTTTTCACCTCCATTCGTGCACTCCCCATCACCGGATCCCCCTTCGACCGACCGCCACGAGCCGCCAAGTCCTCCCCCCACCTCACCATTCTATCCAAATGCCACACCAAACTTTTGTGCTGAAGCGCCGTCGCCGTCACCACCACCGGCGTCGTCTCATTGTACGTGTTCCAGTTGCCCAGAAGCAACGGCTTAGGAAACTTGGCGTCCAGATAACGGAGAATGGTAACAGAAGACCCCGATATGACGTCGGATCCTAACTGAATCACCGGCGTTTCAAATCCGAAGTCGGGTTTTTCGGATGGGATGAAAAGTAGAGTCACAGGTTTGTAAAGGAGCGCGAAACGTATGTAGGAAGTGGCTGGAGAAGTCGGTGAACCGTACAGTCTAACAACCGGCAACGATGCCGTCGATGGAGACGGCAATGCTGACGGTAACGGAAGAAGGTTAGTGGCACCGGATTGATCTGTTTTCCGATAAACTTTGTCGGAGTTATCTGTTTTCTGGTATGCTTTATCAGAGTTGTCTATTTTTGGGTAAAATTTGTCAGGGTTATGATCTGGGTTTGTTTTCTTGAGGGTTTTTGAACAATTTCCCATTTAAAACAGCGGTTATTGATCTGGGTAAGAGCAAAATGGGGGAAAAAAGGGCGAGGGTTTTATGGTGGTTGAAGCATGTTCAAGAAACACCGGAGGATAATATGCGAAACGTAGATCGGAAGATAGAATTACAGTGTTGGAAGAGTTCCTTTACGAAAGAAAAGTTGAAAATTAGAGTGGATAATGATTTCGACTATATTCTCTCTAGGTTTCTTGCCAACGAACGCACATGGAAAGAATGGGAGTGCGTAGGGAAGGATAGAAGGGGAAGAAAGGGGTTTTGAGAGCTGGGTAAAGCTCCATGGCGCCTTTTGTGGAGGGAGGCATATGGGGATGATGGAAAGGCCACTCTGACATGTCAGTGTTTACGCATCTCGCTATACAGTTCTCTCCCAAATAGAAACTATTTTATATTGTTGGGATATATATTATTTTTTTATTTCAAAGTGTTTTTTTTTTTCCGCAGAATTATAAAAGTGTGTGATTTAGATCTTATAAAATCTACCCTAATAAATAAAAATAACTTTGCCACATGTCCTCTTCTCATTAATTTGGACACATGGCATTTTCTAAAATTTTAAAATTTTCTATTTTCCACTTGTCATTTTATTGTATTTTTGATTTTATTAAATTAAAATCCACATTTAATATATATATATAAGGTAATATATATGTAAGGTATTTATTAGAAAATGGTTTATATATGTAATGTATCCAATGAATTAAAGTCTCATTAATTTTAATAATTCAAAAAATTTCTTATTTTTCTTATAAATTTAAAGTTTTTAAATTGTTAAAATTTTATATTTAATTTTTTTTAAATAAACCCATGTAATACATGGGTCTCACACCTAGTATAGAATAAAACTAAAATACAACAAATCATCCCAATAGTATAGAATAAAACTAAAATACAACAAATCATCCCAATACACCAAATATAAAATAAAAAAAAAGTTTGGGATGATTTGTTGTATTTTAGTTTTATTCTATACTAGGTGTGAGACCCATGTATTACATGAGTTTATTTTAAAAAAATTAAATATAAAATTTTAACAATTTAAAAACTTTAAATTTATAAGAAAAATAAGAAATTTTTTGAATTATTAAAATTAATGAGACTTTAATGCATTGGATACATTACATATATAAACCATTTTCTAATAAATACCTTACATATATATTACCTTATATATATTAAATGTGGATTTTAATTTAATAAAATCAAAAATACAATAAAATGACAAGTGGAAAATAGAAAATTTTAAAATTTCTAGAAAATGCCATGTGTCCAAATTAATGAGAAGAGGACATGTGGCAAAGTCATTTTCATTTATTAGGGTAGATATTTGGTGTATTACATGTGAAACCCGTATATTACACGCATTGATTTAAAAAAAATAACATTAAAATATAAACATAAAATATTTTTTAATATACAATTTTAAAATAAAGAATATACATATTTATTCTAATTTAATTTCATATATATATATATATATATATATATATATATATATATATATATATAAAAGGTTAGGTTATTTTGTTTTTCACTATCTATTGTGTGCATGTAAAATTGATTCTGGAACAATCATTTTAATTATTTTAATAAAGTAATTAATGCATATTGAATGTTGAAGATATAATGTATATTAGTTACATCTTCAGCATTTAATATGCATTAATTACTTTCTTAAAATAACTAAAATGATTGGTCCATAATCAATCATACATACACACAATAGATAGTGAAAACATTTGAACTTAACTATATATATATATATATATATATATATATATATATATATATGACTTTAATTTTAAAAATTGAAATAAACCAAAAATTGACAAGTGGATAATATTTATTTCAAAAATACCATAAAATGACAAGTGTCAAAATTTATGAGAAATTGACATATTGCAAACAAACATGCATTTACTAAGGATGGTTTTTTTAAACGACCATTTCGTGACTCTTTTACCATAAGCACTAGGTAATGTTTCTTTGTAATTATATAAAAAACACGGCTCAAACTTGAGGATAACTGTAGGAGAAATTAAATATCCTTTTATATTTTTTTCTACTATCCTCTTATCCATATTAAATGATTTTAATATGACATATAGATTGAAACATTATCAATTAAGTAATATTTCTTTATAATTATATAAAAACATGTCTCAAACTTGAGGATAATTGTAGGAGAAATTAAATATTCTTTTATATTATTTTTCTACTATCATTCTATCCACATTAAATAGTGATATGTGGATTAAAATATTATCAACTTCATTAAATATGACACATGTCAATATTTGATATGATAGAAGAATAAATAACGATAAAATATAGGAAAATATTTAATTTCTCTAATTGTAAATAGTGTGAGTGTGACGGTTCTAAAAATAATTTAGATATTCAACTATTGAATTATAGAATGAAATATAGCTATTTAAAAAATAAAAATAAAAAATATATTAAAAATAATTAACACTACTAATAAAAAAATAAGAGTATTGTACTTTAGCCTTTAGATAACAATCTAATTTAAAATCAAGACAATGGTTTTGTCCAACATATATAACTTAGTTTTGAAATTAATGTCGAGTATGATCAAAGTTCAACTGAAAGTGTTTATAAAACTTGTTGTAAAATGTAATTTTATTTATATAAAAAGAATTCAGAAACTAGCTGAAACAGTTACAAAAAAACTAAAATCTAAAAGTTCTTACAACTCATAAAATAATTACAAAAAAACTAAAAACTAAAAGCTAAAAGTTCTTACAACTCATATGCTATTTGAAATAGCTTTTGAATTATTATTTTTAGATTAAAATAAAAAGTAATATTTTGTACGGCTAAACAAAGATTTTTCTTTAATTTAAGTTTTTCTTAAAACCTACTAAAAGATCTCAAAGGTTTGTTAGCGGACACTTCACAATGTACGAACTTTATAAACAAATTGTCTTTCATACAGTATAAAATCAAATTGTCTTTCATACAAACCGACTAACGCGTTTTTACATAGTTTTATATATTACATAACTTCTCAGGAATTTATACACTAAATACAAAACTATAATATTATCCATTCTACATCTTCTAACTATACATAACTATATTGGATGCTTATCACTTGCAATAATTAAACATCGAGAGGGATAAGCGGTGACGCTTGGTGAATTCAATAACAATTACAATATAACGTTATGTCATATATATATATATATATATATATATATATATATATATATATATATATATATATATATGATAGAAGCAAAGGAGGACTGTAACATCCAGAAATCAAGTATAACTATTTAAACCCTCTTCTTTTCCAAGTTGTCAAAACTAGCCCATGGAAGGAAAATTGTAGCAAATGAGTACGTTGGGCGTACTGAAGAGTACGCTGCGCGTACTGGGTTCAGTCATGAAACCCTAAATGAGACTTGGGCACTATAAAAGGAATGTTATGGCCTCCATCCCAGCCACCATTTCCCGTGAGTGAAACCCTATAAGAGCTAAACTTCGTTCTAAACTTGTGTGTGTGTTTTTGAGTTTGAAAGTGTCTTTACTTGCTTGTGAAGAAGAAGAAAGGGCCTTGAAGAGGAAAGATTGGAGTCCAAGCTTCTAGATCTGAGCTAAACTGAGTGGGGAGCTTCTCACAAAGGTAAAAAGCTTCAAACTTTACCACTCTTTTTTATGAACATCATATAGGAGCATTTGTAGGGTTTAAGTCCCAAAGGTGGAGACTTTTTTAGCAAAGGAACTCCATGGACCTTGATCTACCCCATTTCAGTGTATTTTGTGTTGTAGACCTATAAAAATCCAATCCTGGACGTTAAGATTATGTCATGCATGAGATTAAGGCTTAATGGGGAAAGAGGATATGTGTTTGAAGTGATTGGTGACCTTTACAGCAATGTAAAGGCTTAAAGGTTTCAACTTTATGGATTAAGGGACAGTAGAGTGCATGGATCTGAGATATGAGCTTATGTCTTAATCTATTTTGACCAAAAATCATGAAAGTATGAAACTAGGAATTACGTTGGGTGTAATCCCAGTACACGCCGCATAGGGGGTCGAGTACCCCGATTCTGGATGACCACGGAGTACGCCCCGCGTACAGATCTGGTACGCGCAGCGTAACTCCCTACAGTTGACTTTCATTGACTTTTAAGGTTTGGTCAACGTGTGGACTTTTGGACCATTAGAGGGGTAAAATGGTCTTTTAGCTTTCTGAGAGAACATAGGAAGAGATTGTTCTAGCATTGAGAGCCGTTATTGATTTGAGATAATTGCTTTATGTAATTAGGCGGGGGATAGGTTATTGTTTCAAGTTCGGGGATATCGAGCACGTGAGTACTAGACATCATACGAAGTGAGTCTTCTCACTATACCTTACCTAGAATGATAATTATGTGTGATCGGAAGGTCTTATGTGCTATGACGAGTATGTGATATATGTTTCTATGTGATATGTATATGTTATGTATGTTATGAGTAGTATGGTATGGACCGGAAGGTCAACGGGGTATGAACCGGAAGGTCGGCAGTGGATGGATCGAAAGGTCAATATGGTATGGACCGGAAGGTCGACAGAGTAGAACCGGAAGGTTTACTCAGATTGTGGGCCCGGAAGGCCCCTGAGACACATTGACCGGAAGGTCTCATAGAGTTATAGTCTCGAGTGGCTTATGTGTTGTATGTAGTATTTTGGGAAACTCACTAAGAATTTATGCTTACCGTGTTATGTGATATGTGTTTCAGGTACTGGCGAGGATCGTGGGAAGGCGTCGGCATGATTTGTACACATTGCCGGAGGATTTTGTATTTAAGAGTCTGGGATATGTTTTACAGTGATAACATTTGATACACTTGAGTTTTGAGATGATTTATATGAGATATGTTATGTTTGAAAAATATAAAATTGTTTTAAATTTTCACGTCGTTACAAGGATAAAGAACAACAAAGGCATAATTGTATCATATGACAAACTTTCCATATCAACAAATGATCTGATTCAAAGATTTACAATCAATAAGATGCAACAATTTCAACATGATATACATAATTAAGACTTCCGCCCAAGTGGCACAAAAAATACAATTTCGAATTATCATTTTTGCTTGAATATATAGGCTTTCAGCCCTACATAGCCCTATGTCAATACCAGAAGTTATACGGGTCATGCTCTACATGGCCAAAGGCACAAAGCCAATACCAGAAGTTATACGAGTCATGCTCTACATGGCCAAAGGCATATATCTGATACCAGAATAATACGAGACATGCTCTACATGGCCAAAGGCTCAAAGCCAATACCAAAAGTGATACGAGTTATGTTATACATAGCTAAAGGTATAAAACCAGAATAACACATGAAAGCACATTGAACATATAATACATAACATACAATTGTCCCTATATTGAACTCACCGTGAAATAACTGAATGATAAAATGATAATTTGGGCAGCACTTCGTCTCTAAAAAATGACTTTCTTTGACGAAACCGGGGATTTTTGTTGAAAACCGGGCGTTGCGTGGGCAGAGTTTCAACTTGAAAAGATTATTTTCTCGGGTCTTCGGTGCGTCGGGACTTGCTTTGGGTGTCGGGGATGTTTCCTAGGCTTTGGGGGTGTTAGGGTAAATTGAGAGAGAATCGAGGGTGCAAGAGAGTAAAATTTGTAAACAAAATTCGGAAATCTTCGCTTCCTTTTATAGTGGTCCGAGGGCTCGCATTACGCTGGACGTACTTTGGTACGTTGGGCATACCTCGGTATGTTGGGTGTGCCTTCGTACGCTGCGCGTAGGTGAGACGTGGCTTCTGATTGGAACCTGAGCCTCGAACGTGGTTGAGTTAGGACACACGTCCATCATGCGAAGGCGCTAGGTGGATGATATGTGTCTTCGTAGTACGTTGGGCGTACTTCTCCGCTCCAGCCTCGTAGTTTGTGCCATAAACTTCAAAACTTCATATCTTTCGCATATGAGCTTCCTTTTTGACGTTCTTTATATCCACGCGTAGGTGAGATTAGACTCTACAACTTTCACTTAGACTCGGTCGGCTAATTTTGACTTCATTATATTTTTAACAGGCCGGGACAGGAAAAGTACGTTAAAAATTCATAACTTCTTCATCCGACGTCCGTTTTCGTATGTCTTTTTACTGTTGTACTACTATTAACGAGACCTTCGATTCTCGTTTAAGTTGTATTGGCTAAAAATTAGTCGATCTTTATTTCATGTTTAGGGTTGTGTACTGTTATGTCAAATCTTAGAAAAGTCATAACTTCCTCATACGAAGTCGAATTTAGACGTTCTGTAACACCCGATTCCTGGTACGTAGTTAAATTCAAGAAATGTTGCAATTTACTCTAGGACTCGGCGAGTTGGAGGCCCAACTCGTCGAGTAGACTCGACTTTTGATCGGGGGTTTAAGTGACCTACTCGACGAGTCGGAAGACCGACTCGACGAGTAGGACTGTCTGGATGAAACCTTAATATTTGGGTTTGCACCATATTTAAACACCTTATAACACCCCAACCCAGCCCCCATCGTCCCTCCCAACCCAAAGAAAACCCTAACTCGAAACCCTAGCCATTATTGAGTGTTCTTGAGCTCTGTGGTGCCATTTTTGTGTGATTGAAGTTTAAGAAGGAGAAAGAAGCTTGGGAGATCAAGAGGAAGCAAGAAGATCTCGAGTTTTGGACACATTTCCAGCTTATTTGAGGTATAAAGCTGAAACCTTGGCTATTCATTACTTAGATCTTGATTTGGGGCTATTTTCTACATTTTTCTAAGTGTTAGTGAGGTTATTTTCGGGATTGGGTGTAGAAGTGGGTTTGTGCTTTAGATTTGGAACCATTGAGGGTTCTCATGGCATAAAGGTGCCAACTTTATGGCCATGGGAGACCCATGCATCTTATAGACCTCCTTTTATGGCTTTTTGAGCCAAAGGCCCCATGCGTGTACATTAAGTTTGAAGCTTTACGTATAAAATGGACCCTAGGAGGCCAAATCTATGGTGTTGACGCGTTAAGACCCATTATAATCGATTGTATAGTTTTGGACATAGAAAGACTCGACGAGTCATTATTGGGACTCGACGAGTTGGGTATTGGTTCCCCATCCTTTTTTGTTTTGAGGAATATGTTTAAGTCTAAAAGGGGACTCAACAAAGATGGACGTGATTATGGACTTGGGAATCTTGGGACTCGGCGAGTGTATGAGCAAACTCGGCGAGTCCAAGGCAATCTCCTAACCTATGAAGACGGACTCGACGAGTTGTTTATAAAACTCTGTGAGTCATAGACTAGACAAGTTCATATGATGAAGATGAACTCGACGAGTTCAAGGAGGAACTCGGCGAGTCTATTGAAGATAGTCCTGATATTATGGTTGAAGGAGAACCCGTCGAGTTCTTGCTAGAATCAACGAGTAGAGTCAGGGGTTGTATCATTTTGAAAGAATAAGGACTCGACGAGTTGGTGGACCAACTCAACGAGTCGAGTCAACTAGAGGTTGTCTTTGACCAAAATTGACTTTGACCCAGATTTGAGTTGACCATTGTAAGGGTCACAAGTATGAATTGCTATGTCAGAAAGGTTGTTGTGTATGGATTGAGGAATCGAGGGGAGTTGGTTTCATGCCGAGATCATTGCAGACACTACACGATTTTGAGGTAAGATTCCTTCTAGTAGGGATGGGTAAACGACCACAATGCCGACCCACAAGTGAGAGTGTTAGGTAGATGATTGTCTTTGTGATAATTATCTAGGGTTGATATGTGATATGCTTACTGCGTTTGATATGATTAATGTGCTTGATATGATTATTATGCTTAATATGTGTTAACAGTAGTAGGGGTGAAATAGTCCCCGGTTACCGGTTGAAAGATGCCGAATGAGAGGTTAGCTCCCAGTTACCGGTTGAAAGATACCGAAGGGGAAGTTAGTTCCCAGTTACCGGTTGAAAGATACCGAGGGGGTGTCCAGCTCCCGGCTATGCCTGACAGTTACCGGTTGAAAGATACCGAGGATTATGCCTTATTTTGGTATGGGTATGATAGGGGAACTCACTAAGTTTTGTGCTTACGATTTTTAGTTTTGGTTTCAGGTACCTCTTCATCTAAGGGGAATGAGTCGGCGGTGTAGCAGCGCATCACACATTTGTACATGATTTTCGCATTTGAGAAGACTGGAAAGACATTCATGTGGACTGTAATACTTGCCTATTTCAGATCACTTGGAAAGATTGTTTTGGCTGTGGCTGCATCTGGAATAGCGTCTCGATTGCTTCCCTCCGGTAGGACTGCTCACTCAAGATTCAACATTCCAATTGACCTTTCTTCGAAGACATCATATGATATAAAGAAAAAAACATTGTTGGCAGATCTTCTAAGACAAACATCACTGATTATATGGGACGAAGCACCTATGAGTGATAGGAGATATTTTGATGTGACATCCCCAAAATCACGGCCAGAAAAGACCGGTTTGTTTATGCTTTATAAAAATCAGAGTACTTCATTTTATAAAAATGTTGCGGAATTTGTTCCCAGAAAAACATGGTAAATACGTTATTAAAACATTTTCGAAGAAACGTATTTATTTCATTTTAAAACGTTTGGGATGTCATCGTTAATACAGAAACATAAGCATAAACAGAACTTACAGTTATTTACACTAGTGATCTACATCTCTTTAAATCTCTCTGTGTAATGTGACTTCATATCAACACATGTGATATAAATAAACTGAGTGGGTCAGGTTGGGAAACCTGGTGAGTACATAGGGTTTTCAACCCACAATAATATAATTATTATGTTCAATCATCAAACAGTTAACCCAATTACCCATCCCCATTATCTTCTTTATTCTTTAAGGGTCTCCCCTAAGAATCAACTATTTCTCGTTCATTCATTCCTAAGGATCATCCTAAGGAAACAACATGAAGTCCATTGTTGCCAATGACACTTTGGTCAAGCGCAGCTGCTAATCTTGTCACTTAGGCGCAGCTGCCAGAATTGTGACATTTTCTATGAGGTGCTTCTGCCGGTATTGACCTTTAAACGCTACTGTCATGGTCATAAGGCTCCCCATTAGGCGCAGCTGCCGATACTATCCTTAGAGCGCAGCTGCTAGGACGTTTACCGTAGATCTAAAACATCTACGGGTTCTGGCGCAGCTGCCAGTGCTCATCTATAGGGTACTAGGTCCACTGCTGCCAATGTATACCTATAGGGCAGTAGGTCCA
Organism: Lactuca sativa; assembly: GCF_002870075.4. Lineage (NCBI taxonomy): Eukaryota > Viridiplantae > Streptophyta > Magnoliopsida > Asterales > Asteraceae > Lactuca > Lactuca sativa. Next base: position 199,859,345 of record NC_056624.2, read on the forward strand.
TGCTACTAATGTTCCTCTATTTCAGCTTTTATCCCTCATCATTCATCTACCCATGTTTTACCCAACATATTATGTAGATACAAAATACTTTACACAGTTTACATCATTTAAAACATGTATAAAAATCTTTCACCAGCATAGACAGCAAGTATTCAGACAATATGCGCACATAGCACGTAATTAATAATAAAATACTTCATATCTATGTGTAAGATGAAAGGGACCATGCACTCACCTGAGTAGGTGGTGACTCAACACTCGAACAGCGCTTCGATACTCTCAAAACGATATTCCTTCGATAAAACCTAGTATCGATACCACTAGGGTTTAGTTTAACGATAACCGCGACAAATTAATTAGTCCGAGTATTATTAAGCGTTAATAATACTCGATATAACTCATAATAATAGCCCAAATAATTATTTTAAGGACCTAATAACATTCCTATAATTATTTGAAAGCTATATAAAAAATTGCGTAAGCGTAGCACACTTACAGCGAATTTTATCGAAAACCGGAACTTAATTGGAGCAGCGTTTCGAAACCGAAAAACTCCTTTTTCTCGGGACTCCGGGAGCCTCGGGGCTTCCCTCAGGGGCTAAGGGGCTTAACTAGGGCTTAGGGGGCTCCAAAAGGGTTAGAGAGAGAAAGTAGTTTAGAGAGAGAAGTGAAAATGTGTGAAAAATCCGGAAGAATTCGCATGGTATTTATAGGGACCGAAGCTCGGAATTACGTTGGGCGTACCGAGGGTACGCTGGGCGTACTCCTCGGATAAGATCACCAGCTCGGACCCAGCTGTCTCGCACCCATCGGATGGATCAGATCGGACCTACGCGGGGCGTAACCTCTTCGGACGCGGGGCGTACTGCGAGGGTGGCGTGTCACAATCCGAAGCGAAGCCTTGATCAACAAGCGACGGCCTAGATGCAGCCACGTCATCCATCTCGCATCAGATTTCGCAATTTCCACTCCCGACTTCTAAAAATCATAACTTTCACATACGAGCTCCGTTTTCGACGTTCTTTATATCCACGCAAAGGTGGGAACGTACTCTACAACTTTCGTTTAGACTTTGTCGGCTAATTTTGGATCGATTTTAAATTTTATATTATTAACGGGCCGAGACACGATTGGTCCGTTAAATCCTCATAACTTCTTCATCCGACACCCGTTTTCGCCCATATTTTTCTCGTTACGCTAATCTCAACGAGATCTTTGATTCTCGTTTAGGTAGTGTCGGCTAAAAACCGCTCGATCTAATATTCGAATTTCGGGCTGTACAATGCTAGTACGAAACTTCGAAAAATCATAACTTCTTCATACGAAGTCAGATTTGGGCGTTCTTTTTATCGATGTTCTTAGTTTAACATATTCTATGACTTTCGTTTAGATTGCTAAAGCTAAATCTCACTATCGTAAATTCACTATTTACGCTTCCCGGTATTGTGCCGGTTCCGTCGCGAAACTTCAACGGGTCATAACTTCTTCGTTATAACTCGGATTTCGGCGTTCCTTATATGTACGGAAACCTTGTGACATACTCTAAAACTTGGTTAAGATTATTTATTCTAAATAATCTTTTGTCGAAAAGTCGTTTTCGACCCCTATTGCCTCTAAATTGACTAGCCCGGATTCGCGGGCGTTACAATTATCTCCCCCTTAGGATGATTACGTCTCGGAATCATCAACGAAACATGGTCGTATAATGACTCCATACGTCGTCTCTTCATCCTAGGTAATAATTATAACTTCTACATTCCTTCAAGTTTATCTCTCAGACTTATTGACTGTATGTAGTACTCGATCGTGCACCTGCTCTCTACCTCAGGCTAGACTCCAAATTATGATCTTCAAGTCAAAATCTCGATCCTTACTGGATACGAACTTGAGATGACTTCTTTTATTACTACTATGGATCGATGTGTCATATTCTAATGACCTATCATCGTATGTTGCAACACTTAGACTTAGGTCTCTTAGAGTTAAATTCTAAAACAGACTATGTCTTCCTTCATGTTAACATTAGGCATTTCTAGCTGCCAACTTCTTTAACAATGAGTGCGATACTTCTATTGATCGCTTTGATTTCAATCGTTTGGTTTAAGTCGGACGCTACATCAAACTTGGTTCTCTGAACCACACAACATACTCATCGTAGTCGGACTCGATTTGATATGACCACTAGGGTCGGAATATCAACAATCTTCTTAGTCATTACCGAAACGATGGTAACAACACATTTGAATAAAACGAAATCAATTACTAGCTTCTTGGTAACCTTGTGACTCTCCCTGATCCAAGTGTGAGTCCTGTGCTTCCGGTAGTATAGGCCTCTACTACCATTCACACCTACTCATACTCGTCCCAAGTACTGTCCCGCAGTTTTCCAAGTCACCACACAAGAAGATCACATAGTAGCTTAACACATCAAATATCAAAACGAAGGTTTTATTACTCCTTGAAACTATTACATAGGTGTTCAAGTTCACCCTAGACTATGCCTCTAATAGGCTACATCATATGACACTATCTATATGGCTTCTTCATAACTTGATCTCTATATATCCATCCTTACTCCTGATTCCTTGCATCGTCAGCTGCTTCGTTAAGGATCATTTGAAATGCTCTTGCCTTTGGTTTTGGCGGCACATTTGGCTTTGTAGCCCCTTCTCTTTTTGGGCAATCTTGCTTGAAGTGCCCTTCCTCGTTACATTCGTAACACACCCTTTTGTTGAATTTACACTCGTTGGCATAATGCACATGCTTCCCACACTTGAAACAAGTCACCTCCTCACCGCATTTCCCAGAGTGTTTCTTTTTGCACTTCTCGCACCATCTTTCTTCACTCCCTCCTCCTCTAAACTTCCTTGTATTGGACTTGCTTCTCTCATTGGGATTCGCAGACCCCTCAAACTTCCTCTTTTCGCCAACCTCGGTCTTGTTGGCGGCTCTTCCCTTGATCATCTCCTCAACCGACTTGGCAGCCCAGATAGCTGCTTCCAAAGTAGGTGCCTGTCGCACTGGCACCGCATACTCCCATGGAAGTCCTTTTGCATACTTGTCGACTTTCGTCAGCTCATCCAGAACAAGACGTAAGGCGAACTCCATCTTCTCTGTGAAATTGTTGGTGTATTCATCAACAGACATGCTTCCTTTCTTCAAGGTAAGGAATTGGTTTTCCAGCTCGAGCAGATTTTGGGCTGAGCAGTACCTACGTTTGAACTGCACCAGAAATTCTGCCCATGTTAGTTGCAGGGGCTCATTGGGGCTCAGAGTTTTCCCCAAGGTATTCCACCAACGTACAACGCCTCCTCGAAACTGACGCACTGCAAATGTGGTCTGTTGTTTTCCTCTACAACCGCACATCATGAAAGCTAACTCCATCTCCGAGATCCAATCCATGACCCCAATCGGATCCTCCTTTCCAGTGAAAGTTGATGGCTTGCAGGTCAGAAAATCCTTGTACTTGCATCCATTCCTCTCGACTTCGTCATCTTGGTTTTTTTGTCGAACTATTGGTGGGTTGACTTGACCAACAGTCCCACTATTCTCCTCCTCAGTCTGCCCTTCATTCAACTCGGGCCGTTCGATCTGAATAGTGGCTTCCTCTCGATTTTGCTGGAGCAAACGTCTAGTTTCCTCCATTTGACGATCTAACATCGCCTGGATCATTGCTTGCACTCCGGTCATTGTTATTGGCTCAGCAGCGGCTACTACAACCGGTATTTGCTCAATCACTGGGGGTTGGTTTCGGTTCCCATTTGCATTCACGTTTCCGCTACGGGTTCTTGCCATCTTGATCTATACACCGAATAAGGTGAATCTAGGCCTTTACTTAGGATTGACGGTTAAATCATCCTTATCACTCCGAAACGTTTATATGCTAGTTCTAATATCGTAGTCGTACGTTTAGAATCCTAAACACATAAGGTTTCCAGATCCGGTCGGCAACAGACCATAGATCCGAACAACTAACAGCATATCAGGCACAAGTATTTAGCACATAAAAGCATTTTAGGCAAAATTCCTAAAATAATCTAGTGCTCACACCTCACAATCATCGCTTAGCATTCTAAGTTTAAGTCTAGAAATAAATCCATATTCCTAGTTCGCTTAAACTAATGCTCTGATACCAACTGTGACATCCCCAAAATCACGGCCAGAAAAGACCGGTTTGTTTATGCTTTATAAAAATCAGAGTACTTCATTTTATAAAAATGTTGCGGAATTTGTTCCCAGAAAAACATGGGAAATACGTTATTAAAACATTTTCGAAGAAACGTATTTATTTCATTTTAAAACGTTTGGGATGTCATCGTTAATACAGAAACATAAGCATAAACAGAACTTACAGTTATTTACACTAGTGATCTACATCTCTTTAAATCTCTATGTGTAATGTGACTTCATATCAACACCTGTGATATAAATAAACTGAGTGGGTCAGGTTGGGAAACCTGGTGAGTACATAGGGTTTTCAACCCACAATAATATAATTATTATGTTCAATCATCAAACAGTTAACCCAATTACCCATCCCCATTATCTTCTTTATTCTTTAAGGGTCTCCCCTAAGAATCAACTATTTCTCGTTCATTCATTCCTAAGGATCATCCTAAGGAAACAACATGAAGTCCATTGTTGCCAATGACACTTTGGTCAAGCGCAGCTGCTAATCTTGTCACTTAGGCGCAGCTGCCAGAATTGTGACATTTTCTATGAGGTGCTTCTGCCGGTATTGACCTTTAAACGCTACTGTCATGGTCATAAGGCTCCCCATTAGGCGCAGCTGCCGATACTATCCTTAGAGCGCAGCTGCTAGGACGTTTACCATAGATCTAAAACATCTACGGGTTCTGGCGCAGCTGCCAGTGCTCATCTATAGGGTACTAGGTCCACTGCTGCCAATGTATACCTATAGGGCAGTAGGTCCATGCTACTAATGTTCCTCTATTTCAGCTTTTATCCCTCATCATTCATCTACCCATGTTTTACCCAACATATTATGTAGATATAAAATACTTTACACAGTTTACATCATTTAAAACATGTATAAAAATCTTTCACCAGCATAGACAGCAAGTATTCAGACAATATGCGCACATAGCACGTAATTAATAATAAAATACTTCATATCTATGTGTAAGATGAAAGGGACCATGCACTCACCTGAGTAGGTGGTGACTCAACACTCGAACAGCGCTTCGATACTCTCAAAACGATATTCCTTCGATAAAACCTAGTATCGATACCACTAGGGTTTAGTTTAACGATAACCGCGACAAATTAATTAGTCCGAGTATTATTAAACGTTAATAATACTCGATATAACTCATAATAATAGCCCAAATAATTATTTTAAGGACCTAATAACATTCCTATAATTATTTGAAAGCTATATAAAAAATTGCGTAAGCGTAGCACACTTACAGCGAATTTTATCGAAAACCGGAACTTAATTGGAGCAGCGTTTCGAAACCGAAAAACTCCTTTTTCTCGGGACTCCGGGAGCCTCGGGGCTTCCCTCAGGGGCTAAGGGGCTTAACTAGGGCTTAGGGGGCTCCAAAAGGGTTAGAGAGAGAAAGTAGTTTAGAGAGAGAAGTGAAAATGTGTGAAAAATCCGGAAGAATTCGCATGGTATTTATAGGGACCGAAGCTCGGAATTACGTTGGGCGTACCGAGGGTACGCTGGGCGTACTCCTCGGATAAGATCACCAGCTCGGACCCAGCTGTCTCGCACCCATCGGATGGATCAGATCGGACCTACGCGGGGCGTAACCTCTTCGGACGCGGGGCGTACTGCGAGGGTGGCGTGTCACAATCCGAAGCGAAGCCTTGATCAACAAGCGACGGCCTAGATGCAGCCACGTCATCCATCTCGCATCAGATTTCGCAATTTCCACTCCCGACTTCTAAAAATCATAACTTTCACATACGAGCTCCGTTTTCGACGTTCTTTATATCCACGCAAAGGTGGGAACGCACTCTACAACTTTCGTTTAGACTTTGTCGGCTAATTTTGGATCGATTTTAAATTTTATATTATTAACGGGCCGAGACACGATTGGTCCGTTAAATCCTCATAACTTCTTCATCCGACACCCGTTTTCGCCCATATTTTTCTCGTTACGCTAATCTCAACGAGATCTTTGATTCTCGTTTAGGTCGTGTCGGCTAAAAACCGCTCGATCTAATATTCGAATTTCGGGCTGTACAATGCTAGTACGAAACTTCGAAAAATCATAACTTCTTCATACGAAGTCAGATTTGGGCGTTCTTTTTATCGATGTTCTTAGTTTAACATATTCTATGACTTTCGTTTAGATTGCTAAAGCTAAATCTCACTCTATCGTAAATTCACTATTTACGCTTCCCGGTATTGTGCCGGTTCCGTCGCGAAACTTCAACGGGTCATAACTTCTTCGTTATAACTCGGATTTCGGCGTTCCTTATATGTACGGAAACCTTGTGACATACTCTAAAACTTGGTTAAGATTATTTATTCTAAATAATCTTTTGTCGAAAAGTCGTTTTCGACCCCTATTGCCTCTAAATTGACTAGCCCGGATTCGCGGGCGTTACATTTGAATATCTTGATCGCTCACTTAAAGACATACTAGAATTTGATGACAACTTGTTTGGTGGGATGTTTGTTCTACTTGGAGGTGACTTTCGTCAAACGTTACCAGTTTCTCCGAAAAGTACGCGTGCGGGCATCATTTCACTGTCCCTACCAAATTCCTACTTATGGCCTGCTTTTCGCGTTTTCAAACTTCATCGAAATATGAGGTTGCTTACAAACGATATTGATTATGGTGGAAGCACGCCAACTGTTGATTTCGCCAAGTGGTTGCTTGATGTTGGAAACGGAATCATAGGAGTACCGGACACGGATGACCCACAGAGCACGAACTAGGTTACAATACCAGATTATCTTCTAATACCTTATGGAGATAACTCCTTGCAACACCTTATATCATTTGTTTATGACAGAAAAATATTAGCTCATCCTTCTGCCAACGATCTCCCTGTCAGAGCTATAGTCTGTCCTACAAATGATGTTGCGGACAAAATCAACACTTTAATTTTACAAATGACAGACAGTGATGAGGTCACTTATAGAAGCACAGATGCTATGCAGCCGAATGGTAAGCATACCTTAGAATTGGAAGGTCTGTATCCTATTGAGTTTTTGAATGGGCTGAATTTCTCAGGCATTCCAGCCCATGCACTTACACTCAAAATAAACACGCCGATTATGTTATTGAGGAACATCAATCAAAGAGAAGGTCTATGCAACGGAACGCGATTGATTGTTTCTCAACTACTTCCAAACATAATTGAAGCGACAATAATAACTGGGACATCTATTGGGAACCGTGTGTATATTCCATGGATAAAGTTTATCCACAATCCTGCTGATTTACCTTTTGCTTTCTCGCGAAAACAATTTCCGATCAAAGTCTGTTATGTTATAACTATAAACAAGAGCCAAGGGCAGTCTTTGAAAAGAATTGGTGTATATTTGTCTCAGCCAGTTTTACACATGGTCAACTTTAGGTTGCACTGTCCAGGGCAACATCTCTTTCCTCACTGAAAGTTCTGATAAACAGTAGTATGACCAAGTCTGAAAATCTGACAAAAATGTTGTTTTTAAAGATTTGTTGCATGTAGTTGACAGTAATGAAGTTCATTAAACATTTATTTGACATTTATGTTGCTTTTTTTTCATATGTCTCTCACTGTGTTGTCTCTGTTTTCAAATTGATGTTCATATTCTATGTGTACACGGTTACCAAAAAAATATTTACTATTTACGTATCTGCCATCACAGTTCCTTACAAATCACTTTTAATAGGAACACTTAGAACAGATGAATACCATCTCTGACTTGACGTACAGATATGCTGGAAATCCTTTGCAAATTTGGATTCTACGGAAATGGAAGCCACAATTCCGCCGTCACGAAACCCGGTTTCTTGGAGTAGACAAAAATGTATGCATATTTTTAGCATTAAAATTTGTATGCATTACGAGTACATACCATCTTCTTATTGAAATATCATATGACAGAGAGATGCTATTCAAATTTTGGGACAGAGAACAAACCAGAGTTACATAAAATCAATCTTCACCGTCTCTAACTGCTATACATTATCCTGCTACAACTGTCCAAATCTTGATGAATATCAAAAAATTCTAGAAAATAACATCTATGTAGATTTTGGCCTCGCTTCTGCAATCGAACGTATTCCGCATACGGTTACAATACCAAGAATGTGGTTTCGGTTTGTCTCCAAGACTGCTTTAAATGACTTTGCTGAAAATCCTCCATACCTTCGAGGTACGAATATGAACTCATTAGCACATATCACATGCCTGTTCATTGATATGTTACTATGTAAACTGCAGACTTCATTGGCTTATTATCAAGACTCAGAGAATGCAAGAAGCGTGATGGGGAATCCTTTGTTGTCTTGGTCCTTACTGATGCAAGGTTAACATTATATAAGCGTAATTTTTTTGTCTGTTCGCTTCTTATTCTCATTGATTTTTATATTTTGAACACATATCAGTGGTGATGAACTTGCAATTAATCTTTGGAAGGAATGCATCGATGAGCCTGAAAAATTTAATCTTGAAGAACTTGCACCACCTCTTACAACAACAATTGCTGTTGTTACCAGCTTAAAACCATCTTCTTTCGGCGGTACTAGAGATAAAACACACACACATATAGCGATGAATATAATTTTTACATTTTTGCACATCCTTACTCATAATCACTTTTCATCACGAATGTCATAGGTGTTTACCAATATGGTTCTTCAAGCATAACCCACGTTTATGTCAACCCCCAAATTACAGAAGCAACAGTTCTCAGACAAAGGCATATAATGCCTAAAAAAATTGATACTATATTGGACAGCATTACCCTCATACACACTTTCTCTCCTTTATAGCTTTACTGGGTCCTCACAACGTCCAACTACAACTTCTGCAATCCCGTCAATGTTAAAAGACATTATGAACAAGTGTCATGATGATCTACTGGTACGACATACATCATAAACACAAGCCTATCGATGTTGACAGGGGAAAACTTTTTCTGTTAGAGGAACAATATCAAAAATTACATTTAAGGATTATTGGTACCAGGTTGTATGTACCAACTGTAAGGATCCGATATGTGAACAGGGCGACAAATGGTTTTGTATAGGACATGGAATAATAGACTCCCCAATCTTTCAGTAAGAACTCACACTTTAAAGTTTAAACTATTAAATTACACCATTAACAACTAATAACAATGAAAACTATTTTATATGTAGGTATAAACTGAATGTAACCATAATCGATCCCACATGATCTATACCAATGACCTTATCTGATAACACAACACATAAACTATTCGGTGCTGGTCCTGATAAAATAATAACAGATACTTCTGACAAGGATAAAAAAAACCTTACCTCTTATCATCAAATAATGCGAAGGGAAACTCAGACACATGTATGTTCAGATGACAAGGTCCTCCACCAAGAACAACATTCGGTTCATAATCATTGGTATCGAAGATGGAAGCTCCATAAGTCAATCCGCAATACCAGCAACTCCTTTGCCCTTCAAACAACTGACAGTTCCCAAAGGTCATACCGACATTCCACTGTCATCCTCATCTCACAGCACAATGGTTGCAAGAAATCTGTCCTTTGAAGGTATATATGAATGATTTTTCTTTAGCACAGTAGAAAGATTAAGCAACACTGACATGTTCCTATTTTATAACAGATAAATCACCTTATGATAAAGAAGGAAAGCGTAAACGCAAGCAGTGAAAGCGATCAGTGTTGTCTAATAACATAATCAGGGCTATCCTATTTTGATATGCTATGGCATGACTAAAGACATATTATTACCTATCTTTTGAGTATGTAAGCAACTCATATATAAACTGTTGTATAACAGTAATGCATGTTTTGTTAGTTGAACAGTTAGGACATATGATAGCAACTGTTATCAAACCACGATATATGACAAACAACATATGGCTTAGTAACCTCATCTAAGGATAAATAAATAAAAAAATTATTCCCATATGGTCAAAACTACTTCTTTTCCAATATTCCATCCAAAATAAAATCACTATAACAACGAAACATAACAATATTACAAAAACATTTGTTACAAAAATTAAGAAAACAAATCAACAAAAAACACCATAAAATAAATAAGAAATATATAACACGAAACAAAACAATATCCACAACTTTATTCGAATGATACACCTATTATCAAAAGCTACATCATAGGCTATTACCACAGTTACTAACAAAAGCCAGTACATCATAAAAATAGGCTTACTAATCTAACATCCAACACACTTCCAGAAATATACAAGGCCACATATTTATATCACAACTATTTACCAAATCCACGTGGCCATTTCCCAAAGGCAAACAAAGCATCCATAGACACTATATACGACACAATATATTCATTCTACCCACAGAAAATCCACCCGTCAAAACAAAAACATGAAGAATGAAGACGTTCACACCATCTCAAGGCACTTATCGAGCACATTCGAGAGATAGTTGATATTATAGAAGCTGCACAGACAAAGCTTGAAGAAGGATTCGACATGCCCAATACCAATGACGACACCATGCCAATAGACACAAATGACAACAACTACAACACCATAAAAAGCATTCCGCAAGAAGCGGAGGTCGAAGATGTCTCCATGGCGGACAACATATCGTTCATGCTCGCCTCAATCCATAAAAGGATTGGCCAGTACAAGAGGACAATGGCAACTCACCCTCCCAACTAAAAATCCATGTTCTTTTGCTGTAGTGTTGATGTACGTAATGCAGTGTCTGTCCACGCAATATTAAATAAAATAACGTACTCACTAATGGCCTAAACAAAAAGCATATGTCTATAAATCTTGTATCAAACAATTTCCCAACCAATTTACAAAAGCTACAAACACCTACACCTGACCCATCAAACATAACGAACATTTGAATACTATGTCTCCTAAGCTTTCAAATCTTACCGTCCATTTTGTCCCTTCAATTCATTTAAACATATACATTCAACAAAAAAGCAAACACCCATCTAACCCATGCAGCGCATGGGATCCTACACTAGTTTTTATTGAATGAAATATAACTTAACTTATGGTGTTCTTTAACGGTCAACAACTTTATAAGGTACTGAATTATCATTTATATATATATTTAGTTGTTTTTATATACAACTTAGGGATACGTACACTAAAGTCTTAATATTTTCAATGATTTTACAAAAAGTCCTAAACTTTATTTTTTTAACAGTAAAGTCTTAGCTACCAGCTGTTTTTGACACGCTTATCAATTTTTGTCGGTTAGACAGTAATTAGGATTTTATTGTAAAAAAAAGTTTATGACTTTATTGTCAAATCGTGAATTAGGACTTTACGGTTAAAAAAGAAATAAATTTTAAGACTTTGTGAACATATCGTTGAAAATATTTAGGATTTTAGTGTATATATACTTTTTTATTAGAAATTTAATGGTATGATAGTCTTTAAGCATAAGAGTTATTTATTGAAATTCTTAATGTTTGTTTCTTGTTAAATAGTTTTTTTTAATCTCAACAAACCGACATTGAAAAAAAATGAAGATAATCAAGAAAGAAAGAAAGAATCAGAGTTGTGTTGGCTTTTTACAATCATAAAAATGAAGAACAAAGAAATCGGAATAGACCAAATTGTCATTCTTACCCCTTCTCCACATTAATACCCTTTTGACAAGGCGTGTATGTTTGTGTTTGTACAGTATGTCCCCTCTTTTCAGTTCAAGATTTAGCAGTGAACTAAGAAGAAAACTTTACAAGTCTTCTCACCCTCTCTCGCTCTCTCTTTTGCATTTGTTTCCCCTGATCATGATTGTAACAGAGTAAAGATGATGATAGTAAGAAAAACAGTTGTGTTGCGACGATAATCACAATTAAAAGTTCTTGGGCTACGAATTGTTTATGAGGAAACCAAGACTATATACTAAAACTTAGATCAATGGTCTCACGAAGCTGATAAAATTATTTGTTTCCAAGGAAACCAAGACTATACACTAAAATCCCAATAAAATTATTTGTTTCCAAGGAAACCAAGACTATACACTAAAATCCCAATATTTTCAAGAATTTGACAAGAAAGTCATAAATTTTATTTCTTTGACAGTAAAGTCCTAATTATCGGCTAAGTTACAAAAAACGGTAAGTGTGTCAAAAACTGCCGGTAGTTAGGACTTTACTGTCAACAAAAATAAAGTTTAAAACTTTCTTTTCAAGTTGTTTAAAATATTGAAATTTTAGTGTACATCTCCTTATAATTTATCATTAAACTTATATTTATTCATCAATAAATACTCTTAAAAAAACTTCATTCAACTTACCATTTTGTTTAAGATTTACCATTGAACTAAGTTTTATATATATTTATTCACTTTCATATCTTCCAATCATTATGAATTTTTGATCGTTTTTTATGGATACACAATTCCAAAGAACAAAGAAAACGCTTTATTTGGTTAATTTTAAAAACATAAAACGCATAATCTTATATTTCTCATTTCCGTGGAAATAACCCCGCACCCTTTCCTACTAGGGACATCCCTCTTGTCGTCACTCACATATTTCCATGATTATCTCCTTCTCATGCTACTTTGTGAAAACCTCCTTAACCCCACATTATTACTCGCTCTTCTTTCTTGAATTATATGATATCGGTACCGATAACCACGTCCAAGGACACAATTTTATTGAATCTGAGTTTTAATTGATTGGAGATTTGAATGTGAGTTTAAATCTCGATTTGGTTAGGTTTAATATTTTTACAAATAATAAAATTGTTTTTTATTGCCCGACGGTAAAATCAAGTTATCGTTTTCAAAAGTTAGCAAGAAATTAGGTATACCTTCGAAAAAGGCCATCCATGATGGATTTATGGATTCACAGCAGTCCAGTTATGAACCAATATCCTACCTTATCCAAGTTATAAAGCAAACCATGGCAAAAGTAAGTAAAGGATAATGCAACCATAATAAAATATCAAAGAAAATAATTACAATAATTATTTTTCTAAAAACAATTACGATAAAATAGTCATAAAACTAAAAAAAGTTCCAAATAGCTATGATTTTCACATAGACAGACATGTTTTTTTTTCTTTTCTTTAGCAAAACCACTCCGTTTTGTCGCTACTGATTGTGAAAAAGTTTCGTTGACTATGAAAATATCTAAATTTTCGCAGTTTAGCTTACAAAAATCTAGTTTATTTTCCTCTAACTTTGAACATTCAGAATTTTTTTCATATAAAGCCCATTTTGGCTTATTTTTCGTTGTATTCTATGTAACAAGGGTTATCATTGGACGTATCACACTCCAAAATTGAATGACGGAAAGTAGGTGTGCCAATTTTCAACATGATATGAACCAGACACAAAAGTAAACGAGTTTGAATTGACATATCTAACCCGCCAAATAAACGATTCATGCTCGGGTAGGTATTTTGGGTTTATGGATCAACCTGCCTGTGACGCCCCAAATTACAGAATAAAATTTTTCATTTTTAAAATAGAATAAACACCAATTTTTATAAAGTTACATCAAAGTCAAAGCATTTGTTCATAAACCATAATTCAAAATCATAGTTATAAGGAAAACAATACGTAATCTCGAATAATAAAATCGTTGATGTGCATATGTACAGTCCCACCTTCGCAATACGATAAGTATCTGAAAAAAATTTGAATCCACACTTGTAACCCAAAGCTTAGTGAATTTCCCAAAATACCACATACAACAATACACATACAATACATACACATCAGGCCTACAACGCAAGGCTAGACTGCCCCTGAAGCCTACAACATAAAGTTGGATCGCTCCTGAGCCTACAACAAATAGTTGGACCGCTCCTAGGTATGTTGGCCTACAACACAAAGCAATACCACCTTAACTCAACCACAATATGTTGAAATATGAACCAAAACCATAACAAGCAAGCACATGTAATCATAGCAGATTTACAGGTTTAACAAATCACTACAACATAACAACATCCTACATACAAGGACACATACTCCAGTAAAAAGTATAGAGAGAAAACTCACCTTAACTAACGAGTAGAAGCTCAACAGCAAACCTCAGGAATAGAATTGCTAACACAAGCTACCTAATGCCAAACCTAAACTTGTTCTTAGCTAAACACTCAGTTCTATCATAATTTGGCCAAAAGTCAAACTTGTCAAAAAGTCAACGATCTGATGCTACGCTCAACGTAACACACTGCTCTATGCTCAGCGTATAGAAGGCTACACTCAACATAGCACCCTTGATGCCCAATAACTCTATTGATCTCTTAATATAGAATGTTAATTCCTTAATCTTTCAAATTTGATCTAAATGAACATCTTAAAGGATAAAGTCTCTGACTTTATCCATTTGCATGGCTATAAGGAGCACAAAACCAATCCCTAAGTCCATAAAGTCATCTTTTTGCTCAAGAACTCATGCATGGAAGGTTGAGAGTGTCCAAGCTCTCCTTTTTATGATTCTATAACCTCAAAAACATAAGAAATGACATTCAAATGGTCTGGAGTAGTCCATACGTTGACCGAGATTATGGGGAAAAATGCATAAAATCACATAACCACATTAGGTCTGCCATGAATAAACATCAAGATGAAAGATTTATACCTCCTAGGGATAGATGTTGGCTTGCAAATCCCAAATCCACACAACTTGAAGCTCCAAAGTGGTTCTACACACATCTTCTTTCTTCAAAAGATCACACAAGTCACTCCAAAGGCTCAAGACTCACAAATGGTGGGTATGGTTTCAAGGGGACGTTTTGGGAGGGTAGAGGTTGAGCATGGGGATGGTCTCAAGGAATTAGAGCCTTTAAATATGGTTTACAACCTTAGATTTAGGGTTTTGATCCAAAACGGCTACGCTGATCGTAGCCTAACCTACACTTAGTGGAGGTCACTAAAACCTCGTCCAACATTCCCACCTACGCTCAACGTAGGTGAAACATCCCAAAAATCATAAGTAAAAATTTCATTTTTAAATCAACCAAAATTCATCAAATATATCAAACAACCATCAAAGTATGTCAGTGTAAAAATAGTTATCAAAGTACAAATCCCAAAATCATAAAAATTGCGAAAACATATGTGGATTCGCTACAATCAGGTCGGGCCTATCCATTTCGAAACATAAGTACTTGAAACATAAACTTAAGGCGTAAGCACGAAGCTTAGTGATTTCCCTAAATACCACATACTATACATCACATATATATATATATATATATATATATATATATATATATATCATACAACGGGTCTATTTCACCCCTGAGTCCCTTCCGAATTTGTGAGTCCTTTCTGTCTCTTTCGGTATCTTTCAACTGGGATGATTTTATTTCACCCCAGACAGCTAAACATACATTCATACTAGCAAGAGTCACAAAGATAACAAGCACATATAGGCATATCAATAAGTGTCACGGAGATCACTACCATCCTACAACATAATCCAATAGGTCGAAATTGGTGCCTTTTACCCACAAATATAGTGAGGAAACTCACCTCAATCTGAAGATGCACAAATCACACTCTCTGGCTGCTGCTACCACAACTCCTCACACTAAACACATTCAAACCAACCTTAATCACTATTTAGGGTAATAAGTGAGAGTCTAAATCATAATTCTTGTAACACCCAAATTTTTCAAACAATTTTTCACAAATTAACAACACACTTTCATTCACAAATATTATAAAATGTCATTGTATCACATCTCACTTCATAAAAACACAACACAGGATCATAATGTGTAAAAACTCCTCATGTGTGTACTGATCATGTCGGCGCCTTCCCGCGATTGTCACTGGTACCTGAAACACATAACACAACACTATAAGCATAAATGCTTAGCGGGTTCCCCAAAATACCACATACAACACATATTAGCCACTCGAGGCTATAACTCTGTTTGACCCTCTGGTCAGTGTGTCTCAGTGGGACCCTCTGGTCCTAACTCCGTGTACCTGTCGGTCCTAACTCTGTAAACTCTGAATCATACATAGCACAATTACATAGAAATCACATCATACAAAAGCATACAAGATACTCTGTCATGTAACTCTAATTACCACTCTTTGGTAAAGTATAGTGAGAATACTCACCTCGGGTAACTCGGTAATCTCAAGCTCGGTAAAAATCCGGTCTAGCCTCCGCCTAATCATATGAAATAAACACTCTTAATCAATACCACTCTCAAGGCTAGACTATTCCCTCTCTTAGTACTCTTAGAAGGGTAAAAGACCATTTTACCCCTCTCATGGCTTAAGGACCCTAGAGTTGACTAAACCCTAAAAGTCAACAAAAGTCAACCCTACGGGTTACGGTGGGCGTACCCGGCGACCTCACAGAAACGGGGTACGCGACCCCTTACGCCGCGTGTACTGGGATTACGCCCCATAACTCCCAGTTTCATACTCCTAAGCTTTTGGGGTCTTAAACAGTTAAGACACACGTCCAACTTCTAGATCTGACCATTTCTAAGTCTCTTAATCCATAAAGTTGGTGACTTTAATCCTTTGCATGGTTGGACAAGTCACTAACACCCATAACATTCCATTTCCAACCCTAGAAAATCTCATAACTCAAGCATGACCCCATAACAACGACCAAGTTGGGATTTTTATGGATCTATAACACCAATATCACTGAAATGGGACAGATCTAGGTCCATGGAGTCCATTACACGCATAAAGTCTCCACCTTTGGGACTTTTAACCCTAGAAATGGTCCATGCAACATCAAACCAAATAAAGAGGAAAGTTTTGAACTTTATACCTCTAGATGAAGCTCCTTCCTCTGAAGATCTCATATCCAAACTTGTACTTCAAGCCCTAGCCTCCACAAGCTCCTCTCCTTCTTCTTCACTAACACACCAAGGCACTTTTAGCTCAAAACACTCACACACAAGATAAGGACGATGGAAGGCTCTCTTAGGGTTTCACTATCAGATATGGAGGCTGAGAAATGAGCCTTAGCATCCCTTATATAGTGCACAAGCCAAATATTAGGGTTTGCATATGGTCCCGCTACGCCCAGCATAACCCTGGGTACACCCAGCGTACCTAGGCGAGTCCGCGTCCAAATTAAGCGCATGAGTACGCGGAGCGTACTCCCAGTACGCCCAGCGTACTTATTTGCTACAAAAATTCACTCAAGGGACTAATGTTGACAACTTGATAAAAGGGAAGGGTTAAATAACTTTACCTGAATTTCGGGATGTTACAATTCTCTTCCATTAGAACTAGACTTCGCCCTCGAAATATCATGCCGAAAACAACTCCGGATGCTGCTCCCGCATCTCTGACTCTGACTCCCAAGTCAGCTCGGACCCCCTCCGATGCTGCCACTGGACCTGAACCAGAGGCACCTCCTTATTCCTCAGAACCTTGACCTTCTGGTCCAAGATCGCGATCGGTCTCTCAACATAATTTAGACTCGCGTCCACCTGGATATCCTCCAACGGCATTACTGCCGACTCGTCGGCTATACACTTCCTCAGCTGAGACATGTGGAAGGTATCATGAATCAGGCTCAACTCCGCAGGTAGCTCCAAACGATATGCTACCTGCCCACCCTTGCGATCACCCTAAACGGTCAAATGTAACGGGGGCCTAACTTGCCCCTTTTCCAGAATCGGATCACTCATTTCCAAGGAGTTACCTTCAAGAGTACAAAATCTCCAACCTGAAACTCGAACTCGGATCGTTGTCTATCCGCGTAGCTCTTCTGACGACTCTGGGTCATCAGCAACCTTTTTCTGACCTGTTGTATCCGCTCTGTCGTCTGAAGCACTATCTTAGTGCTGCCCATCACTCGCTGCCCTACTTCTCCCTAGCAGATGGGAGTCCGACACCTCCTCCCATACAACAACTTAAGGGGAGGCATACCAATGCTCGAATGGTGACTGTTGTTATAGGAAAACTCAGCCAATGGCAAATACGTGTCCCAACTCCCTCCGAAGTCCAATACACATGCCCGAAGCATGTCCTCGAGCGTTTGAATCGTCCGCTCACTCTGTCCGTCCGTCTGTAGGTGGTAAGCGGTACTGAAATGCAACCTAGTACCCAACTCCTCATGGAACTTCTTCCAAAACCTGGAAGTGAAACGCACATCTCGATCTGACACAATCGAGATCGGTACACCATGTCGCGATACCACCTCTCTCACATACACCTCTTCCCGCCTCTCTGTGGAAGAGCTCTCACCGATAGCATGAAAATGAGCGCTCTTTTTCAGCCAGTCAACGATCACCCAAATTACATCGACACCTCTCGCAGTCCTCGACAATTTGGTGATAAAATCCATGAAAATCTGTTCCCACTTCCACTGGGGAACCTCAAGTGGCCGAAACTTGCCATGTGGACACTGGTGCTCGGCCTTAACCCTGCGACATGTCAAGCACCTCTCTACAAACCACGCCACATCCCTCTTCATACAGAGCCACCAACAGTCTCTTTTCAGGTCCAAATACATCTTAGTGGCCCCGGGATGGATCGAAAACCTCGACCTGTGTGCATCCTCCATCAAAATGGCACGTGCCCCGACCTCAAATGGCACCCAAATCCTGCCCTGGAAGGTCATAAGCCCCCATCTATCGACAATGAACTCAGATATCTGTCCGATCACCCGCTCTTGCTTGCAGTTCTCTGGTCTCATGGCCTCTACCTGGGCCTCCCGAATGGTGTCCAACACCGGAGTCATCACTGTCAACCTCATACAAACATCCCGTATCGGGGCACTCTCTGCCCTACGACTCAAGGCATCAGCTACCACGTTAGCCTTCCCCGGGAGGTACAGGATCTCACACTCATAATCCTTTACCACGTCCAACCATCTCCTCTGGCGCATGTTCAGGTTGGGCTGATCCATCAGATACTTCAAGCTCTTGTGATCCGTGTATACGGTACACCGAACCCCATATAAATAGTGATGCCAGATCTTGAGGGCGCACACCATAACCCCCAACTCCAGATCATGAGTAGGATACCTCGTCTCATGAGGCTTCAGCTGCCTCAATACGTATGCTATCACATGCCCTCTCTGCATCAGCACCGCACCCAGTCCCGATATCGATGCGTCACAATATACCACAAAGTCCTCCATTCCATCCGGAAAGGCTGACACTGGGGCTTCGCACAATCTCTGGCAAAGTGTCTCGAATGAGGCATGCTGCTCCGGCCCCAATTGAAAGCCACGCCCTTCCGGGTCAGTTTGGTGAGAGGAACATCAATCGTGGAGAAATCCTGGATGAATCTTCAATAATAACCAGCCAACCCTAGGAAACTCCTGATCTCTGAAGGGGATCTCGACATCTCCCAACTCATCACTGCCTCAATCTTGGCCGGATCGACCAATATCCCATTATGGTTGATGAGATGTCCTAGAAACTGGACCTCTCGTAACCAGAAATCACACTTGGAGAATTTGGCGTAAAGCCTCTCCGGTCTCAGAACTCCGAGGATCTCCCTCAAGTGCTCTTCATGCTGCTCTTTGTATCTCAAATACACCAATATATCATCAATGAACACGATCACCGAACGATCCAACATCAGCCTGCACACCCTGTTCATGAGATCCATGAACGTCGTCGGTGCATTGGTGAGCCCGAAAGGCATCACCACGAACTCGTAATTCCCGTAACGAGTCCTGAACGTTGTCTTCTGGATATCCTCATCACGCACCCTCATCTGATGATATCCAGACCTCAAATCAATCTCGGAGAACCAAGACGCTCCCTGTAATTGATCTAACAAATCGTCGATCCTCGATAAGGGGTAACGGTTCTTGACCGTCATTTTGTTCAACTCCCGGTAATCAATGCACATCCGGTGTGAACCATCGTTCGTCTTGACAAAAAGGATCAGTGCACACCACGACGAGCTACTTGGCCGTATAAACCCCTTTCCCAGCAGCTCTTAAAGCTGCGAGGATAACTCCTGCATCTCTGGAGGCGCAAGGCGATAGGGCCCCTTGGCGATAGGCGTTGCCCCCGGAACCAAATCAATACGGAACTCCACCGGCCTCTCGGGAGGCACACCCGGCAACTCCTCGGGGAAAACATCTGGGAACGCACACATTATCGGGACCTCATCGACCGACCTCAGTATCTCTGCACCTACTCTCGTATCCACCACATAAGCCACAAACCCATAACAGCCCTGCTGTAGACTCTACCTCGCTCTAGCGGCTGAACAAAATGCTGACCCAGAACGGGTACCCTCGCCATAAACCAAAAGAACTCCCCCACTAGGGTCTCGTATGGTCACCAGCTGTCACTCGCAGTCTATAACCGCTCCAAATCTGGTCAACCATTCCATGCCCACGATGACACAGACATCTCCTATAGCAATCGGGACCAAATCAATCGAAAACTCAACACCAAAGATCGCGAGTACACATCCTCGAATCACATCAGTGGCATACACTGCTCTTTTGTCAGCTATAGAAACTTGCAGAGGTTGACTCAACGTCTCTCGACGAATACTGATGTGCTGACTAAAGGCTAACGACACAAAAGACCGACTCGAACCCGAGTCAAATAACACCAAAGAAGGTACATAACTCACAAGAAATGTACCTACGCATATCATAATATAAGCATAACTCTACAAACACAAAATAAACAGATGAAAGAATACATACCAGCCAAACATCGGGTGTTGCGCGGACCTCCTCCGTTGTCAACTGGAAGGCTCTCCCGCGAGCCTTCGGCGCCTCGGCCTTCACCGACCGACTCTTCGTAGCTCGTATGATAGCAGGGGCAGATCCCTGTGAAGCTCCCTGAGCTGACCCTCGCAATTGCGGACACTCGGCCGTCCGGTGTCCGGTCTGGTTGCAGTGAAAACAGACTGCAAACCTCTTGGGGCAATCCTTGGCCATGTGCCCCTCCTTGCCACACTTGTAGCAAGACCCTGCCCTACACACCCCTCATGACTCTTCCCGCACTTGCCACAAGTGCGGACCTTCTGGTTCCCTGATCTCAAATCGGCGGGCTTAGCCCGCTTGGCAGCCGGCTGGGACTGTGTCGGTCGCCGATCCCTCCCCTGAGACTCCGCCTCCTCCCTGGCCTGAGTCTCGAGCTCAATCTCCCTCTTCCAGGCATTCGCCTGAAGCTCAGCAAATGTCCGGTACGTCGAGTTCGCCACGAACTCACGGATATCTCTCCTCAAAATGCTCAAGTATCTACTCATGCGTGCCTGCTCGGAAGACACGTCCTCAGGGCAGAACATTGCCCTCTCATGAAACATCCTGGTCGCCTGGTGATCACTGTAACAGACTCAGTACCATGCTTGAGGGTCAAGAACTCCTGGGCCAAATGTTCCCTTTCCACCGGGGGAACGTACTCATCACGAAACATAGCGGTGAACCTCTCCCAGGTCACCGCGGCAAGCTCTGTAGAAGAATAGTGTGTTGTCACAAACTTCCAGCAGTCCTTCACCCCAAGCGGAGATGGTTCAACGCGAACCGAACTCTCAGATGCTCCGGACAAGAACACGTATAGAAGCATCCCTCAATATCAGAAATCCATCTCATAGCAGCGATTGGATCCTGCGTCCCTTCAAACTCTGGTGGCTTCGTGTTGCTAAACTCTCGGTACAACAACGAGTCACCCCCCCTGTGGCCTCGCAGTAGCAACGACTGCGGTGGCCACAACAACAACAGCATCAGTAAGAGCAGCGTAACGCTCGTCAAAAGTCTCGATCAGGGTGGTCTAGATAGACCCAAACATCAATGGTATCTCAACTCGGATGGCAGCAGCCACCTCCTCGTGAATCAATCTGCAGACCTCCTCATCGCTAACACCACTGTTCTCAGGTGTGTGGCGTGTCCCAACCATGATGTCTCTCTCTGAAATACAACACAAAATATCAGAGACTCGTTCGAGTGTACGCACACTCTATATCCCATTCCTACTCGATTCCTGGTACCCCAAGGATTCTTACTTGGGCTGCGCACAGATCCGGTGCCTTTGGTAGTACGGGCCCAGTACTACCGTCCACACCGCATCAGTATTCACCCCAGGTCCTCCTCCTAAGATCCCAAGTCCCAAGTACTCTACTCTCTCTATTCATAGTCTACTCTCTAGCAGATCTCTCATAAGCTCCTCGCTGCTATCTATTCCTTCTCAAGCATCTCCTAGCAGCAAAATCCCTAGGCTAATGCATCCCAAATCATGCCACTCTAGTCCTAATAAGAATACCTACCCTACTCTAGCATGCATATCATATCATAACATATCTCATAACTCATAATGTAAGGGTATTTTGGGAAATCATCGTTCGGGCGTTGGCTGATCGTACTCACTGCTCTGCTCTGCTCTTTCAAGACTTTATACTCTTTGAGAAAAATTTTGTGAATTTTATTTTGAAAATCTCTTAAATCCTCAGTTTGAGTTCAGATACGCCCGAAGGTGCACCCGAATCCCTCAAACCAAGGCTATGAAAACTAGCTTGTAACACCCAAAATTTTCAAACAATTTTTCACAATTTAAAAACACACTTTCATTCACAAATATTATAAAATGTCATTGTATCACATCTCAATTCATAAAAACACAACCCAGCATCATAATGTGTAAAAACTCCTCATGTGTGTACTGATCATGCCGACGTCTTCCCGCGATCCTCACTGGTACCTGAAACACATAACACAACACTGTAAGCATAAATGCTTAATGAGTTTCCCAAAATACCACATACAACACATATTAGCCACTCGAGGCTATAACTCTGTTTGACCCTCTGGTCAGTGTGTCTCAGTGGGACCTTCCACTCCCATAACTTTGTGGACCCTCTGGTCCTAACTCTATGGACCTGTCGGTCCTAAGTCTGTAAACTATGAATCATACATAGCAAAATCACATAGAAATCACATCATACAAAAGCATACAAGATACTCTGTTACATAACTCTAATTACCACTCTTTGGTAAAGTATAGTGAGAAGACTCACCTCGGGTAACTCGGTAATCTCAAGCTCAGTAAAAATCAGGTCTAGCCGCTGCCTAATTATATGAAATAAACACTCTTGATCAATACCACTCTCAAGGCTAGACTATTCCTTCTCTTAGTACTCTCAGAAGGGTAAAAGGCCATTTTACCCCTCTCATGGCTCAAGGACCCTAGAGTTGACCAACCCCTAAAAGTCAACAAAAGTCAACCCTCCGGGTTACGCTGTGCGTACCAAACCTGAACGTTGGGCGTACCCGACGACCTCACAGAAACGGGGTACGTGACCCCTTACGCCGCGCGTACTGGGATTACGCCCCGCGTAACTCCCAGTTTTAGACACCTAAGCTTTTGGGGTCTTAAACAGTTAAGACACACATCCAACTTCTAGATCTGACCATTTCTAAGTCTCTTAATCCATAAAGTTGGTGACTTTAAGCGTTTGCATGGCTGGACAAGTCACTAACATCCATAACATTCCATTTCCAACCCTAGAAAAGCTCATAACTCAACCATGACCCAAGAACAACGACCGAGTTGGGATTTTTATGGATCTATAACACCAGTATCACTGAAATGGGATAGATCCAGGTCCATGGAGTCCATTACACTCATAAAGTCTCCACCTTTGGGACTTTTAACCCTAGAAATTGTCCATGCAACATCAAACCAAATAAAGAGGAAAGTTTTGAACTTTATACCTCTAGATGAAGCTCCTTCCTTTGAAGATCTCAGATTCAAACTTGCACTTCAATCCGTAGCCTCCACAAGCTCCTCTCATTCTTCTTCACTAACACACCAAGGCACTTTTAGCTCAAAACACTCACACACAAGCTAAGGACGATGGAAGGCTCTCTTAGGGTTTCACTCTCAGATATGGAGGCTGAGAAATGAGCCTTAGCATCCCTTATATAGTGCACAAGCCAAATATTAGGGTTTGCATCTGGACCCGCTACGCCCAGCGTAACCCTGGGTACGCCCAGCGTACCTAGGCGAGTCCGCATCCAAATTAAGCGCATGAGACTAATCTTGACAACTTGACAAAAGGGAAGGGTTAAATAAATTTACCTGAATTTCGGGATGTTACAATTCCTATCACAAAGGGTAAAAGACCCTTTTACCCTTCATATTTTAGGCCCAACAAGCCATGACACAAGGCCCACTAATCGCCCAAAAGACCTAAGGCCAAAGAATGGCCCAAAAGACCTGAGGAATAAGAATGACCCAAAAGACCTAAGGCCCAAGAATGACCCAAAATTCCTAAGGCCCAACAGGCCATCTGGTGAGTATGCCCGATTTACCACCTTGTTACGCCCAACGTATAAGTTCTCAAAGCAAGGAAATAGAACCGCAACACATTACGTTGAGCGTATGCCTTTGTACGCCCAATGTACGCCCTTGATTTCCAAAAACTTCATTAAGCACTTAATGCAATAAGTCTAAATGTCCAAATCACTGATATAGTTATTGGAAAACGTCTTAAATGATAAAGTCATCAACTTGATACCTTTGCATGGATCAAAGAGGCCAACATGCATTTCTAACACTATAACTTCATATTAAGACCATCAACTCAAGCGTGGTTGAGCTTAACCCACCAAGATGCCATTTTTATGATTCTACAACTCCATAAATATCAAGAAATGACCAACATAAGTTCTCGAGTAACTTCTACTCACAAGAACCAAACCAAGGGACTAAAAGCATACCAAACATAATCCCAAATCTAGATCTAAGATAAGGAGTCATAAAGTTTGAAGTTTTATAACTCCAGAAGCTTGCAAAGCTGAAGATAGTTCTGGGTCTTCAAGCTCCAAGAAAATTAATCCTCATCTGATGAGCTATTTTTCTTCAAGATGCACCCAACACACACTAAAACACACACAAGACTCAATATCCTCTAAAAAGGGGTTAGGGTTTCGTGGAAGCTACTATCGGACGAAGGAGGATGGTCATATAAGACGTCTTGGGGTTATAGGGTGTTTAAATAGGGTCCAAACCGTAAAATTTAGGGTTTGTCTTAGGCTCGAGTACGCCCAACGTACTCTAGGTATGCCCAACGTATCAAGAGGTTTAACCGTGTGTCCGAGGCTCACAAGGTACGCCCTACATACTTTATTTACTCTTATCCTAATTACATGATGCACAAAATAAACATTTATATTTTAAAGGAATTTACTTGGGAACCGAGCATTACAGTAGGCGACTATCCTACGGTTAGGCTTGTCAAATCAATTCGTCGTGTCATGTTTTTGTCTGACACGACACGACACGACAAAGTTTTTTTGTAACAGAACACGACACTACACGATGTCATGTTTTTTTTTCACTAACATGAAAACGAACCAATTAAAAAACGATAGCACGACACGAAAAAGATAATATTGCATAACTATTATTTTATTTAATTCGTATTTGATCATTTGTAACACTATAAAAACGACAAACACGATAAACACATGCTCAATCATGTCAATTTCGTGTGGATTTGTAAACACAAACACGAAATGACACGACATCGAGTTTTTTAAACTTGACACGAACACGACACGAAAACGAATTCGAATTTTGATTTCATCCCAATTTCATTTCGTGTTGTGTCATAAATTGACAACCCTGCCTACGCTGAGCGTAGGGCATAACTTCTAGAAGGTTAGCTTGATCGGATACAAACAAGTATAAACACAAAGAAAATATGATAAAAAAAGAATAAAAGAATAAAAGAACAACGATGATCACAAATATGTTTTTTCACAAAAAAAAATGTTCTCACACATAGAATATTAGAATGGGTGCACAAAGCAGTCACAAAGACGGTCACGCCACACATTAGGGTTTAACCCTAATGAAAGACTATGTACTAATACAAAAAATGGAAATCCCTTTTTTTAAGGGATGCAATCTAATTTACATATAGTCTAATCCTAATCACTAAGATTATGGGTCAGCTGTCTATTTTATAAATACAAAGATATCTATACTTACAGAGTGTCTAACCGGCTAATATACTGTAACGCCCGCAAATCCAGGCTAGTCAAATTAGAGGCAATAGAGGTCGAAAACGACTTTTCGACAAAAGACTATTTAGAATAAATAAGCTTAACCAAGTTGTAGAATATGTCACAAGGTTTCCGTACATAAAAAGAACGCCGAAATCCGAGTTATAACGAAGAAGTTATGACTCATTGAAGTTTCGCGACGGAACCGACATGATACCGGGAAGCGTAAATAATGAATTTACGATAGAGCGAGATTTAGCCTTAGTGATCTAAACAAAAGTCATAGAATATGTTAAACTAAGAACATCGATAAAAAGAACGCCCAAATCTGACTTCGTATGAAGAAGTTATGATTTTTCGAAGTTTCGAGTTAGCAGTATACAACCCGAAATTCGAATATTAGATCGAACGGTTTTTAGCCGACATGATCTGAATGAGAATCGAAGATCTCGTTAAAATTAGCGTAACGAGAAAAAGATGGGCGAAAACGGATGTCGGATGAGAAAGTTATGAGGATTTAACGGACCAATCCTGTCCCGGCCCGTTAATAATATAAAATTTAAAATCGAGCCATAATTAGCCGACGGATTCTAAACGAAAGTTGTAGAGTACGTTCCCACCTTCGCATGGATATAAAGAACGTCGAAAACGGAGTTTATATGCGAAAGTTACGAATTTTTAAAGTTTGTAGTGAATTTTGCGAAGTCTGATGCAAAACTGATGACGTGGCATGATCTAGGCCGTCCCTTGTTGCCCACGACTTGCTTCGGATGGATGACAGCTGGATCGCTATGCAGCGCGTACAAGAAGAGAACGCCCCGCGTTCGGAATCACTTGGCTTTGGAAGATCCACGTCGCCTCGCATCTACGCCCCGCGTCCGAGGCTGGGTACGCCCAGCGTACTTCGGTTCTTATCTCTTCCGAGGAAATGCGAGACAGTTGGGTCCAGATGGCGCCTTATCTGAAGAACGCCCAGCGTAGCCAAGGACTACGCCCAACATAATCCGAGGCCTCGCTGGGTATAAAAAGGGGCGAGGGTCTCCGGGTTTTTCATACTTTTTCACACCATTTCCTTTCTCTCTCTAAAATACTTTCTCTCTCTAGCTCCCAAACCACCCCTAAGCCCTAGATAAAATCCCTAGCTCCCGAGGGAAGCCCCGAGGCTCCCGAAGTCCCGAGAAAAAGGAGTTTTTCGGTTTCGAAACGCTGCTCCAATTAAGTTCCGGTTTTCGATAAAATTCGCTGTTTTATCGAAGGAATATCGTTTTGAGAGTATCGAAGCGTTGTTCGACTGCTGAGTCACCACCTACTCAGGTGAGTGCATAGTCCCTTTCATCTTACACATAGATATGAAGTATTTTATATAAACTACGTGCTATGTGTGCATATTATCTGAATACTTGCTATCTATGCTGGATGAACGTTTTATACATGTTTTAAAGGATTTAAACTGTATACGTATTTTATATATACGAATATGTTGGGTATGATGATGGGAGATGAATGATGAGAGATAGAAGATGATGTGAGTATACATTGGCAGCTATAGACTTAGTGCCTATGGGACAAACACCGGTAGCTATGGACTTAGTACCTGTTGGACGTTGGTAGCTATGGATTTAGTACCTGTTAGGAATTGGTAGCTATGGACTTAGTACCTGTTAGTCAGACGTTGGTAGCTATGGATTTAGTACCTGTTAGGAGTTGGTAGCTATGGACTTAGTACCTGTTGAACACTGGTAGCTATGGATTTAGTACCCGATGAGTAGGATATAGCAGCTATGGAATTAGTGCTTTACGAACGAACATCGACAGCTATGGATTTAGTGCCAGTCCTATAACCCTGGAAGTAAGGGACTTCGGAATAAACGAATGCAGGATAGATGACTCTTAGGTTAAATCCTTAAGAGTAAAGAAGATAACGGGGATGGGTAATTGGGTTAATTGTTTGATGATTGAACATAACAATTATATTATTGTGGGTTGAAAACTCAATGTACTCACCAGATTTCCCAACCTGACCCACTCAGTTTATGTATATCACAGGTGACGAAGTGAAGTGACATTACACTGAGAGATTTAAAGAAATGTAGATCACTAGTGTAAATCATTGTAAGTTCTGTTTATGCTTATGTTTCGGTATTAACGATGACATCCCAAACGTTTTAAAATGAAATAAATACGTTTCCTCGAAAATGTTTTAATAACGTATTTACCATGTTTTTCTGGGAACAAATTCCACAAACTTTTTATAAAATGAAGTACTCTGATTTTTATAAAGCATAAACAAAATCGGTCTTTTCTGGCCGTGATTTTGGGGATGTCACAGTTGGTACCAGATCATTAGTTTAAGCGAACTAGGAATATGAATTTATTTCTAGACTTAAACTTAGAATGCTAAGCGATGATTGTGAGGTGTGAGCACTAGCTTATTTTAGGAATGGTGCCTAAAATGTTTTTATGTGCCAAATGCTTTGTGCATGATATGTTGTTAATTGTTCGGATCTATGGTCTGTTGCCGACCGGATCTGAAAACCTTATGTGTTTAGGATTCTAAACGTATGACTACGATATTAGAACTAGCATATAAAAGTTTCGAAGTGATAAGGATGATTTAACCGTCAATCCTAAGTAAAGATCTAGATTCACCTTATTCGGTGTGTAGATCAAGATTGTAAGGACCCGTAGCGGAAACGTAAACGCAAATGGGAACAGGAACCAACCCCCAGTGGTTCAGCAAATACCTGTTGTAGAAGAAGTTGCGCCTGAGCCAGTCACCATGGCTGGAGTTCAAGCCATAATTCAGGCTATGTTGGTTGAAAAAAGGGAAGAAATGAGACGAATGTTGAATAGGGACGAACCTACCGTACATGTTGAACCAACGGAGCGAGTTCCCGAGCAATCTGAGGAAGGGAACTACAGCCGCCAAGTGAGTCAAGTAGGGACTCAAGGTGAGCAAAGGGATGGCCCAGAAGGGAGAAACAACAAGGATGGGCGGATGTACAAGAATTTCTTGGGTGCGAAACCACCAAGCCTCTCAGGAAGCCCAAAGCCGGTTGAGATTATGGATTGGATCTTTGAGATGGAGATGGTGTTTGAGAGCTGCAGCTGTAATGAGAAACATAAGACTGTCTTCATAGTAAGACAGCTGAAAACTAGAGTCTTGAGTTGGTGGAAGCTATTGGCAGATACGATGCCACGAGGAGAAGCCTTAAGGATGTCGTGGGAAGAGTTCTTGGAACAGTTGAAAATGCAGTATTGCTCGGAGGTAGATCTGATAGACCTAAACAACGAGTTCCAGAACCTGAAGAAAGGGAAGATGAGTGTTGACGAGTATGCCACCGCATTCACTGAAAGGATGAAGCTATTCCCCTACTTAGTGCCTACTGAACTCTCCAATATTGATAGGTTTGCTAACGGACTGCCCACTGACTTTGGCCCAATGGTCAAAATGGCAACTACCTTGAAAGCAGCTGTTAGGGCAGCTAAGAACGTAGAGGCCCAGATAAGAGAAAAGGGTCTAGAAAAAGATAAGGCAGGAGAGAAGCGGAAGTTTGAAGGATCTTCAAGGTCCAATAAGGAAAGCAAATTCTCAAAGTTTGGAGGAGCAGATGGAGGTGAAGCAAGATGGTGTGATAAATGCAAGAAGAAGCATGGTGGAAAGTGCAACGAAGAAGTGACTTGTTACAAGTGTGGGAGGACTGGTCACTATTCCAAAGACTGCACACATAATGACAAAGTATGCTACAGATGTGGAGACAAGGGGCACATGTCCAGAGACTGCCCAAGGAAAAATAAAGTAGCAAGACCAGAAACGCCACCAAGGCCAAGGGCATTTCACATGATCCTTGACGAAGCAGAGAACCATGCAAGGAATCAAGAATGAGGACTTCTTACCCAAAGATCGGATTATGCAGTAGCCATAGTTTCGTATGATGTAGCCTAGTAGAGGCATAGTCTAGGGTGAACTTGAACACCTATGTAATCGTTTCAAGAAAATAATATAAAACCTTCGTTTTGTTATCTGATGTGTTGAATGATTGTGTGATTTGCTGCATAGTGACTTGGGAAACTGCGAGACAATACTTGGGACGAGTATGAGTAGGTGTGAATGGTAGTAGAGGCCTATACTACCGGAAGCACATGACCCACACTTGGATCAGGGAAAGTCACAAGGTTACTAAGAAGCTAGTAATTGATTTCGTTTTATTCAAGTATGTCGTTACCATTGTTTCGGTAATGACTAAGAAGATTGTTGTTATCCCGACTCTAGTGGTCATATCACATTGAGTCCGACTACGATGAGTAGGTTACGCGGTTCAGAGAACCAAGTTTGATGAAGCGTCCGACTTAAACCGAACGATTGAAATCAAAGCGATTAGAGATATCGCGCTAGTTGTTAAAGAAGTTGGTAGCTAGAAATGCCAAATGTTAAAGTGTGATTATAACACATTAGAACATGAAGGAAGGCATAGCTTGTTTTAGAATTTAACTCTAAGAGACCTAAGTCTAAGTGTTGCAACATAAGATGATAGGTCATTAGAATATGACACATCGATCTATAGTAGTAATAAAAGAACTTATCTCAAGTCCGTATCTAGCAAGGATCAAGATTGTGACTTGAAGGTCATAATTTGGAGTCTAACCTGAGGTAGAGAGCAGGTGCACAATCGAGTATTGCTTACAGTCAATGAGTCTAAGAGATAGACTTGAAGGAATGTAGAAGTTATAATTATTACCTAGTATGAAGAAATAACGTATGGAGTCATTATACGACCCTGTTTCGTTGATGATTTCGGGACGTAATCATCCTAAGGGGGAGATCATTGTAACACCCGCAAATCCGGGCAAGTCAAATTAGAGGCAATAGGGGTCGAAAACGAATTTTCGACAAAAGATTATTTAGAATAAATAATCTTAACCAAGTTGTAGAATATGTCACGAGGTTTCCGTACATAAAAAGAACGCCGAAATCCGAGTTATAACGAAGAAGTTATGACCCGTTGAAGTTTCGCGACGGAACCGGCATGATACCGGGAAGCGTAACGGACCAATCCCGAAGCCCCGAGCTCGTATGCGAAAGTTATGAATTTTTAAAGTTTGTAGTGAATTTTGCGAAGTCTGATGCAAAACTGATGACGTGGCATGATCTAGGCTGTCCCTTGTTGCCCACGACTTGCTTCGGATGGATGACAGCTGGCTCGCTACGCAGCACGTACAAGAAGAGAACGCCCCGCGTTCGGAATCACTTGGCTTCGGAAGATCCACGTCGCCTCGCATCTACGCCCCGCGTCCCAGGCCGGGTATGCCCAACGTACTTCGGTTCTTATCTCTTCCGAGGAAATGCGAGACAGCTGGGTCCAGATGGCGCCTTATCCGAAGAACGCCCAGCGTAGCCAAGGACTACGCCCAGCGTAATCCGAGGCCTCGCTGGGTATAAAAAGGGGCGAGGGTCTCCGGGTTTTTCATACTTTTTCACACCATTTCCTCTCTCTCTCTCTAGCTCCCAAACCACCCCTAAACCCTAGATAAAATCCCTAGCTCCCGAGGGAAGCCCCGAGGCTCCCGAAGTCCCGAGAAAAAGGAGTTTTTCGGTTTCGAAACGCTGCTCCAATTAAGTTCCGGTTTTCGATAAAATTCGCTGTTTTATCGAAGGAATATTGTTTTGAGAGTATCGAAGCGCTGTCCGAGTGCTGAGTCACCACCTACTCAGGTGAGTGCATAGTCCCTTTCATCTTACACATAGATATGAAGTATTTTATATAAACTACGTGCTATGTGTGCATATTATCTGAATACTTGCTATCTATGCTGGATGAACGTTTTATACATGTTTTAAAGGATTTAAATTGTATACGTATTTTATATATACGAATATGTTGGGTATGATGATGGGAGATGAATGATGAGAGATAGAATATGATGTGAGTATACATTGGCAGCTATAGACTTAGTGCCTATGGGACAAACACCGGTAGCTATGGACTTAGTACCTGTTAGACGTTGGTAGCTATGGATTTAGTACCTGTTAGGAATTGGTAGCTATGGACTTAGTACCTATTAGTCAGACGCTGGTAGCTATGGATTTAGTACCTGTTAGGAGTTGGTAGCTATGGACTTAGTACCTGTTGAACACTGGTAGCTATGGATTTAGTACCCGATGAGTAGGATATAGTAGCTATGGAATTAGTGCTTTACGAACGAATATCGGCAGCTATGGATTTAGTGCCAGTCCTATAACCCTGGAAGTAAGGGACTTCGGAATAAACGAATGCAGGATAGATGACTCTTAGGTTAAATCCTTAAGAGTAAAGAAGATAACGGGGATGGGTAATTGGGTTAATTGTTTGATGATTGAACATAACAATTATATTATTGTGGGTTGAAAACCCTATGTACTCACCAGATTTCCCAACCTGACCCACTCAGTTTATGTATATCACAGGTGACGAAGTGAAGTGACATTACACTGAGAGATTTAAAGAAATGTAGATCACTAGTGTAACTCATTGTAAGTTCTGTTTATGCTTATGTTTCGGTATTAACGATGACATCCCAAACGTTTTAAAATGAAATAAATACGTTTCCTCGAAAATGTTTTAATAACGTATTTACCATGTTTTTCTGGGAACAAATTCCGCAAACTTTTTATAAAATGAAGTACTCTGATTTTTATAAAGCATAAACAAAATCGGTCTTTTCTGACCGTGATTTTGGGCATGTCACATATACAAAAGTATCAAACCATTATACAAAATATCACGTTGTCGTTGATACTATGTAGACGTTGGCATTGACGCCGACACTTGTGGACATTGTGTGAATGATGTTTGACTCATCATATCATAAGGTGTGACCTTAGAATATCCCCCCTATCTCATGATGTCAAAACATTTAAAGTATCTTCGGGAGAAAACTTTCTTTCAACTGCAAACTTGAGCTCCCCCTGAGAAGGTGCATGAATCCCCCCTGAGAAAATGAAGGCTTTTTAGACGCTTTGAAAACTTTGCCAACACATGGGACTTAAAGGTGTTTAAATAGGGTGCAAAATCCCGAAATTAGGGTTTCTCAAACAACGTCCAACTCGTCGAGTTGGCTCATTAATCTCGCGACCAAAACAACCTCTACTCGTCGAGTAGACCCCTTAAATTTCGCGATTCATCATCTTCAACTCGCCGAGTTGGCTCCACCAACTCGTCGAGTTCGACTTGAAATTGGCAATATTTCCACAATTAACCTTCTAGACTCCGGGTGTTACACACCGACATCAAGGGAATATCCCTCTTATTTCTCACACAAGTTCATCATGGAAGAAAACACAAAGTTGGTTGTGAAACTCCAAATAAGACTATACCTAAAGATGCAAGAGGTGGTGAAAGAAGAAGTGGTGAAGTTAATGGACACGTGAATTATTTACACAATTTCCGATAGCCCATGGTTGAGCCAAATACATGTAGTGACAAAGAGGGGGGGGGGATAAAGATGGTTACAAACAAGAAGAACAAGTTGATCCTGACAAGAATGGTAACCAGTTGGCGGGTGTGCAACGATTAATGCAAGTTAAATGATGCCATTTGAAAAGACCATTTCCCTTACTTTTATTGATCAAATGCTTGAGCGATTATCGACTCACCTTTTCTATTGTTTCTTAAATGATTTTTCAGGTTACTTCCAAATACCGATAGATCTATGAGATCAAGAGAAGACCACGTTTACATGCCCTTACGGTATGTTTGCCTACCGGCGCATGCCTTTTCGGTTATTCAATGCACCGACCACTTTTCAGAGATGCAAGATCGCCATATTTCACAATATGGTGGAGAAGTTTATGGAAGTCTTCATGGACGACTTTACAATTTTTGGTTCATCTTTTGATAATTGTTTTCTAACCTCAATTTGATGCTTGATAAGTTGATAGGTGTGAGGAAACCAACTTGGTTTTAAATTGGGAAAAATGCCTCTTCATGGTCAAAGAAGACATTGTGTTCGGACACAAAGTTTCCAAAGCGGGGATAGAGGTGGACTAGACAAAAGTTGATACAATTGCCAAATTGTCACCTCTAACAAATGTGAAAGGGGGTGCAAAGTTTTTTTAGGTCACATGAGATTTTACTGCCGGTTTATTAAGGCTTTTTCAAAAAAATCACGACATTTAACTCAATTGCTTTTGAAAGATTCTAACTTTAATAATTCTAATGATTGTTTAAACGCTTTCAATATTTTAAAAGAAGCCTTGGACACCACCTCGATCATGATATCCGCGAATTGGATTTTGCCATTTTCTACACCTTAGGAGTCATTATAGGACACAGGGTTGAAAAACGTTGTCAACCAATTTTCTATGCTAGCAGAACACTCAACCCGACTCAAGAGAACTACACCATGACAACAAAGGAATTGTTGGTTGTCGTAGATGCTTTTGATAAAAGTCGTCCTTACTTAATTTTGTCCAATACAATTGTTTTTACTTACCATTTTGGACTGATTCGATGGGTGCTTCTATTACAAGAATTTGGGGACAAAAAGGGAATGAAAAATGTGGCAGTTGATCACCTTTCAATATTGGAAAACCCAAACCTAGAAGTGTTGGAGGAAATAGAGATTGACGTCAACTTAACATTCTAAGCTCAAAATACTCTAAAGTGATCTAAGGTGGATTTAGGATGCCAACCAACTTCTAATAAAACTCCAAAACAACTCAAATGATTCAAGGACATCAAAAATAGGTTAAAATACTTCCAATATCTTAAGAAATGAACATCAATTGGTTCATATCCTTGAAATAACCTTAAAACGTCTACATTTTTATAAAAAATAATCTTAATCGTTAAAGAGGATAAAAACTCAAAAGTTAAAGGAATTGCTTTAAAATGACAGTTCCTTTGACTCCATGCTTACAATAAACACACTAAAACCACTTCACAAGGGAACAAGGATGTTATAAAAAAGTAAACCTTGGTATATAACTAAATTCCAAGTTCCGCATCTTTAGAAATTTCACAAACCATTTGAATCCCATATATGACACCAAATAAGCTTAATAATTCCCAATTCCTCAAAGAATTCTTGAATACCAAAACTAGACAAGAGGATGCGTTTAAGGTGGGAATTCAAGCTTGGAACATGGATCTTTAATCAACAAAGTTGAAATCCCTAAGTTAAAGTAAAGTTTTATTCAAAATTTCATAATATCACCTTGAGAAAAGGATGCCAATTGGATCATAGATTAGAATGGAATACATATTCTAGGCATACCACCAAACTCATATCATTGTTTGGAACTATGAAACTTGATCTAAAACACTTAGGGCTAGAAAATACCGAAATCATAATATGGAAGTTAAACTTGAATCAAACTCTACAATTCTCACCACTAGTTAGGAATTAACAAATGGGTCATGTATTTGAAGGAACATAAACAACCTGATCACAAATCCGAGCTCATATCACTGCTTGCAATCAATAGTTTGAATCAATGAACTCTAGATATGAAAATACCCAAATTACCACCATTAGAACTAGAACTTGATTCAAACATCATGGAATCTCATCATAAGCCAAAAGGTTGACAAATGGATAATTGCTTGAAGAGATTGTACCATCTAACCATAAAATTAAGCTCATATCATTGCTTGAAGCTTCAAATTCGGATTTGAAGATCCAGGGTTCTAGAAACCCACCAAATCACATCCAAACTCATAAATCTTCTAACTATTTGTTAATTGGAGTTTGTAGATAGATCAAGGAGTTAAACCACATTAATAATTTTCAAGATAATCACCCAATTGAAACATAAATTCGGATTTCACCATTGATGGTTAAAAAACTCATCAAAACAGCTCCAATCTCACAACCATTTGTTGGTTGGAGCTTGGAGATGGATTAAAGACAGAAACTACAACATTAATTTCATATAAACACGACCAATAAAGAATGAAATTCATATTTATCATCTTATCGAAACCCTAATTCAAAATTAGGGAAAAAGAGGAAGAAAATTACCTTTTGATGAAAATGTTGAAGAGGTTTGAGCAATGATTCATCTAGAAGTCTCAAGTTTCAAAACCTTATGAGATCGAAATTTCGTTCAAGGATGAATTGGGAGCAAAAACTACGAGAGGGAGAAAGATGGGTGAAAATGGGAAGATAACAACATAATAACGTTGATATAAACTGTTCAACAACAAAAGTGCGTCATGCTCCCCCTTAAAATCGACAAATTGACAGTTTTGGTCCTTCGTCCAAAAATCCTTTCAGAAATGGTCTCAATGCTCATTACAAACTCACATTAGCTAAAAAATGGTCCTTCCACATCTTAACTTATACAAAATCGATCTTAGATGTTCATTTGGTCAAATCCTCTGGTGAAACACAAGTTTCTCCAACTTGACACTTTTGGTCCCTAAACTTTAAAAGTTTTCATTTGACGGTCAAACACTATCAAATTTTATTTATGATTTATCAATAATGTTTATTATGGTTATCAATCAAAATAATTTACATTTATTTATTTATTTCAATTTACTTTATTTTAAATTAAAGAAACTTTTTATTTTTACTAAAATGCCCAAAACTTCTAGCCCCCAAAACATGATGTTGCAACAGATGATGAAATCATCTATTCAATATGAAAAATCAAAGTTGTTAGTGACACTGTGGAACTCGATTATGGAAGATAACAACACACATACACATCGATTTCTCATTGGCATCGACGTACCTTTCTAGTTCGGTGTATTTTAACTTCAAAATGGAAGCTTTTTGCATGAAACAATGATGTCAGAAACCCTTTTCAAACCCTTATTATCTCCAAGATCAACTACATGAAAACCCTTTTTGATGCAAATGTTTTTTTTAAAGGTGATGTTAGGAGTGTACAAATGTATTTTTGGAAAAGATCGAATAATATAAGTGAATGGTGACCGACTAAGGAGCTTAGCTTGTTGTTAACCAGCTTGTTGACAAGATTTTGAAACGTCGGTTAACAACAGGTTAAGCTTCTTAGTTGGTCACCACTCTCTTATACTATTCAAAATTTTCCAAAATATGTTCGTACACTCCTAACATCATCTTTTAGAAGAAACGTTTGCATCAAAAAGGTTTTTCATGTAGATGATATTGCGCAGAAGAATGGTTTGAAAAAGGTTTCTAACATCATTGTTGCATGCAAAAAACTTCCATTTTGAAGTTGAAATACACTGAACTAGAAAGGTAACATCATCTCAGTTATTTAGGCTAATTAGAAACAAAAAAATCAACTTAGGTCGAATGAGAATCTAAGGCTGTGTTTGGCGCACTACAGCAGGCTGATAAGCTAACTTATTTTTCGAGTTTTATTAAGTTGTCATGTTTGACTAAGGACGAGCATATGGACCGGGGAATCGGCCGGAACTGGTCTCGGAACCGGTACCGGAATCCGATGGAAACGGTTGGGCTAGGACCGGTACTATAATCTCGTCAATTTTTGGACCCGGGACCCGGTAAGAACTGGTCGTTGGAACCGGGAACCGGACCGGATAACTCACTCAAATTTTGAAAGTTGCATAACTCACTCAATTTAACTTTTTTTGGTGTGAAGCTTTTTCCTACATGTAGATTATGATTTTTAGTTAACTTTAGACTATAAAAACACTTGATTTGGTTAAGGATTGAATGAGTTACAAGCCCCGTAAGGAAGGGTATCAAATCAATTTTTTTTTTTATGTTTCCGCAATTAAATGTAATCTGACTTTGTTGTTCAAATGTACATAACTAACTCAATTTAGCTTTTATTTGACCTGAATCTTTTTCCTACATGTAGATTAGGATTTGTAGTTAAGTTTACATCATAAAAACGCTTGATTTTGTTAAAAATTGAATGATTTACAAGCCCTGCAAGGAAGGGTGTCAAATCATAATTTTTTTTTTATGTTTCTGCAATTAAATGTAATCTGACTTTGTTGTTC
Organism: Lactuca sativa; assembly: GCF_002870075.4. NCBI lineage: Eukaryota > Viridiplantae > Streptophyta > Magnoliopsida > Asterales > Asteraceae > Lactuca > Lactuca sativa. The sequence goes on from NC_056624.2 coordinate 199,897,378, forward strand.
AAATGTGCATAACTCACCCAATTTAACTTTTTTGAATTGAATCTTTTTCCTACATGTAGATTACGATTTTTAGTTAAGTTTAGACTATTAAAACGCTTGATTTGGTTAAAAAGTAAATGAGTTACAAGCCCCGCAAGGAAGAGTGTCAAATCAAAATTTTTTCATCTTACAACAATTAAACGTAATCTGACTTTGTTGTTAACATGTACATAACTCACTCAATTTAAGTTTTTTTTTACGTGAATCTTTTCCCTACACGTAGTTTAGGTTTTGTATTTAAGTTTAGACTATAAAAACACTTGATCAGGTTAAAAATTGAATGAGTTACAAGCCCCGCAAGAAAGCGTGTCAAATCAAACCGGTTCTAAAATCGAAAACCCAGTAAAAACCGGATTTGGAATCGGAACCGGTAGAACTGTCGGGCCAGTTCGGTTTTTTATTTTAGCCGAAGCCGGTTCCCGGTTCGGGTCCGGGTCGAGCCGGTTCCATCCGGTTCGGTCCATTTGCTCGTGCCTATGTTTGAGAAACGAAAAAATGTTTATAAGTTTGCTTTTTTAAAAAAGCTACTTAGATTAGTTTTTTAGGAGTTTTTATTTTTTATTTTATTTTTTAATTTTCCAAATGTACCCATTTTTTAATTATAGAAACATATTTATATAAATGTTCTTTTAAATCATTTTATATTTTTTCGGCTAGTTTTATCAAACAACATTTTTTATCAGCTAGTTTTTACTTTTCAACTAATTTTAACTAGTATGTGAAACATAACACAAATATTACAAACCCTTCTGACTTTTATTGTAATAACCCAAATAAAAGGGATAATGACTTAAAAGGGTAATATATTTTTCGATTTGTACACATTTGGTCACTGAGTTTTTTTCGTCCACATTTACCCCTTTAACTTGTTAAACTGTACACATTTAGTCCTTATGACCGGCTACATCAAGTTAGCCGGTAAAAATAACTAAATAGGGTAATATATTTCTCATTTTGTATACATTTAGTCTTTATTATTTTTGTACACATTTAGTCCTTAATATTTTTTTGTTGCAAAATAAGTCATTTTTGTTTTTATACTCATTCAATACTTATGAATGATTCTTAAGTTTTTCTCACGACATCTTACGTGAGATAGCCATATGGTGGTGGGATAGGTTGAGACGGTCGTGCTATATGTTGTAGGCCAAGATATCTGGTGTGGGCCGGCTGTAAGCCGTAGACACGGAGGCTCGAGAAGAGTGGTTGGGTTAAGGCGACAGACCAACAAACCCTGGGTATTTCAGTCTAATGACTGATTAGATCTGTTGTATGTTGACATTCCAGTTCGATGACTGATTGGGCCAATGTATTCCAATCCAATGAGTGTGGGCCTGTTATGCATGATAATAAGTTTGTTGTATCGGATATTTTGGGGGAAACTCGTTAAACTTTGTGCTTACCCAGTTGTTTATGTTTTCAGGTTCTATCGTTGATCATGAGAAGGCGAAGGCAAGACTATATACACTCATCAACAGTATTGAGGATATCGCGTTTCCTATATTACTCTGATTTTCGATCGATGTATTTTGGAATAAATGTTTTTTTATTAATAATAAATTTATAATTAGAGAGTTTTGCCTTATTTAAAAATGAAATTTTTTTGGTTGTGAAAATGAGACGTTACACATAAACATCAATAGCCCCACACATTTCATTAATGATTGTCCCATGTAAGATGTCGTGAGAAAAATCTATAGAAATCATTCATAATTACTGAACGAGTACAAAAACAAAAATGACTTATTTTGAAACAAAAAAATATTAAGGACTAAATATGCACAAAAATATTAAAGACTAAATGTGTACAAAATGAAAAATATATTACCATATTAAATCATTTTTCTCGGCTAACCTGAATAACCAGTCATAAGGACTGAATATGTACGATTTAACAAATTGAAAAGATAAATATGATAAAGAAAAAGTCAGTTATCAAATATATAAGAATCCAATAATTTATTACCCCTTTTAAGCCGATAAAAATACCAATGTTTCAAACCAAAATAACCCTAATGATCCCTAAATTGAGTAAAGCTTCAAACCAGCAGCTCGAAAGAGAAAATCACGAAACCTTGACGCCTACTAGTTCAGCCAGTAATGGCGGCGAAGAAGTCCAACAGCGAAGGCGTTCTATCTAGGGTTTCATCAACAGTATCCGAATCTCCAATCGTCTACAAAGGCAAGCGCGCAGCTTCAGATGCGGGTTTCGTCGTCAAGAAGCTCCTCAGGAGCACAGGCAAGGCAGCCTGGATTGCCGGAACAACTTTTTTGATCCTCGTTGTTCCCCTCATCATTGAAATGGACCGAGAGGCTCAATTGAACGAGCTGGAGCTCCAACAGGCTAGCCTGCTCGGCACTCCATCTTCCGCCGCCCCGCACTAAGCCCTAATTTGATCGGTCAGGTTTTTCTGCTTAATTAGTGGTTTCGAATGATATAATTTGTGAGGATTTTTATTTCCTTTATAACAAAGTATTTTTTGTTTATTCCTGCTGTTGTTCCATAGATGGGATTATCACATGGAAATCGAATTTATCATTGTTGATTAAGATGAGTATTGTGATGGATGAACACAATTGGGGAGCTTGCCTCCTTGTTATCAATTGCATATCTTCCATGAAATCTATGATTGTTATTTGTTGTTAAATTCTTAAATATTGTTTGCTTTGGCTTCAGCTTGCTCTATACTCTTTTAAATTGTTAAACGTATTGCTTCCAAGTTTTCAAATGCGCGAATTTTATGGTTCTTTGTTACGTTGGCATAGTCCATATTCAAGAATTCATTTTGTTAACTCTCATAGGGCATCATTGAGCTGTGTGAGTATTCGATAGAGATGTTATACATCATCATCTTGTTCGTGTGATATAGCAATTTGTTGCAAACGACTCATTGGGAGTCATTAATGTTATTGTGTGATTCTGTCCCTTAATTTGAATGGCTGCATATTAGATGTCAACTGAGACTATAACGCATTGGATGCATATTAGATGTCATCGTTTTGGATCATGGTATAATATGCAAACATCAATTACTATGAAGCTTTCCATCTTTTAGCTGTAGATAAAACATTTAGAGAAGCTGTCCACTTTTTAGCTTAAGAGAAAACATCCATTCATAACCCTAAATCCTTGTCGTTTCCATGATAATCTTTGCCTTCAGTTTCTATTCCACCATACATGGAAAATGTTTTGATTTGTTTATTAAATTGTTTTGACAAAACTGTTAGTTTTTATGTTTGATTTTCATGTTCTTTAGTTGCAAAAACAATGTGTGGATCACTGAAGACTAACTCATCATCAAAGATGAAAGATCAAATATTGTGTTTGATTTCTTTTTCTTGAATTGTTTTTGTTTCTCTTTGCTAATTTTCAAACTGCTCAATTCCTCTGTGAAAAAAAAACTCTGAAAAAAACACCATAACATTCCCCCTTTGGGCGGAAATAAGTATTTTGGGGATGTTCTTTTGTATATGTTTATGAACAATCAAAGTTTTGTTTCATCCACTGTTTTGAAAACCGGACCGGCCAGTCGAACCGGGAACCGGTAAGGTTTTCAGTTTTTTAGCCTCCGAAAACCGCTAGTATGTATGTCAAACCGTAAAAAACCGGTGATTTTCTGTGAACCGTGGCTCGACCGTACCAGTTTAACCGCCTATAGAACCATTTTTTGGAAATTTTTGATATCGACAATACAATACCCAATCCCAAATCGCAAACGCTAAAGTCAAAACCTAATGAAGTCGACTGCTTTTCCTTTTGCTTTTTCCAGTTCCATCTCCTTGGCTAAATGCTAAACCTGTGTTCGACGCCTTCATCTTCATCACTCCATTCTCGAAGCCACTGGCCCACACTTAATCGATTTCGAAGCCACTGGCCCACACTTAATCGATTTCTTGTACACTACCGGCGAACTCCACAGGTGAGCTGGTGGAGCTGCAATTTTTCGACCACACTCCACAGGTGAGTTGCAATTCTGTTTATCATTGTTTCTCTTTCTCTGTTTTCAGTTTATATCTAATGGATGTTGATTGATTAGTTATTTTTTTTGGTGAAAGTTTGTTAGAAAATATTCGAGAAAAAAAATATACGAAAATAAACTACAAAACAAAAATACAAATAAACATAAGTCTTCACTATTGACTAAAAATACCAATAAAAAAAATTGTTTATTTGTTTATCATTTAAAAGTTAAAAAAAATAAGAAAATAAAATATATATCCCTACTTCTCCATCCTCCTCTTTCCATTTACCCAACTTCCTCTACAATTCATCTCCCTCTTTTTCATCCACTCCCGCCTTCACCTTCACCCAATCTATAAACCAAAATCAAACCCCAACCTCTTTCCCTATATCTATGTTAAGAACCTTAAATCTTGTAATCGACCTCAAAAAGAAATCGATATGATGAAATCTTGAACCTTAAATCTATGTAAGATCATGAACAGTGAGATGAAGAAATCGAGGTGAGCAACTGGTGTTTAAATTGCTCGCAGGTGGGTTTTTCGGTGGTGGTTGTCGGGGGTGATGATGTTGATGGCGGAGATGGTGGATGATTGTTTCGGTGGTGTACTGGTAGTCAACGGTAGTAATGTCAACCGGTGGTAGTGTTAACAATAAAAGTGGTTGTATTGCTACAACTCCGCTCCATCTCTTCTTTCTCTGCTTCTGTTTTTAGATCTAAGGGACTTATCCCTTCCGTCATCATCACAAAGTCCCATTCTTCTCCTATGCTTTCTACATTGAGAAACTATTGTAATGCTCCAATAACTCCTCCATTTCTTTCAACAACTTCTCTTGTCTTTTCGAAGCAAATGTCAATCAAGAAACCTCTCATCACTAGGTGTACGATGTGATTCTTATCTATTGAATGTAGGATTGCAGGTGAAACAAAAATGATAAAATGAGGGTGGCAACGGTAAAGGAGGTAGTGGTTTTGAGCTTTGAAACTGGGAGTGGGGTGGGGTGGGATGAGGTAAATTTCCTATGATGGTTGTGTAGATTTCTGGTGGAGGTGTATATTTTCAGTGATGTTCGTTAGGTGTTCTTCAACAAAAGAGGAAGAACGAGAGAAATATATATAGATATTATGTTTAAAGTTTAAAAAATGTAATTAAAATACTTTTTAATAATTAAATATAATCAGAAATGTCAAAAATAAATGAAAAATAAATAGCAAAAGGCACTTTAGTCATTTTATGTCTCACAAGGGAGGAAGCATGCAAATTTAAACTAACCGGGGATGAAACATGCAACTTTTAACCAAACGAGGATGATCCGAGTTAATTTTTGAAAATAGTGACCTAACATGCACGACACTTGTACGAGGGATGATTTGTGTAATTTACTCAAATATCAAACATACAAATTATCATGAAAATAATTCACCACATCTTGATTCTAGTCTTAAAAAAACAAAGTTCACAATATAAACATCAAAATACCATGAAATGTATGAAAATCCAAACTTCATCACATTCTAATTATCATCTAAAAGAATCTATGAAAATGTCTTTTAAAACAACTCTATCATCATCTTCAATATCAAATAGAAATTTAATTTTAGCAAAACTTAAACTAAAATAGAAGAATAACAATAATATCATTGTAGTTTGGTGGTTATTCTTCACCAGTATTCTCAAATTCATTATAACTTAGTTCACCTACTGGTATTTTATCAACCACCTAAAAATCGATTTTATCAATGCTTTTGTAATTGAGCGTATCATAAGACTTTTTGTTATCCTTTAACCTAGAAACGAATATTAAAATGCTCTTAAATATAAATAAAGAGAGTGAAAAAAAAAAGTTTGAAAGTATAAGTTACCTATTTTATAGACACAAATTATAATGAACATAAACAAGGTTGTTAAGCCTTTGATGCTCCAACCAATTCTTTCTTTTAGTGTAGATTTTCTTGAAAATACTACAATTCCGCTCACACTCGAAAGAAGAAGCAATTTGGTTTAAAATTTGAATTACAAATTTTTGCAATTCCGAAGCATCTCCACCATGTAATTTCCATCATTCATCTAATGGAAAATAACAAAATAATATTATAATCTTTTTACTATAATTCACCATTAATAAAAAAGTGAAAAATGTTACCTGGATGAGTAGTATTTGAGAAGCGAAAACAAGTGTTCTACTAAAACTATCTTCATTCTCACGAAACAAGTTTAGTTGGCCTATGAGAGTTAGACCACTGATAGTACAAACACTATCGTAACACTCAATCATATCAATAAACCCTACAACCACCTTTGGTTTCTTACAAAAACTTTCTTGATCGTATTGAAAATCTGAATTCAACCAATAAGTAGCAGCATGAAGACTCTTACGCAACATCCTATCCCAACGATTTTTAATGATGCTAGTATAAGGGTCGTGCAACCCTTTGTTGTTGCGCAAGAGTTTCTTAAATCATTTCCCCCTATACATACCTTCGTATACATAACATAAAAAAAGAAAGGAAAACATCATTAAAAATAATAAAACTGATAATATATTTTTAAACACCATTAAAGAATATAAAAAAAATATATTATTTTAAGCAGTTTCTCACCGGAATCATAAATCCATAAAAGTCCTAACATTGGAGTCATCACCTTTCCTGTGATAGCACAATAAATCCAAAAGCTTTCATTCAATATGACAAGCTTAATTTCTTTTGTTTTTTCCAATCTAATCATTTTTTTTTAATAATTCGGGGAGGTGACAATAACTTGCAAATCATGTTTATGATCACACAAACTCTTCAATGCGATAAATGCACTACCAAAATGAGTGTCACTCGTACAAATAATGAGTCTTCATGTTGTTTATGGTCTTTCAATACGATCAAGAAAAAGTTTTGTAAGAAACTAGAGGTGGTTGTGGGGTTATTGATATGAATGATTGAGCGTTACGTTACTGCCAATGGTCTAACTCTCTTGGGCTAATTAAACTTCTTTTGTGAGAATGAATGTAGTTTTGGTAGAAAACTTGTTTCTTTCTGGCAATACAACTCGTCTAGGTAACGTTTTTCAGATTTTTATTAATTGAGAGTTATATTATAAAGATTATAATATTATTTTGTTATTTTCCATTAGATGAACGGTGGAAATTATATGGTGGAGATGCTTCGCTATTGCAAAAATTTGCAATTCGAATTTTAAGTCAAACTGTTTCTTCTTCTGGGCGATCAGAATTGAAGTGTCTTCGAGAGAATCCACATTAAAAAAAAAAAAGAATCGGTTGGAGCATGAAAGGCTTCATGACCTTGTTATGCTCATTATAATTTGCGTCTACAAAATAGGAAACTTATACTTTCAATTTTTTTTCACTTTTGTTTATTTATGTTTAAAAGTATATTAACATTTTTTTTCTAGGCTTAAGGATAACAAAAATTCTTATGATCTGATTGATTATGAAAGCATTGATAAAATCGGTTTTTGGGTGGTTGATGAAATACCGAAAAGTGAACTAAGTTATAACGAATTAGAATATGGTTGAAGAAGAACCACCAAACTACAATGAATCAACAATTTTTGAATCCCAAGCTTCTCAAGGTTAGATTTAGGTTAGATTTTATGTAATTCTATCAATATTATTGTTATTCTTCTATTTCAATTTAAGTTTTCTCAAAATTAAATTTCTATTTAATATTGAAGATGATGATGGAGTTATGTTAGAAAACATTGACATAGATTCCTTTAAATGAAGATTAAAATGTTATATTGTTTGGATTTTGATACATTTTATGGTATTTTGATGTTGATTTTGTGAACTTTGTTTTTTTGAAGACTAGAGTTAAAGTATGGTAAATTATTTTCATGATAGTTTGTATGTTTGATATTTTTATTCAACGGTGAAGACTTATGTGTATTGGTATTTTTGTTGTGTAGTTTATTTTTATATAAATATTTTTTTGAATATTTTATAATTTTAAATACAATAATGATATCATCCGGTTTTTTGGACCGGTCCGACCGGTTGACCAATCGAACCGGCCTCCACAGTTCGATGGCCGGTTTGGTTTTCAAAACCTTGGTTTTATCAAATGGTAGTAAAAGATAGAAATGAAAACATTTAAGACAAACCAGTGAACTTGACAGTTAAGATAAACAATTATTCTTTTGTTTTTTATGTTTATGACATGTTCAAATGATACCACTTTGGACAACTTTTGATATATGCAAATGACGTTTTTCTTGTTTCATATATGTCCACTAAACAACATTACAGAAAACGATTATTGTTATGCAAATCAAAAATAAATTAGAAACAACGTTACAATAAAAAGGTCAATAAGCAAAATGCTATACATGTGATTCATATATCTCCATTAAACTAAGCTTAAACATACCTAGTAACACAACCAGTACACATTTGTGAGTTAACAACTTTTCATCTGGTCCAGTTCTTGTCCAACACCCAAAGCTTCCTCCTAATCCATCTTTGTCTTAGTCTTGTAATTGTTCATCTCATTTTCCAATGCAACTACTTTCAGTGCAAATTTACAAGCTTTTTATCATTATTTTTCTTCGATTTTACCTTGTTATTTGATCAACTAGTGTGTCATGATACCACTCCTTTTGAATATCTGGATCCACCCATTCATAAAAATAATATTTGTTTTTCATTGGATTCTTTAATTTCACTACAAGAAATATACCCTTTAGCGGCGACACTATTAGCGGCGACAAGGGGCTTTACCGGCGACTCTAGCTTGAGTCGCCGGTAAAACCCCTTGTCGCCACTAATAGTGTCGCCGCTAAAGGGTTGTCACCCGAATCCGCACTTTCCTCCTCTATTGCATCTCAACCGTTCGATGAGATATCCAATCCAACGAGTGGGGTGCCTTATCCGGTCTAACCTAATACCGGCGACACAGATGTCGCCGCTAAAACTCCAAAAAAGTCGCCGCTAATAGTCTGCTAAAAATGACGCGGTACCCTTCCCTCCAGTTTGTCGCCGCTACTACTGATTGTCGCCGGTATTGCCCCTAGCGTCGCCGCTAAAGGTGTCGCCGCTATTGGTCATCACAGATAAAAAAAAAACGCACGCAGATAACCTCCCTTCTTCATATTCCTTTCTGTTTGCTTCCAATTTCCTTCACCATATCGCCGATTTCTTCTTCAATCTGCTTTTTTCAAACAAATTTCTCCTCTCATTGTTCCAAGCAAGTGTCTCTAGGTGTGGTTAAAGCTTTGGGATCAATTTCTACCTCCATTTCTTGAAGAAAGGTAAGTTTTATTTTGATGATTTCATTTTTATGTTGTATGAATTTCGATTTGTAGCTTTATGTAGTGATTGAATGATAATAAATTGCTCATATTCTTTATTTTTGGTGGTGTTGTTTTGGATTAGAAGCATTGTTCCAAGCAAGTGGTTAAAGCTTTGGGATCAATTTCTAGGTACCTCCATTTCTTGAAGAAAGGTAAGTTTTTTTTTGATGATTTCAATATTTATTTTGTATGAATTTCGATTTGTAGCTTTATGTAGTGATTGAATGATAATAAATTCTTCATATTCTTGTTTTTGGTGGTATTGTTTTGGATTAGAAGCAAGTTATTCAATTTTTTGTTTGTGGTTATTTAATTGCAATTAGTTGTATAGCTTCAAGTTGTATTTATATGTGAAATTATGTGATAATTGTCATATGTGAAAATTGGATTGTATATTTTGTATTTGTTTGAATATATGTGAATTTGGTATATATATTCCAATGTATGTGTGTTTGATGTATATGTGGTATATTAGTAGAAATTATATGTATTTGTTATAAGTAGAATGTTATTGTGTGTATGTGAATGTATGTATGTTTGTTGTAAATGTGATATATGATTGTGAAACTTTTGTATTAAGTATAAATAGGATGTTATTATGTATATATGTGAAATTATGTGTATTTGGTTTAAATAGGATGTTATTTTGTGTGTATTTGTATTTGGTGTATATGTGGTATATGTATGTAAAAGTATGTGAATTTCACCTTCTTATGTATTATGTAAAACTATGTGGTTTTGGTATAAGTAGGATGCTATAATTGAAATAAAAAAAAAATACATTATTTTTATAATTTGAAAAAAGAACACAAAAAAAACTATAAAATTGTTTAAAAACTTATATACAAAAACTAGAAAGCTTCTAGTTTTTACCCAAGCTAACTCCAAATTAATTAACCAATAAGTTATATAGTTAACTTATAATTGGAAAAAAAACTATAAAATTCTTTAAAAACTTATATACATTTTAATCTCGACGGTAAAAAAAACAACACAACTACATAATACGTATGTAAACGTATGTGGTTTTCTTATAAGTAGGATGCTATAATTGAAAAAAAATAAATAAAAATACATTATTTTTATAAATTGAAAAAAAAACACAAAAAAAAACTATAAAATTGTTTAAAAACTTATATACAAAAACTAGAAAGCTTCTAGTTTTTACCCAAGCTAACTCCAAATTAATTAACCAATAAGTTATATAGTTAACTTATAATTGGAAAAAAAAACACAAAAAAAATTATAAAATTCTTTAAAAACTTATATACATTTTAATCTCGACGGTAAAAAAAAAACAACACAACAACATAATACGTATGTAAAAGTATGTGGTTTTCTTATAAGTAGGATGCTATAATTGAAAAAAAAAAATAAAAATACATTATTTTTATAAATTGAAAAAAAAAACACAAAAAAAACCTATAAAATTGTTTAAAAACTTATATACAAAAACTAGAAAGCTTCTAGTTTTTACCCAAGCTAACTCCAAATTAATTAACCAATAAGTTATATAGTTAACTTATAATTGGAAAAAAAACACAAAAAAAATTATAAAATTCTTTAAAAACATATACATTTTAATCTCGACAGTAAAAAAAACAACACAACAACATAATACGTATGTAAAAGTATGTGGTTTTCTTATAAGTAGGATGCTATAATTGAAAAAAAAAAATACATTATTTTTATAAATTGAAAAAAAAACACAAAAAAAAAACTATAAAATCGTTTAAAAACTTATATACAAAAACTAGAAAGCTTCTAGTTTTTACCCAAGTTAACTCCAAATTAATTAACCAATAAGTTATATAGTTAACTTATAATTGGAAAAAAAAAACACAAAAAAAATTATAAAATTCTTTAAAAACTTATATACATTTTAATCTCGACGGTAAAAAAAAACAACACAACAACATAATACGTATGTAAAAGTATGTGGTTTTCTTATAAGTAGGATGCTATAATTGAAAAAAAAATACATTATTTTTATAAATTGAAAAAAAAAACACAAAAAAAAACTATAAAATTGTTTAAAAACTTATATACAAAAACTAGAAAGCTTCTAGTTTTTACCCAAGCTAACTTACAAGTAATTTTAATTAAAATTAATTAAAAAAATGCATAAATAAAAATTTTTAATTTATTTTTTTCATTTCTTTATTACTTAATTTTTGTATTATTTTAGATGTAAAAAAATGTGGATTGAAAAAAAACAATGCTAATTCTGTATACTAAACTCTAAACCCAAAATTATGTTTCAGCAACATCATGTCTATTGATAAAAGCTGGACTACTAATCCATATCGAAACCATCCCGAGTTCCAAGCAGGACTCAAAGCTTTTATTGAGAAGTCGAAGTTGCACCTTGATAGTAATGGTAAAATCAGATGTGCGTGTGAAAAATGTGATAACCGTTACTTCAAGTACCCGACTGTACTTAGTCGTGACACACAACGTACAACACAAAACTCTGGGGTTTTAGCGGTGGGTGAGAAAGGCGAGAAGTATTATGGCCAGTTAGAAGAGATTATAGAGTTGAGGTATACACATGATTATTCAACTGTACTATTTCGTTGCAAGTGGTTTGATACTCGAACAGGAGTTATTTCTAGTGATAGTTTCACCAGTATCGACACACGACGCGAAGCATACAAAGATGATCAACTCATATATGCGTCACAAGCCAAACAGGTGTTCTACATCAGAGAGCCAAACAATAACCATCGGTGTGTTGTCGAGCATGTTAATCATCGAAGTATTTGGGATCTACCATCGAACGATGACCTTGTTCAAAATGTTGACAATGTCTCACACGAAAATGTAGACAATGTCGATGTACTTCAAAATATCTCTTCATCCGATGCTCCACTTTTTATCGATTTCAGCATGTACTTTCAAAACATTCCTAGAGTCATTGTTGATGTAGAAAGTGCATCTGAAGTTCCTCCGCCAACTGGTAGAGTCAATGATGTTTCTGATTGCGATACTGATTACGATGACACCGATTCTGACTATGATACCGAAGAAGACACTAAAGGATATGAGGAAGATTATGATTAGAATAGTTCTTATGTAATATGTATTTGTAATATGTGTTTGTAATATGAACTGTATTTGGATTTCTAGTTTAAATGGAAATGTTTATTCCTATCTAAATGTTTATTCCTATCTAAATGTTTATTTCTATCTAATGTGTATCTATAATAAAAATTGTATTTGTATATCTTATAATTTTTCAGGAAATGATGAGAGTGTGGCTGTTGTTTATGTTTATCATGGCTGCTGTCATGGGTCGTGGACATGGGGGAGACGGAGCTGAGGACCCACCTTTCCCAGGTGGTAGAGGTCCTGGCCAGCACGAGCAGGACGATAAGTCTTATCATGAATTTTTATTTACTATTTTTGTTCAATTATCATAAATTAAATGTCGTTTCTAATAATTTTTAATTACATTTGTAGTTGAGGGATGTGCCCGAAGGAAAGCTCGAGGAAAAGCAAAAAATATAAAGCTTGAAAAAAGCAATCTTGCAGAACCAGGGGAAACCAATAGCCATGCAATTTGATAGGGATATCACATTTAATCCCGTAGGAGAGGCGGGAGACATGTTTTCCCGAGAAGTTGGGAAAACAATGTGGCAGATGGTCCCTTTCGACAAATGGAGTTGGAAAAGAGTTTCCCCTGATATAAAGGACACTGTATTACAACATTTAGCGGTAATTATTTATTTAAATATATTTTATAGGTTTAACTATAATTGTTTCTTACTTGGTTAACTTTTTTTTTTTTTTTTATTGTAGACAAAGTTTGATCTCAATCAAATGTACCAGGATGCACAAGCTACTTTATTGACAGAGAGTTTTTAAGCAGCCTTGTTAAGAGGTTTTCGAGAGCGTAAAGCCGACGCAAAAGAATATTTCAAGATGGTCGGAGGGTATGAAGATATCCCAAGAGCATTGGCAAATCCTCCGGATGGTATGCTTGTTGATAACTGGGAGAAGACAGTTGAGTATTTTCAAACTGACGAACACAAAATTGGTTCAGAAAGGAACAAAAAAATCCGTGAAAAGCAAACAATTGTGAATCGTGGGGGTTCGAGCTCGTATAGCAGTACTTGCTATAAGAAGGTACCGTACGATACATGTAATTATTTATTTAAAATATAATCTAATTTTTAAACTTAAACAGAACCTTAAGAGAGTGGAAACATTTCGCAAAGCTCATACCGATAAGAATGGTGTATTTGTTACTGCTGAATCGGAACAACAATATGTAAGTATTTAATTATAATTTTATCATATATTTAAATGTTTATTTATACTTAATTGTTACTCACTTTTGGGAGTTACAGAATCGGTTAGTTGAAGAGCTGCTAGAACAAACTCAAGGTGAAAGTGAGTTTACGCCAACTCAAGAAAGAGCTATGTTCGAGAAAGTATTAGGAGAACGACGTGGCCACATTAGAGGCATTGGCCGCAAACCTTCTGGTCTCCCGACGATTCCACAGCCTTCACAACCATCACAACCACCATCACAACCATCACAGGTAAAATAACAATCTACTTTAGCATCGTAAAATGCATGTTGATTTGGTAGTTTTGGTTTTGTGGTGGTTATTTGCTAAAAAGTTTGGTAATTTGGTTTTTGTCCCAAGTGCAAAATATAGCAATGTACTTTGGTTTTCTATCTTACTTTAAAAATAACAATGTATTTTGATAGTTTTTGTTTATGTTTGACGATCTAACTTATAAGTTTATATATATTGTTATTAATTATGTAGTTGGAAAATCTTCGTGCAATGCTCGCCGACCCGGCATGTAGGGATGAGCTTTATTCGTTTTTTCAATCCCAAAATAATCAAGGAAACGATGAGAACGACGATGAGGGTATGTAAGAATGGGTTTTATTTGCATATGTTGTCTCGTTTTGCTACTTAGTAGATTGTAAAAATTTTGTTGTTTTGCTACTCGGATAGTATGACTTTTGATATTTAATTGTATTTTGGATGTTTGTTTGTAATAGGATGTTTGTTTGACACTATTATGTTTGATATTTAATAGGATGTTTGTTTTGTAATTAGCGTCGACACTATTGGTTTTGATATTTAATCGAATATTGTTATTACCGGCGACACTTTTACCTGCGATATTATCACCGGCAACACTTTTACCTGCGATATTATCACCGGCAACGAAAATCATTATTTAAAAAAAAATTGAAAACAAATTACCGGCGACAAAGCTCATTACCGGCGACACTTTTGCCGGCGACAAATGTCATTCCCGGCGACAACATTATTAGCGGCGACACTACTCATTAGCGGCGACATACTAATAGCGGCGATTATTATCATTAGCGGCGACAAACTGATCAATAGCGACGAGGCAGTAGCGGCGACTCATTACCGGCGACGCGTCGCCGCTATTATCAGTACCGGCGATTTTTGGGACTTTTACCGGCGACTTTTGTCGCCGGTAATGGCCTTTTTCCTTGTGGTGTAAAACCAAAACAAAAAGGTTAAGATCATCTCCAACCCTTAACACTTTTTTTTACACTATACCTATAATTATAGTGTAAAAGATAGTGTATACACTAAAGTCTTTCAATCCATTACATTGTATTTAACACTAAGAAGAATATTATGAGTATATTGTTCTTTATTCATCACTATATTTAGTGTTACATTAAAATCCAACACCATATATATAGTATTACACTAAAATCCAATACTATATATAGTGTTAGGTATAGTGTAGGGTGTAAGCATTATAATGTAATTTATAGCGTAAAAGTGGTATTTTAGTGTGGGGTTGGAGATGCCCTAAAGGAGGAAGAGTAAAAAGAAGTAAACATGGCTTGATTTTCCTTACCAAAGAGTTAGGACACACCCTAATCTTTTTCCATGGTTATCTTCGGTTCATGATATCCTCATTCAAGAAGGTGAGCCATAATCATAAGAACAATTTGATTGTACCTTTGTATTTGACTTGGAAAAGTCAGAGGAAGCAGACATTGTTCAATTTGGTTAGATCGTTAAGTTTTAAAGCAATAATTGAGCAGGTTAAAAGGGAAAGACACATTGTATATAAGTTATCAATTTGGTACGTGGTCATTCATAGCCATGTAGAAGCTAAATAAAGCATTAATCAATAAATGGTCGGTTGGGAACCACAAATACGAATTTAATGATAAATTGTATACAAAAAAGTGAATATATACGGTGGATATAGTTCCTAACATCATCAAACCATTTTCTATTGTTTTTAAAGCTTAGGAAGCATGTATATATTTGTAAAATCACTAAAATGTAATACGACTTTTAGGAGAAAAAGGAAATATAACGTCACAAACTTATTTAGAATTTAGGTGCTAGAAGAAAACTTATTCCTCTTTATTGTATTTGCTGTATATGCTTTGGAAGGATTGTCAAAAAAATAAGGGTTAAGGACTTGATATGATATGAAATTATGTTCCTATGTACATATTTGATCATTTTCTTTTTTGTACACGGTTTCCCATTGAAGTAACCGTTCAATAAACACCATTTTCAGACCGGCAATAGTCGGTGTAGCCGGTTTCCGATGACTCATCTCATAGGTTAATTATTTACTATGCTCTGTTTACCTATTTGTTTGG